>NW_006408580.1:5246283-5275976 GCF_000296735.1 Chrysochloris asiatica
CACGGAAGCAGCAGTCAAGAAATCAAAGGATGTGTTGCATTAAGCAAATCTGCTGCACAAGACCTTTATAAAGTGTTGAAGAGCAAAGATGTCAGCTTGGGGACTAAGGTGCGCCTGACCCAAGCCATGATATTTTCAATAATCTCATACTGAATATGGATGCTAAAGCTGGATGGTGAATAAGGAAGACCATAGAAGAATTGATGTTTTTGAGTTATGGTGTTTGAGGAGGATATTGAAATTGCTCTGGCTGCCAAAAGAACCAATAGATCCGTTTTGATAGAAGTGAAGCCCGAGTGCTCCTTGGAGGCCAAGGTGGCCAAACTTCGCCTCTCATACTTTGGACATATTGTCAGGAGGGACCAGTCATTGGAGAAGGATATCATCTTTGGTAAGGTGGAGGGTCAGAGAAAAAGAGGAAGACCCCCAATGAGATGGATTGGCCAAGTGGTAGCATCGATGGACTCAAGCATGGCAACAGTGATCAGGTTGACCCAGGATCAGGTAGTGTTTCGTTCTGTGCATAAGGTCGCTATGAGTCGGTATCAACTCAGTGGCACTGAACAACAACAACAACGTTGTGTCCTGAAATCTACCTGTCCTCCTCACCACCTGGACCTCTGTTCCTATATTTTTCTCTTCTTTAATGTTAATTGTCATTATTTTGCTCTTTGACTGACCTCCCAGATCTTCTGAATTAATTGTTGTAATTTTATTCTCTTCTGGACTTTTCTGTCAACTGAGTTCCAGATGTTGCCACATCTGTCAGTCTCTGTTGTCTGTTCATGTTGGTTTTCAGTCTAAAGAACTCCTTTTAGGATGTTTTGAAGCACTGGGTTGGCTTTGACAAAGTCACTTAGCTTCTGTTTATACTGGAATGTTTTGATTGCACCATCATATTTTATTGATAGCTTTGCTGGGTAGATGATTCTTGGTTGGCAGTTTTTTTCTTTTAGAGTTTTATATATGTCTCCCCATTGCCTTCTTGCCTGCATGGTTTCTGCTGAGGCATCAGAGCTTAATCTGATTTGTTTTCCTTGTTCAGTAATACTTCTCTTTTCCCTGCCTGTTTTTAGGATTCTGTCCTTATCTTTGATTTTAGAGAGCTTGATTATGATATGTGTTGCTGATTTTCTTTTAGGGTCTGTCCTTTCTGGGATTTGTTCAGGTTCTTGAATGCTTACCTTTCCATCCTTCAAGATGTTATTGAATTTTTTTTCCCCAGTAATTCCTCTAATATCTCCTCTGTGGACTTGGGTAATGTAGGGAGAGAAAGCTCCCACCCCAAGGAAAGGAGTAGGACCAAAAAGGCAAAAAACAAACAAAAGTAAAAGCAAAAACTGGAAAACTAAAGCAACAACAACAAAAACATAGCAAATTAGTCCAGTAGTCTTTGCTGAGTAGATCAGTGTGTGTACACAGCGGAAACCTTCAGGGGTGAGTAAGGGTGTCCACTCACACAGGTACCCCATCTAGTCACTTCTGTGGAGGTGCACAGACAGAGAGTGAGAAATGAGTGGAAGAAAGATTGTTTACACTTTTTTCTCGGTTAATCTCTTCGTATCCACACCATCCTCCCTTTAGTGTGTTTTTAACAGGTGTTGGAGTTACACACTGATCTTATATATAGTAGTTTGTGTTGGCTATTCCCTTTTTTTTTTTTTTTTTTAAGTTTTTATTGTACATTATGTGATAGTTTACATGGGGGAACATTAGCTTTATATTCATCCTGACATATTTCATTTCTTTGCAATGATTACAATCCCCTCCATGCATCATCAAACGACCAAATGGTATACCCCGCAGGCCTGCCCCCCGGCCGTTAGCACATAGCCCCTCTCTCTCCGTGAGTCCGTAGGCCCCAGCTACTCTATCATTCTACATCATCATCTCTGCCTCCATCTCTAGTGTCACTGCTTCTCTGGATAGAGTCCCGCACTCTGCTCTTCTCCCTGGATTGTTCCAGGGACTTCCACTTCTGGACTGCAAAATCAACCACCTACCTTTACATTTCTGACCCTCACAGTCAGTCCTGATATCAGTTATTCACTATTATACCACAAGAGTCTTGTCCCCATCTCCTTTTGTCAGCCCCATCCCAACAGATTGGAAACCACTCAGTGGAGATTCTGATTTCCCCTGCACCCTCTAAAATTAGGCTCCCTATTGAAAGTTTGTAAGCCAGTCACTTCTTGCCTTTGTAGCTCCCCTATTTTGGGTAGCCAATGTCTAAGTTGCCCATCTCTGTCAACCCTATGTACCAAAGGAGTGGGAGTGATCCTTGCTGTAAAGATTTGTTCCTTCTTTTGAGCTACTGCATCCGTAGTTATAGGTCAAGTTCATCAAATTGTAGCAGATTACTCTTTTTTTTCCTCTTTCTTCTTGTAGTTGAGTTCTGATCATCCAGCTATTGAAGTCAGGTCAAGTGGGTACTATCTGCAAGTATGGGTGTTCTTGTGCATCACCCCTCACTTCATATCAGCTGGACGCTTCACTCTCCGCTCTAGTCCTCTGTGACCATGTCCCTGTCTCTGGGCCCAGGAGTCCCCAGGTCTTGCCATACTGCTGGCCAACCAGGTCTCAACCTGAGTTCACAGGAGTCTATTGAACATGGTCAGACTTAGCTCAAAAATTCATTGCTGTTTTTCCCCCACTTCCTGTCATCAGTGACCAGTGTGGTCACCAGCAAGACCACATGCCTGCTTATGTATTCCCCTTGAGTCTTAGTCTTGGAAGGGGGTTTGCTCTGAGGGTACTTGACCATTTGCCTTGATGGCTCCTGGGCGAATAGCTTGCTTGTTCTTGTAGTAATCAGTCAGACTGCCATTATTGGTTTTGATTTTTTCTGCCGGTCTTTCTTTCAAGAAATATCTTCTGTTCTTCTAGCCGCTCCAGTCTGGTCTGCTTGTCCTTTCATGTGGGAATTTCCCACCTCAGAAGATTCTGGATGGGGGTTCAGGATTCCACCTATGGTCTTATGCAGTGCAAAGGCTCCACAGGAAGCCTTTTTCATCCAGCAAGTTCTAGCCCCCTTTTAGGTATTCCAATCAGTTATAGGCTGAAGACAGACTTACAAGCTTTCTGTGGTGATGTTTCTGGCTATTCTTTTCTCTCCCCCTCAAGCATCTATTGTAAAATGGTGGGCAAGGGAAACTAAGATTCAAAAGAGAGCCAAGCATCTTAACATTCTTTCCCCTCTTTTACCCATTCAAACCATCCCTCAGTCCCTATATCCCAGAGCCCTGTAGTTCCAAGGTTGTGCATACATCATTATTTACCTCTGTCCCACTTAGCCCATGCAAACTTGCGTAACTGTTCTCCCATCTGCCTTGTTCTTCCATTCCCCTCCCCCTTTTTGTATATTTTCCCCCCCCCCCCCCCCAGCACCCAAGCTGTCCTGTGTCTGTTCCCTACCCTGTTCTCCATCTTCCCCTCCCTCCCCTCACCCCACCCGTACATACAGGTGATCAGCAAAGATTTTTTTTTTCCCACTCTTAGGGTGGGTTCTTCTTCTTAATCTTTTACAATAATGGTCCTATGCAGTATTTCTTCTTTTATGACTGACTAATTTCACTCAGCATAATGTCCTAAGGGTTCATCCATGTTGTGTGGTGGCTTGCAGCTTCCTTGTTACTCTTCAAGGAAGCATAATATTCCATTGTGTGTATGTACCACAGTTTGTTTATCCATTTTTCCATTGATGGGCACTTAGTCTGTCTCCATCTTTTTGCTATTGTAAAGAGTGCTGCTATGAATATTGGTGTGCACATATCTACTTGTGTTATGGCTCGTATTTCTTGTGGGTAAATACCAAGTAGAGGAATTGCTGGATCATAAGGTATTTCTATTTCCAGCCTTTTCAGGAAGTGCCATATTGCTTTCCAGCGTGGTTGAACCATTTTGCAATCCCACCAGCAATGTAGGAGGGTCCTAGCCTCTCCACATCCTTGCCAGCATTTATTGTCCTCTACTTTTTGTGGCGCTGTGGGCTAATGTGTTAGACTGCAAAGTCGTTTGAACTGCAAGATCGACGGTTCAAGCTCACCAGCTGCTCCTTGGAAACCCAATAAAGGGTCGCTATGGGTGGGAATCATCTCGATGGCACTTAACAACTTTTTTTTTTTTAAATCTTTGCTTTTATTGCTGGTGTGAGATGATATCTCATTGTTGTTTTGATTTGCATCTCTCTAATGGCTAGTGATCCTGAGCATTTCTTCATATGTTTGTTGGTTGCTTGAATCTCCTCCTTGGTGAAGTGTCTGTTCATGTACTTTGCCTGTTTTTAAATTGGGCTATTACTCTTTTCTTGTAGAGGTGTTGTAGTTTCTTATGATGGCTGGTGGCTGTGTGCCGTGGAGTCGGTTACGACTCATAGCGACCCTGTATAGGGTTTCTGAGGCTGTAAATCTTTATGTGAGCAGAACGCCTCATCTTTCTCCCGTGGAGCAGCTGGTAGTTTTGAACTTGCTGACCTTGCAGTTCGCAGCCCGATTCATAACCACTGCGCTACCAGAGCTCCTTGTAGTTTCCTATAAATTTTAGAAATTATTCACTTGTCTGATGTGTCATTGCAAAAAAAAATTTTTCCCCTTTTGTGGGCTCCCTTTTTACTCTTTTGTTGAAATCTTTTGAGCACATAAATTTTTAATTTTTAGTATGTCCCCATCATCTCTTTTGTCTACTTTTGTTTGTGTAATTTTCAAAATGTTTGGCAGTCTGTGTATTCAAGCCCTCACATTTGTCCCTATTTTTTCATTGATGGCCTTTATAATTCTGGGATTCACAATTAGGTCTTTAATCCATGCTTACTTGGTTTATGTATAGGACGTGAGGTAAAGGTCTTGTTTCAGTCATTTTGCATATCGCTTTCCAGTTCTGCCAGTATCATCTGTTGAAGAGACTGTCTCCTCCCCATGCAATCTATATATAGGCCCTTTGTCGAAAATTGATGGGTTAATTTCTGGATTCTCGATTCTGTTCCATTGATCAGTGTATTTTTCATTGTACCAGTACTGGGCTATTTTGACCACTGTAGTCTTGTAGTAAATTTTGAAATTAGGGAGTGAGAGGTTTCTGATCTTATTGTTCTTCTTAAGCAGTGCTTTGCTTATCCTGGGTCTCTTTCCTTTCCATATAAAGTTTGAAATTGTTTTTTCCTTCTCTTTGAAGAATGTCATTGAAATCTGGAATGGGATTGCATTATATGTGTAAATTGCTTTGGGCAATATTGACATTTTCACATTGTTTAAGTCTTCCTATCCATGAGCATGGTCTATTCTCCCAGTTTTGTAAGTCTCTTTTGGTTTCTTGTAGTAGTGTTTTGTAATTTTCCTTGTATAGGTCCTTTGTTTCTCTGGTTACATTTATTCCTAGGTAATTCATCCTTTTGGCTATTGTAAATGGTATTGCTTTCTTAATGTCCTTTTCAGCACTGTCATTGTTACTGTAGAAGAATCCAACTGATTTTTTTTTTTTTATTAAATGTTTTTATTTTGCATTGAGTGAAAGTTTACAGGGCACATCATCAGCTTCACATTCAACCATTCATATAGCTTGTTTCATTACATTGATTATTATCCCCGCCATATGTCATCAGTTTACAGTGTTTCTCTCTATCCTCTTTAGCTTTTTTTTTGGATGCGGGGGGACTTGGCTTTTTTGAATTTACAGTCTCGGCTTTTTGGGAAGGTTTTTACATTTGTCTGTGGATATCCAGGGCTCATGTATGAGATTACTAACAAGCATTACTGAATAATCAGATGAGGGACAGTTTGCTATGTCTACTAGGTAGCTAAAGTCTGATCCTCAGAGCCTATGGTTTGGACGGTCAACAACGCTTGGGCCCACAGGGGCTTGGCCTCCTGACCGGGTCTGCACTGTCTGCATCTGAGTCCTCCTTATTTATTGATTGTTTAAGGGACGCTGCCTGTCTTAGGTGGTCAGTGCAAATTCCTCAGTCTTACCAGTTATTGAGACTCATTGCAGCATGGCAATGTCTCTGTCTTAAGTAGCCGAGGTTCCACGTGATCCTTACCCGTCTCTGGCCACACGTCCAGCATAAACAGCCGCCATCCGAGGAAGGCAGGGAGGGAGGAGGTCAGCTGGGGACCCCATGCGCCAGACGTTGCCGGCCCACCACCTGCTCTAAGGTGACCAAGCAGGATCACTATGCTGAGGTTCAATCAAGTTCTTAGGGGATCTTACTCTCTAGCATGGATAGCAAATGAATAGCCACTCAGTGTTCACTTTGAGAATTACTTATATCATAAATTTGAGCATGTAGCTGATGAATATCCCCAGACAAGTGTATATTGTTCCACAACCTCCTAAAATGCTGTTGGATTAAGTTCCAATTAATTTCTGGGTTACTGAAAGATAACACAGATCTACTTATACCTTGAAGGAGCTCTGGTAGCGTAGTGGTTACGAATCGGGCTGCGAACCTTAAGGTCAGCGGTTCGAAACTACCAGCTGTTCTGCTGGAGAAAGATGAGGCTTTCTACTCCCGTAAGGATTTACACCCTCGGAAACCCTGTACAGGGTCGCTATGGGTCGGAACCAACTCGACGGCACTTAACAACAACAACACTTATACCTTGAGTAACTTTAGCTGGGAGTGTAGTCTGGATATATTGGGTCTTATTTCCCTTAAGCGGTCTTCCTTTCTCTAAAGCATTTAGTCTGTTTTGTGAGCCTTTGTCTATTTACTCTCGGATCATATCCAACTGATTTTTGTATGTTGATCTTATACCCTGCCACTTTGCTGAATCCTCCAATGAGGTCTAGTAGCCTTTTTACTGAGTCTTTGGGTTTTTCTATGTATAGGATAATACCAACTCCAAATAGAGAGTTTTATTTTTTCTTTGCCAATTTCGATACCTTTAATTTCCCCATCTTGACGTATAGGTCTGGCTAAGACTTCCAGCAGAATATTGAATAGGAGTGGTGACAAAGGGCATCCTTGTCTGGTTCCTGTTCCCATAGGGAAGGCTTTCAGTTTCTTTCCATTGAGAATAATGTAGGCTGTTGGTTTTGTATATATGCTCTTAATTATGTTGAGGAATTTCCCTTCAATTCCTACTTTGTTGAGTGTTTTTATAAGGAATGGATGTTGGATTTTGTCAAATGCCTTTTCTGCATCAATCGATATGATTATGTGGTTCTTTTCTTTTTTCTTATTTATATGGTGGATTTCATTGATTGTTTTTCTGATGTTGAACCATCCTTGCATCCCTGATCTGATTCCCACTTGGTCATGATGGTTTTTTTGTTTGTTTTTTTATGTGCTGCTGGATTCTGTTGGCTAGGATTTTGTTGAAATTTTTGCGTCTGTGGTCATGACGGATATTGGTCTATAATTTACTTTGTTAGTGATGTACTTCCCTGGTTTTGGTATGAGGGTTATTCTTGCTTCATAAAATGTATTAGGAAGTTTTTCATCCTCTTCTATGTTCTGGAATAATTTGAGTAGAGTTGGTGACAAGCTCTTGCCTTTTGTTGGGGTTTTACAGGGTGCAAATATTGCCCGTCTGTATGACCAAACTTGCTGTCCATTGTTAGATAAGTTAGGAATAAAAGCTCCCACCCAAGTAGGAGAGCCAACTTCCAGGCTAAATCCCACAGTCAGATGTCATAAAAAACCTTGGGAGGATTAGCCTTTGGACCTTCAGCTACTTCCTCTTTGTGCTGTGGGAAAATTGTGCCCTGTGTGCACAACACCAGACCCTTTTAGGGGTGCACTTCTAGCTGCGTGAAGATACCTGGTGTCGGCATAGAGGGTGTGACAGGGCAGAGCACAGGAGTTGAATGAAAAATAGCAAAAGAAGAAAAAAAAATCACACCTCTTTTTTTTATAAGTCACTGGGTGTTTTTTGCTCCCTAGCCACTGGCTGTGTGGCCCTGCCCTCTGACTTCCGCCAAGACTGTGGGTCAGAGGCAGAGTCCCAATTGATTCTGAAATCTCTGCGTTCCTTGTTGCTCTGTTAGATTTTTCTGCTGGTTGGCCCCCGAAACTATTTCCCCTTAGTTTATATTGAATTTAAAGCTTTGGGATTGTCCTTGCAAAGCATTTTTTTCCTGGCTTTTCTGTGCTTCCACCAAAGAGACTTTCCTGAGTCCCTTCGCTTCCTCTGCCCCCAAACCAGAAGTCAGAAAGTATTCTTATTTAATAAAAGTCTAAGTTAGTAAAGAGCTTTTATCAGACTACTCTAGATTTCTTTAGTGATCTAATAGCCAGAGTGAGTCATTCTGGTTCAACCTCCTGCTGAGAATTTGTTAAATTACTTGAGTAGCCTTTGTATCTTTTTAGATAAGTCCTGCTCCAAAAGTTAGGATAGAATTAAAGTACAGTCAGAATACTGCTTTTGAAATATTTTCTTGTCGTGTACTGTTTTTTTCTTAGCACAGGTTCATTCTAAATAAGTAATGTTAATTTTGGTTTTCTCTAGTAGTTAGTGGACCTAGAACAGTATTCATAGCAAAAGGCCTCATCTTTCTCCTGCGGAAAGGCTAGTAGTTTCACACTGCTGACCTTGTTGTTAGCAGCCCAACTCATAACCACTACACTACCAGACCTCTAATAGGTTGTTGTTGTTGTTAGGTGCCATTGAGTCAGTTCTGACTCAGTAACTCTTTTACTGGTGAGTTTGAACTGCTGACCTTGTGGTTCAAACTGACTTTGCAGTCTAGTGCTTAATCCCACAGTGCCACACCAGGACTCCTAGTAATAGATTAGGCAGCATGAAAAATGATACCAAACATTTCTTCCACAGCCTTCTCTACTCAGCTGGGCTCAGTAATTCATTGCAGTGGCCACACACAACTCAGACACCATACCCCACAGTCATGGGGCTTATTAGGACAATTAACAGCTTTCAGTCATATCCGAAATGCTCAGGGCACAATTGTTGCAGTAAAGGCAGTCTCTCCTCAGCCGTGCCCACAGGCAGGACTCTCTCTGCCCATCCAATATTAATAACTCTTTTAAGGCTGCTGATCAGTGTTCACAGGACACACCACTCCACCATAAGCCTCTGCCTGAAGGCAGTTGGCTCTAGCTCCATAGGTCAGCAAACCTAGCTCCCCCAATTAAGTGCCTGGAGGCAAGCATCCTGTGCAGAGTCACTCATCTTCACTTGCTCCATGGACTGGGAGCCCACTGCTCTGTCACATGCTCTGGTTCTTGGTTCTGTTACTGCTGCTACTCTGCCACTCTTCCAGTGTCATAGCTTTCTGTCCCCAGGTCAGTAGGTTCAATGCACAGGGTACTCAGGGTCCAAAGGACACACTGCTCCTGGTAGTGAGTGAGGTCCTCCCTTCTGCTTCTTAGATAACTCTGTTTAAACCCACATTAAGAGTTCCAGGTTTTGAGGACTTCTGGCAAGATGTCAGAGTAGGCAGACACACTACACTGATCCTCTACAACAAAGGTAGGAGAGACCAAATAAAAACAGACACAGATGATAATTATGGTACCCTGAGCTTCAGAAGAAAGGTTAGAGAAGTGGATAGAGTGCTTGCTGGGCACAGAAGCTAAGCAGGGATGAAGACAGAGGGAGACTGGTGAACAACTGGCCAGATGCAGCTTGACCATTTTGTGAGCAGCTGTGGCAACAGAAAGAGGCCTGGCAGAGTAGATTCACACGGGTGATGGGAAAGGAGTGATTTCTTCTTATTCTTCTGGTGACCAGAGGTGTGGCCAGCTCCCGCCCTCACCCACCACCAATGCAACCATGAGGAGTTCTGAGCCTCGTGGTTGGGACCCATGTCAGTGTGAGTTGGGAGCTACCTGCACTGCTTTATTGTGCCATTTTGGTGCCTGGATTGAGGTAAGTGCAGCTTCAGAACTACAAAACCTGCAGAGCCACCAGACCAGCATTTAACCAGTCACCCTGCCTCCAGCTTCCTTGTGGTCCTAACAGACACTGAAACCAGCTCCATCAAGGGCCCCCATGAACTACTTACGAATCGAGTGCCCTAAACATAGGTAACACCAAGGCCAGTAGGAACTCCATCTAGGGCCAGGAACTCTGCTGTCATGTCCTTTCCACAACCACCTCGTGAGCTCCTTGAATTTCAGGAGCTTCCAAGAAATTTCTCCCCTCTGGGTCCAACAGCTGGTTGTTTTTACAACAGACAGTTTTTACTCACACAAAGAAATGAGAGAATGGCACAAACAAATGACCAAGATGCAGAGACAGAAGACATTTCTCAGGAAAAAAAGGTAATGGAACTAACTGAAAAAGAATTCAAAAGAAAGATAATTGAGGTACCTTCAACATATTGACAGAAAGATTGAGGAAAGCAAGAAGAACACAGAAAAAACTATAGAAGAATTTAGGAAAACTCTCCAAGAACAAACAGACAGAATAAATGCAAATTTTGAAACACTACAAAACTTGCAATTAGAAATCCAGAATATTAATAAGGGCAAAGGAGAAGATTTGACACAATGGTAGCCCAAGTTTAGTGACCTTGAAGATAAATTTCTTAATCCCAATATACTAGAAGAAAAAAAGAATGAAAAAAAAAAATCTGGAAAGCCTAAGAGTTATGTGGGACACCATGAAAACGAACAACTTACGGGTGTTGGGAACTCCAGAGCAGGAAGAGACAATAAAAAGCACAGAGAAAATTGTCAAAGAGTTGTTGGAAGAAAACTTCCCTGAACTTCATGAAAGGCAAGAAGATAAATATACAAGAAGTTGAACAAACCCCTAAACAGGATAGCTCCCCAAAGAAAATCACCAAGATATATCATAATCAAACTTTACAAAATCAAAGATAAGGAAAGAATTCTGAGAGCAGCTCAGGAAAAACTCAAAGTTACCTAGAAAAGAGAAACAATAAGACTACATTTTGATTTCCAGTAGAAACCATGTAGGCAAGAAGGCAATGGGATGCTATCAACAAAACTCTGAAAGAAAAAAAATTGCAAACCAAGAATCATATGCCCAGGAAAACTGTCCCTCAAGTACAACTTTGAAATTAGGACATTTTCTGATAAACAGAAATTAAAGAAATTTGTAATGAGTCAGAACTGACTCCACAGCACTTAACACCAACAACAATACCATCCAGGACTCAATCCAGATAATAGAATAAGTTAAAGTAAAGCAAACCTACAAGACTAAAAATTGGGAATCAGAGATACCCATATATAATGAAGTCAATTACAAAGCAAAAAGAAAGAATAGTGTAGATACAGAACTTCCAAATGGCAAGTAGATTTTAAGATAAAGCAGTCTTTTAATCAGAGAAAAAACATAATAAATTTCAGTGTAACCTCAAAGAAAAATAATACACCTGCACATCAAAATAAATGAAGAGGAGAATCGGAAACATTTAATATACATTACCATAACATAAATGAAAAGAAAATCCACAAAACAAAACTCATCATAGAAAATTATGTGGAAGAAAGAGTCCAGGAGCCCCACAGAAAAATGACAGCAATTAGTTCATGCCTTTTGAGAAATACACTGAATGTAGGTGGATTAAATATACCCATGAAGATACATAGATAGCAGAATGAATAACAAAACAGGATCCATCACTGTGCTATCTACAACAGACATATCAAAAATATGGAGATAGCCTAAAAGCCCAACAACAGAAGAATGTTTAAAGAAACTTAGTACATACACACAATGGAATACTACAAAATGTTGAAGAGTGATGATAAATCTGTGAAGCGCTTCACAACATAGTTGAACCTGGAGGAAGGACATTATGCTGAATGAAATGAGTCAATCACAAAAGGACAAATATTGTATAAGACAAATGTACAAACTTTCAAAGAAGGTTTTCTACATAAAAGAAATAATATGGCAGTTATGAGGGGAGGGGAGGAGAGGGAAATGTATTCACTTAGACTAGAGCGTAGATACATGTTAACATGGGTGACAGGGCAGGCAATATACAACAAGAGGGAGGTTGGCAGAGGAAAGATGAAGATAGCAGGAGACAGGAATGCAATAGTTAAAGTGAATAGAGGTAAATACTGTTAACTGTTAGTATGTGGAGGGGATTGCAACCATGTAATGAAGCAAAGTATATGATTTGTTGAATGATCTGCTCTGTAAACCTTCACTCATTTCTTTATAAAAGTTGGGGGGGGGGGAAGAGTTCCAGGTTTTACAATCACTATTAACTCTGTTAACAACCACTACTGAATCATATCATCCTGTCAGCATCCTCTCCCATCTCTTCTTACCCAGACCCATTAGGGCATAAATGCTGTTTGGTGGGAATGATAAAGGCTATGGACAGAGGAGCCATATGAAGGAATTTAGTGCACTACAGTTAGTAATCTGGTTAATTTAGAATTTACCATTTTTATTAAATTTTTGCAGATTGCCAGTCACAGTGGCTATGTACAGATCGACTGGAAGAGAGTTGAAAAAGATGTGAATAAAGCAAAAAGACAGATTAAGAAACGAGCAAATAAAGCAGCGCCTGAAATCAACAACATTATTGAAGAAGTAAGATAATATACATTTTTTTTAGTTCTTTTTTAAAAATGGGCCTATTTTTAGCAGTAAATGTGACTGGGAATTATATTCTTTTTTTTTAAAAAAAGTGGTGGTTTTGATTATGTGTCTCCAGTGTTAAGTAACATTTGGGATTAAACCACCATTTTAGTCAGTCATTCATTTTTAGTAATAAAAATGAATGACTGCTTAACTCCCCAGACTCATTATTCACCTATATAAAAACAGACATTATTCTTCCAAAATTTTTCTTCTGCTTTTACAGTATAGTATGGGTGTATACAATGTGTTGAAAATGAAAACTACCCATTTTTTTAAATTGAAGTGAAATATTTTTTAAATGGACTCGTTTTGTTTTGTTGATTTGATATTAGTTCTAATAACATTTTTGTTTGTATTTTGCCTGTAATCTTCTTGTCTTCTTGACTTTGCTCCCTTGACTTTGTTTTTGTTTTAGTCTCTTACCTTTCCCAACTTGCTATTTTGAAAGTTTTCAAATCAATTTAAAAAATTAAAAGCTGAGTTCAGTGAATACCTAAATACCCTTCACCTATGCATCAAATTGTTAATATACATCAAATTGTTAACAATTTGCCACATTTGTTTTACTATTTTTTCTTGCTGAACCATTTAAGACCCCATGACTTTTGACCTCTAAATAGTTTAGCACCTAAGAATACCCTTAGAATGATAGTGGTAGTGGTATTTTCCTGCATATTTTACACTAAGGAAGTTTAACATATACTGATATTTTCTAATATACACAATGTTGAAAGTTTTCCACAAAATACCTTGTTTTTTTTTTTTCCCCAATACATTACATTTGGTAGGTATGTCTCTGATGTCTCTTTTAATCTTATAAGCGCTCCCCTCATCTGGTTGTTTTGTTTTTGTCTTTTTCCCCCATCTCTTGTGACACTGACATTTTGGAAGCATCTAGACCAGTTTTTCAGATTAGCTCCCAGTTTGGCTTTGTCTAATTGCTTCCTCATGATTTTATTTGCATTAAACATTTTACCAAGGTGATCATTAAATATAGTGTTTTTGAGCTTGTGTATTTTTTTCTTACTAGCTAAATGGAAAAATAAATATCATTGTGCCTACTGTGGGAATTTATTAAATGATCTGTGTTAATAACTTGCTGAAGGAGCCCCATATGTAGATTTCTTTTTAACTGTGAGATCATGGCTGCCCACATTACCTATTATCTCAGTAGGCACAGAACTTACTGGGCCTGGCTGTAGGCTCCATCAGTTTGTAACTGATTGCTCTACAGCGGGGTTGAGGGGTCGGGGTGGGGACATGTCTGGCCTTATATGGCCCGCGAAATCATTTGGCCTGGTCCTGCCAAGGCAACTACAGTTCCAGCTATCACACTGGGGTGAGTTAATTAAACATCTGACCAAATGTAACAGGTTTATTTTTAAGCTGATAATTTTGTATGGTCCACAAATGATGTTATAAATTTTGGCAGAAAAAAAAGTTTCCCTACCCCTGCTCTATGCTCTTGAATGGAATTTGACACTTAAAGTAGTAGAGGCTCAGGAGTTTTTGCTGAATGTTTATTTGATGAATATAGGTAAAAATGTTACTTAGATCTGGATTCAATAATGAAGAGTATTTTTGTTTAAATATATTTTATGTTTCAGGCAACAGAATTTATCAAACAGAACATCGTGATATCCAGTGGATTTGTGGGAGGCTTTTTGCTAGGCCTTGCATCTTAAGGACATGAATGTTCTATCATAGTGGATTCAACTGTGACAAGAGCAGTAGTAGCGACAGGGTGGTCTTTCAACAATGCATGCCACCAGATTCTCCAGGGCAAGGAGACACAAATAGCTGGACAATATTGAATTCACAACTTTAGTGTTTTGCCTTCTGAAGCTTGGCAAACTAGTATCTGCTGTAAAATATCCTGTATTGTATGTGTATAATAGCATTCCTGAGCAAAAATATGTTTAACGTTCATTGCTTCAAAAAAAAAATTTTCATGTTTCCAAATTAGCCCATAAAATATCATCAATGGATGTAAATACAAAGATAAAATATTCTGTTTGTTGGACTTACTCTCCAGTGGAATATTATCCTTTATTTAAATATTTTTCATTATGCTTTATAGTATAGTACCAATAATTAATCATTTGTTTTATCGCTTCAACATTAGTGCTGAGTTTTATTTTAAGAACTGTTTGCAAGGAAATGAAGAATTGTAATGCCCTTTTTTGGAGGGATTTAGAAATGATAGAATCATTAGAAATATTGGACTACTGGTATAATTTAATACCAATTTTTAGGTTGTTTTTTCTATTTGGGCTTTAATATACTTATTTTTATCCACAGTTCTTAACTTTGTTTAGATAATAAATGTAGTAAACAGTTTCAAAGAAAGCCCTAAGAAAATACTAGATGTCCAAAGTTCTTTTTTCTTTCTTTTTTACTTTGATATTTATAGGTTAAAAATATTTCCCTGTATAATAGCTTTTAATTTTTAAAATGTGTTTATCTTGGCCTTATTTGTAGAAGTAAATTTTTGGCGGGTGTATGTTGTTGGACAACATAATCATTTTATTAACCTTGAATGAACTTTCATTCTCATTTCTAAAATTCCTAATTATTATTCTGGCCCCTTCTTCACAAAGAGGTAAAAGTCATTTTAAAATATTTAGTAGTATAGTATGAATTTTCTGTTTGAAGAACAGTGGTTTTTCTATGTAACTGAAATTACCACTTAAAGAAAATTGTTCCCTTGATCTGAGCTGTAAGTACTAAGGCTTTCAGGCTTTTGCTGTCATTACATTGGTTGAACCTTAAGCTAGTGAACTTTTTTCTCAGGGCCAACATCACACTCCCTCAGAGGCTCCTTTGCCCCCTTAAGTTTTTGTAAGAATTATTAGTTTTGTCTGTAGAGTTCTAGGTTGGAATTGAGAAAAACAGCAGAACAATGTGTGTTGGGGTCTTCAGATTGGAAGAGTTTGTAGATATTCAAACTACAGTGTTTTCATAGGAAGTTCCCATAGTATACTGTGTGTATTGTAAACTTGGCATTTCATAATTCAATATTGTGTACAGTCTGAGTGCTTTCATTATCGTTGAGACTCCTTAAAATTAAATGTGGTATTGATGTTAACTTTATCTTCCTTTATTCTCATTAGTGCCTCAGATATAATGCTAAATAAAATTCAAACTTTCTTAATATGAAGTGATTTTGCTTATAAATACTTGATTTCTCTTTTTCAACCTTTATTTCTGCCTTGCCAAGCTTTTTGTTGGTTAGAATTAAAAAAGAGAAAAATTCCCATGAATATGATCAGATCACACAGTAGGTGGACCCTTGATTGGGCTTCCATGTACCAGACCTGTGTGATGCTCTCATGCGACACAGTGATGCAACTCTGAAAGCTGGCTCAATTTGTTCATTTTGGAAATATTTCTAGTGTTATCCAATACGGGGTCGCCATGAGTTGGGCCCTGCGCGATGGCACTTAACGTAGAGTAGGGGAGTCCTGGAGTAGCACTGTAGCATAACCACTGGACTGCTAACCACATGGTGATTCAAATCCACCAGCTGCTGCTCTTAGGAAACCCTATACAGGGTCCCTATGAGTTGGAACCAACTCAACAGCACTTAAGAACAACAATATATAGGGGAGGGAGCACAAAAATGTCTTTGCCCTCAAGAGCCTTAAGCTGAATGTTGTTGGTTTTGTTAACTGAATGGAGACCAAGATATTCCTATATGAAAAGTTACAGGAGAACCTGGCAAATGTAGTAGGGATAACAACTTTCAAAGTCCAAACCTGAATGAAAACTGAAAAAGATAGTAGCAACTAATTTTTTACCTATATACTTCCAAGTTGCTGTGTAGATTTTTAAAATGATTTTTGTGCAAATGCAGTATTTTATTAATGTCTCTTGTTCTGCCTCATGTCTACACTGCTTTCTTTCCCCATTAGGTTGTAGGCTCCTGGAGGCTGATCAACCTTGTGAGGTACAAAGTGCAGTGCTTTGCTCTTGGTAGAGTGCTGGAAGGGTAGTCTGATGTTAATCTTCTCTGAAAAGGCTAGGTAGGAATTGGGGCTCTCTCTCCCACTCTGCTTGTCAGAGAAGCCTGTTCTAAGGACACAGTAACTTTCTCTGTCTCTATGACTACCTTGTTAAGTGTCAAGTAGGTTCTGTCTCATAGCAACCCTGTCTATTGTGGTTAGCAGTCCAGTGTTTGTCCTACAGCACCATACTAAGACTCCTTATGATTACCTATGATTACTTAATAGTACTAAAGCAATTAATCTTGTAGCTATTGGGAGAAGAGCTGTTCCTTCTGGTCATAGACCCCTGGTCACAGGACAGCCATGCTGTTTGAATTTGAACAAAGCTTGGGTCAGGCCAGGCACATTTGAACAAAGGCCGCTCCTTCTAACCCCTTTGTTCTGTCCATGCACTCTGAGGGTTAAAAGCCCTGGACCCCTTTGGCTCATGGTCCTTTGCCTACAATGTGAACTTGGAGCCTTCCATGTACAGAAGAGATTTCCTGTGTCAATTCACCCAGGGAAACCTGACCCCACAATGAATCTTAGCCCATTCATCTATAGCCTAAATGCTATGTAAGTAAAAGCTTGTGAGCTCACCACTGGGTAAAAATCCACCCACTGCCATTGAGTTGATTTTGACTTGGCGCACCCCTCAAGCCAGTAGCAGTAGAACTGCTCCTTCGGGTTTCTGAGACTGCAAATCTTTATGGGAGCAGATAGCTCCATCTTTCTCCCTAGCCGTGGCTGGTAGGTTTGAACAGTTGATTTTATGGTTAGTAAATGCTTAACTCACTGTGCCACCTTTGCCACAGGGTGGTGGTGGTTGTGAAGTGCCTTTGAGTCCGCTCTGACTCATAGCAGCCCCGTAAAGGGTTTCCAAGGAGCGGATGGTGAATTTGAACTGCCGACCTTGCAGTTCAAAGTGACCTTGTGGTCCAGTGCATTATACCATGGTGCCACACCAATTAACCCTTTCAGCTCATTTTTTATCTTGACTCACTGCAGCAGTGTGGAAATCTCAGAACCCCACGATTCTGTCGTCAACTATGAGGATATAACAATTGCCCATTTTGTACTTCTCTATTCATTTCTGACATTCATACAGCACTTCTTTAACCCTAGCCACCTAAAGCTAAGTTAGATCTCACAAATTAAATGGACAGCATCATGCAGACTCAAATAGGCAGTCCACACAACACCCTCACTTCTGACCTGCTGGCTCCCACTACTCTGAAAGGTTTGCAACGACTCACAGAACACTCAAAGTGCCACACTTACGATTACAGATTTATTATAGCAAAAAGGGTACAAGTGGAGAGATGCACAGTGAGAGAACTGGGAGGGTTCCTTCTGCGTACATCAATGTCTTCACCAATTAAGAAGCCAAATCCAGAGCCTTATTAACTTAATCATGATTGGGGCCTCTTTGCATAGGCATGGTTACTGATATCCGCTGATAACTGGCTACCAGCTGGTCTTTGTGGCCTGATCATCCCCCTCCTTATTTGCACAAGTTCTCAGATGTTAAAACAAAGGCATCTCGATAGCTCATCAAAGTCTAAGGATGTAGAGTTCTCAGGAAACACGGGCCAGGACCAAATTCTTTTAGGTGAAGTTCAATACTTTATCTCACAGAGGTATTCAGCCATTTTGCATGAACATAGATGAGGAGAAGTACATTACTGTGCTGGACGTAATGCCACCCCATAGGAAACTTCCTTCTTTGTGCCATAGTCCAGTGAATCAGGCTCAAACAGAAATGAATTGATGTGGCCTGGTTAGAACGAAAAACCTATAGTGGCCTTTGCCTATAACAGAAATTTTTATGCTTGAGGGTATAAAATCTGTTTATCAGATATATTAAAATTTGAATACATAGAATATTCTTAGTTCATGGTCCAGCCTTTGGAAGATACGTGAAAACATTTTGACTGATTTGTACTTTAATTTTTCAAATAACCTGTATTTAAAAAATAAAATAACCCCAAAGATGGCCATGTCTAATTCCTGAGCACCTGTGAAATGTCAGGTCACATGGCAAAGGAGAATTAAGCTTGCAGATGAATTAAGGCTACAAATAAACCTAAAATAGGGTGATTATCCTAGATTATCCAAGTGGGTCCAGTGTATCACATGTCTGGAAAAATGGAAGGAGGGAGGCTGAAGAAAGAGATCTGACAAGGACAATGAAAGAATGACAACAGAGAGATGCAATGTTGCTGACTTTAAAGATGAAGCAAGGAGCTCAAGAGCCAAGGAATGCTGGTGGCTTCCTAAAGCTGGAAAAAGTAAAAAAAAAAAAAAAAATGGTGAACAGGTTTCAGCTGAGCTTCCAGACTAAGACTGGGAAGGAGAGGTGGACTAGTTCTGAATGTTTAGATACAGAAAACCTTATGAAAAGCAGTGGAATATTGTCAGATGTAGTATTGGGAAATAACATTATGAATAGCACAAGAGTATTGACATACATAGTGCTGGAAGATGAGCCCCTCACATTGGAAGATGCTCAGAATTTGACAGAAAGAGTTGCCTCCTCAAAGTAGAGTTGACTGTGATGACCCAACTGGAGTAAAGCTTTCAGAACCTACATTTGTTGATGGGATACAACTCACAATGACTCCTCATCCAATAATAATCAAAACATTGAATGTACGAAGTGTGAATCTAGGACAATTGGAAGTTGCCAAAAATGAAATAGGACACAAAAGAACTATATCCTAGTCATTAGTGAGCTGAAGTGGACTGGTATTGGCCATTTTGAATCCGACAGTCATGGTTTACTATGACAAGAACATTTCAAGATCTGTCTTGAAGTACAATGCTATCTGTGATAGGATACTCTCCATAGTCCTACAAGGAACACCAGTTAAATACCACTATTACATAAATTCACGCACTAACCACTGAATCCAACAGCCAACATTACTCTCAATGGAGAGACACTGCAAGCATTCCCTTTGTGGAGAGAAACCAGACAAGGATGCCCCTTTTCACCACTCCTATTCAATATTGTAAGGAGCTCTGGTAGTCTAGTGGTTATGAATCGGTCAGTAATTTGAAACTACGAGGTGTTCCACAGGAGAAAGATGAGGCTTTCTGCTCCAGTAAAGATTTACAGCCTCGGGAACTCTATACAGGGTCGCTCTGAGTTGGAACTGACTCCATGGCACACCACCACCATGACCACCATTCAATATTGTGTTGGAAGTCTTGCCCAGAGCTACAAGGCAAGAAAGGGAAATTAAAGTCATCCAAACTGGCAAAGAAGACGTAAACCTCTCTCTATTTGCATATGATGTGATCCTACACATAGAAAATCCCAAAGATTCAGCAAGAATATAATTGAAACTCATTGAAAGATTCAGAAAAGTGGCAGGGTATAAGATCAATATACACAACTCTAAAGATGGACAAGTCCCAAGCCTGTGAGTCAGATATCAAGCTGGAGGCTTCTGACTCTGATAGGACTGATGAACCAAGATTGGCAGGTCAGACAGAAGGCAGGCAGTCAGGCAGTTCAGATGGCAGGCTGCTAATGTTTCCCAGAATAAGCAGGCAATAGAGTAGGCCAGTGGCTCAAGTCCACATAATTAGAGGTTGGGTGATGTGTCCGATGCAGGATTCAGGTTTAGCAAAAAGCTTTGCCTGAGTGCCCAAAATATTAAAAGCAGGCCACACCTCCAAGAAAACTTCAGCTCATCATGGGAATGACTGACTACCTCTTCACTGAGAATCCTGGCCCAGTCAAGTTGGCACCAAATCTTAACTATCACAGCCCTTTTATACACTGGTGTGGTGCGCCAGACTGCAAAGCTGTTTTGATTGCAAGTTCAGCGGTTCAAGCTCACCAGTCACTCCTCAGAAACCCTATACAGGGTCTCTATGGGTCGGAACCGACTCGAAGGCACTTAACAACAACAACATACTAGTAAAGGAGTCCTGGTGGGGCATCATGGAATAAGCACTTGACCTCAAGGTTGGTTTGAACTGCAAGGTTGGTGGTTCAAACTCACCAGCCCCTCCTCGGAAACCCCATATAGTGTCACTATGAGTCAGAACCCACTCAATGACACTTAACAACAACATACTAATAAAGACAGCTCTGGAAAGGAAATTAGGAAACAATACCATTTATAATAGCCACCCAAAAGATGAAATAATTAGGAGTAAATCTAACCAGAGAAGCAAAAGATGTTTATAAAGCTACAAAACACTATTACTAGAAACCAAAACAGATTTACAAAAATGGAAAAATATACCATGCTCATGGATAGAAATACTTAACATTGTGAATATGTCAATGCTATGCAAAACAATCTATCAATATATTGCAATCCCAATCCAGATTCCAACATCATTCTTTAAAGAGGTAGAAAAAGTGATCATGAACTTTATATGGTAAGGAAAGCACTGCTTAAGAAGAACACTCTTTGCTCTCAAAATTTACTACACAGTCACAGTGGTCTGAACAGCCTGTACTGGTACAACAAAAGATACATAAATCAATGGAACAGAATTGATAACACGGAAGTAAATCCATCCACATATAGTCAACTGCTCTTTGACACAGGGCCAAAGCACATTAAAGGGATAGTCTCTTCAATAAATGGTGCTGGCGAAACTGGAGATGGATTTTCAGAAGAATGAAACAAGACCCAAATCTCACACCATATACAAAAACAAACTCAACGTGGGTTAAAGACCTAAATGTAAAACCTGGAATCATAAAGATCATTAATGAAAAATAGGACCAAACTTAGGGGCTCTAATACATGGCATACATACATTATCAAACATTACAAAAAACACAGTAGAAGACAAAATAGATGACTGGGACCTAAAAATTAGAAACTTGTATGCATCAAAAGATTTTGTTGAAAGAGTAAAAAGGGAGCCCACAGTCTGGGAAACATTTTTTGCAGTGACATAAAAGACAAGGGGCTAAGATATAAAATTTATGGAAAATGACAGCACCTCAACAAGAAAAAGACAAAGAACTCAAAAAATAGGCACAGAACATGAACTTCACCAAAGAAGTTCAGCAAGGAAGACATTCAGGCAGCCAACAAACATATGAAGAAATTTTCACGATCTATTAGAGAGATATTAGAGAAATACAAATCAAAACAATAATGAGGTACCATCTCATACCCACATTAATAATGAAGTTCAAAAAACCAGAAAACAACAAATGCTAGTGAGGCTGTGGAGAGACTGGGACCCTCCTACATTGGTGGTGGGACTGCAAAATGGTTCAACCACTCTGGAAAACAGAAAGTTGGAAATAGAAATACCTATGATCCAGCACTCCCTCTACTTGATATATTTCCACAAGAAATATGAGCTAGGACATGAGTAGATATATTCACATTGATGTTCATCACAGCACTATTCACGATACCTAAAAGATGGAGACAGTCTAAGTATCCATCAATGGAGGAATAGATAAATAAACTTGATATATACACACAATGGCATACTATGCAACATTGAAGAATAATGATGAATTTGCAAAACACTTCATAATATGGAGAACCTGAAGGACATTATGCTAAATGAAATTAGTCAATCACGTAAGGACAAATATATGAGATGAGGCCCTTATTGTAAAAGCGTAAGAAAATGTTTCCATACCAAAACATTCTTTGATGGTTACCAGTGTTGGGAGCGAGGGGAGAGTAATATACTGGTTGGAGGGTAGACACATGTTAGCTGGGGTGATGGGGAGGGCAATATACAAGAAGAGGGAGGGCAATTCACAAGAGGGAGGATCATAGAAGAATAATGAAGATAGGCGAGGCTTCAGGGAGATACACATGGGCTAAAAGGGATAGAAGTAAACTGTGATATATTTACAACATTGCAGCAACAGTGCTGTGGATGGAAACATGGGCAGAATGGATAAGATAGGAAGAGTGGCTTATATCTATCTATCTATCTATCTATACACATTCATACATCCCACAAATATATGAGTTTGAAAGAGGCTGTTTGTATGTGAGTATTTACCTTTTCTGCAAGGTTGGTGGTTCAAGTTCACCAGCTGCTCCTTGGAAACCGTATACAGGGTCACCATGGGTCGGAATCGACTCGACAGCACTTAACAACAACAACAACAATTTACATTTCATGTAAACAATTAGGAATGTGGAGGGACACATAGCAGGCAAAATGATGAAAAATTCCTACATATTATCAAGCATCTTAAGGCAGTGAGTTTCTGGGCTTGGGGGTTCAGAACCATACATAGTCTCAGGGGACACCATGGTCAATTGGCATAACATAGTGTCTGAAAAGCTCATGAGTGGCCATTGAAGGGGCAACGCTTGGTTTCTATGTGCGGACAGAAGAGTGATGTGAAATGAAGAGACTTGGAATCAGTTAGTTCAGTGGACTAATGGAACGTGTGAACATCAGTCTCTTTGACTCTGAGACCAGAAGAACTAGACAGTGCCTGGCTACCACTACCAAATGCCCTGAAGGGGTCACATTAGAGGGTCCCAGATAGAGTGGGAGAAAATGTGGAACAAAACTCAAAATTATTTAATAAAAAACAAAACAGATTTTCTGGTCAGAAAATTACAGGAAGAATCTGAGAGTATGATCCTCAACCATCCTCCAGGTCTGGAAAGGAACTCACTCTGTTGGCCCAATTTTCAGCCAAGCAGTAGATAGGTTTCTAGGAGGTGAGGTGGGGGATAACAACACTAACAAGGTATACTCACCATAGAATGGTCAATCATTGAAAATCAAAATGGCAACATTTTCCTAAGGACAAAGACGCGAATGGAAAGGAAGGTGGACGGAATGCAAATCGGAGCCACTGGGATAACTTTTATTGCATGAAGGGCGTTGTAAATATGGAGATGAAACAAAATGTATGATTTGTTGAATGTAATGCTGATGATCTTGTCGGTAAACATTTACTTGGTGGTGGTGGTGTGCCGTGGAATCGGTTCCAACTCATAATGACCCTGCACAGGGTCTCAATCTTTATGGGAGTAGAAAGCTTCATCTTTCTCCCATGGAACAACTGGTAAGCTCCGAACTGCTGACCTTGAGGTTAGCAGCCTAGTTCGTAACCACTGCACTACCAGAGCTCCTTAAACCTTTACTTAATTCACAATAAAAAGTTAAAAAAAAACAAGAAAAAAGAAAGAAAGAAAGAAATTAAAGGACCTATTGCATTAGGCCTGACTCAAGCCATGATATTTTCAATAGCCTCATATGCATGTGAAAGTTGGGCAATGAATAAGGAAGACTGTAGAATAATTGGTATGTTTGAATTATGTTGGAGAAGAATATTGAAAATACCATGGACTGCCAGAAGAACAAACAAATCTGTGTTGGAAGAAGTACAGCCAGAGTGCTCCTTGCTGTTAAGTACCATGGAGTCGGTTCCAACTCATAGTGACCCTGCACAGGGTTTCCGAGGCTACAAATCTTTACAGAAGCAGAAAGCCTCATCTTTCTCCCATGGAACAGCTGGTAGTTTCGAACTGCCGACCTTGAGGTTAGCAGCCTGATTCGTAACCACTACGCTACCAGAGCTCCTTAGAGTTCTCCTTAGAAGCCAGGAAAGTAAGACTTCGTCTTTCATACTTTGGACATGTCTTGGAGAAGGACATCATGCTTAGTAAAATAAGAGGGTCAGCAAAAAAAGGCAGACCCCCAAGGAGATGAAATGATGCAATGCCTGCAACAATGGGCTCAAATGTAACAATTATGAGGATGGTGCAGGATTGGGCAGTGTTTCTGTGTAGGATCTATGAGTTGGAACTGACTGGCGTACTCTTAACAACAACAACAACACAAATGTCAGACATTGGCTGCTGTCTGCCCTTCGGGGCTGGGTGAGTAAACTCCCAGCCAGGGAGCCCCTGTCCTGTTGAGAGCAATTCTCAGGAGAATGATGCCGCTGTGCGCCCTCTGCTGTGAATATTTTGGCTGGATGGTGGATGTACAGGCCCAATAGAAATCTTGGTGAGGAACTAACAGTTTCCACTCTGGTGGATAAATATAAGCCAAATTTGAATGTGTAAAACTATCACTGCATCTATGATTGTTATTGTTATTAGGTGACTTGAGTTGATTTTGACTCATAGTGACCCTGTATAGGGTTTCGGAGGCTTTACATTTTTGTGGAAGCAGAAATTGAGGGGGTGAGGGCATAACATGAATGTAAAACTAAAACTTTAGCACTTGTGGTGTAATGTCCTTGTAGTGGTCCAAAACATTGATTGACCTCACACTTTGAATATGTATGCCTGTTAAAATGTTGAAGGATAATCATTAAATGTGTGCATAATAATCATTAAATTATTAGTTGTGAACAAATACATTTGAAACATACATAGAAGCAAGCCAATACAAAGGCAGGAAAGGAAGAAGAAAGAAGCAGAGGGAAAGTATAAAATAAAATGGTAAAAATAAATCCACATATATAAGTAATCACACTTCAAAAGAAAAAAAAAACATGACTTACAATGTGGTCTTGTATAAACATTCATTCTGTGTAGAATAAAGTACTGGGATTAGATCCATAGAAAAGGAAATGTTTTTAAAACTTCACTGTTTAATGGAGAATCTGCCAAGCTTGAAGATATAAATCCTCTTATTTTTCTTTGGAACTCCCCATCCCTCAATCTGGGAGACTCTGGACCTATTTTTTTCTTATATCTCATGTTTTCTATCTTGGATTACTTATATTTTTGGTTGAGCTATTTTCTTGAGTTCTCATAGGCTGTGGGAGGTAAACTTTGAGTTTGTATATCTTAAGACATCTTTTGTTCTCATACAATTCAAGACTGACAATATTTTTCCCTTCCAACTTTGAAGACATTTTCTATTGTGTTCAGGTATCTGATGTTGCATGATGTCAGGCTGATTTTAAGCCTTTCTATAACCTTTTCTTTTGTGTATATATATATTGTTGCCTTTGAACGTTTTTTAGATTTATTTCTCTTATCTTGGAGTTTTGGAATTTTATTAACTTGTCTCTAAATGTGTATTTTTAAAAACAGCTTTTTAAAGACATGTTAGTGTCCTTTCAACATGTATTCTGTCATTGCAAAGAAGATACACATAACTCACACTTAAAAATCAAGGCCAGTGGGAGGCTTTCAACTCATGCCCTAGACTGTGAAATTGAGAGCCCAAAATAAGTCCTCAAGGAGCTCTGGTAGTGTAGTGGTTACAAGTCGGGCTGCTAACCTCAAGGTCAGCAGTTCGAAACTACCAGCCGTTATGTGGGAGAAAGATGAGGCTTTCTGCTTCCGTGAAGATTTACAGCCTCGGAAACCCTGTACAGGGTCGCTTTGAGTCGGAACCGACTCCACGGCACATTGTTGTTATGTGCTGTGGAGACGGTTCCGACTCATAGCGACCCTGTACAGGGTTTCCGAGGCTGTAAATCTTCACGGAAGCAGAAAGCCTCATCTTTCTCCCGCGGAACAGCTGGTAGTTTCAAACTGCTGACCTTGCGGTTTGCAGCCTGATTCATAACCACTACGCTACCAGAGAACTATCCACAGCACATAACCACCACCAAATATGAGAGGGAGAGATTCAGAATAATGGAAATGAAATGCATCGAATAGTAATTTCTGAGTGCTTTTCTTTCATCATCTTCAGCATTCTTTGGATTCTTTCTGAAGATTTATGCCTTTGCCTGAAGCAAATTATGTATTTTTATTAACAAACTTGAGTTTTAGATTTTAGAATAATATTGAGCAGATAGTAGAATTCCCATATTACTCTGACTCTGAACAGACACAGTTGACCTTATAATTAACATCTTACATTTATGGTGAGAGGTGCTGTAGGATAATGCACTGGACCACAAAGTTGGTTTGAACCCCAGGATTGGCAGTTCAAACTCACCTCCGCTCCTCAGAGACCCTATATAGGGTCACTATGAGTCGGGACTGACTTGACTGCACTTAACCACAACAACGTTAATATGGTGCAATTGTTACAATGAATAAACCCATGCTAATATATTTTTATTAACTAAAGTCCATACTTTATTCATATTTCCTTGGTTATTACCTAATGTCGTTTTTCTGTTCCAGAATCCCATTCGAGACTACATTACATTTAATCGTCATGACTCCTTAGGTTCCTCTTGATTGTGACAGTTGCTCAGACTGTTCTAGATTTTGATGACCTTGACAATTTGAGGCGTACTGGGAAGATATGTTGTAGATGTCCCTCTGTTGGAATTTATCTTATGTGTTTCTAATGATTAAACTGGGGTCATGGGTTTTGGAGATGGCAATCACAAAGATAAAATGTTCTCATCACATCGCATCAAACAGTATTAACATGATTTATGACCATCTATGTGTGACCAACTGTCAACACTCGCGGAAGCAACGGTCAAGAGATCAGACGACGTATTGCATTGGGCAAATCTGCTGCACAGGAACTTTTTAAAGTACTGAGGAGCAGAGATGTCAGCTTGAGGACTAGGTGCGCCTGACCCAAGCCATGGTATTTTCAATAACCTCATATGGATGCGAAAGCTGGACAGTGAATAAGGAAGATCGTAGAAGAATTGATGCCTTTGAGTTGTGGTGTTGGAGGAGAATACTGAAAGTGCCATGGACTACCAAAAGAACCAATAGATCTGTTTTGGAAGAAGTGCAACCAGAGTGCTCCTTGGAGGCCAAGATGGCTAAGCTTCGTCTCTCCTACTTTGGACACATTGCCCGGAGAGAACAGTCGCTGGAGAAGGATGTCATGCTGGGTAAGGTGGAGGGTCAGAGAAAAAGAGGAAGACCCCCAACGAGATGGATCAGCCAGGTGGCATCATTGATGGCGTCAAGTGTGGCAGCGGTAGTGAGGTTGGCCCAGGATCGGACATTGTTTTGTTCTGCTGTGCATGGGGTCGCTATGAGTCGGTTCTGACTCGATGGCACCTGACATCATCATCATGTTGACCTTGTCACCTGGCTGAGCTAGTGTTTTTCAGGTCTCTTCACTGTAAAATTGTTTTCTTTCCCCTTACCCCAACTTTTCCATACTATATTCTTTTGACAGAAATCACTATCCACATTTAAGGAGTGGGAGTTATTCTCCACCTCCTTGAGGGCTAAGTAGCTACAAAAATTGTGTGTGAAATTTTTCTGCAGGCGAGATTTGTCTCTTCTTTCCCCATTTATTTATTAGTACAATTATTTATTCAGCACGAATGCATGGGTATTTTTTGTTATGTTTAAAAATATGGTACCCATCATTGTCTATCTTTTGAAATGCATTTCGTAGCTGTTCTTGCTTATTTGTTCTTAAAATCCTTTGTAAAATTTATAAACATAAAGCTGATGTATTTTTATTGGGATTGTGTTCAATGGACATACTAATTTTCCAAGACATAAACTAAGCCAGTTGCCATTGAGTCAATTCTGGTTCCTAGTGTGACCCTATAAGACAAAGTAGGGTTTCCAAGACTGTATGTTATCTTTACAGAAGTGTTGTTGTTGTTAGGTGCCATTGAGTCCGTTCCTAACCCATGCACAACTGAACAAAACACTGCCCGGTCCTGCCCATCTTCACAACAGTTGTTACACTTGATCTCATCGTTGCTGCCACTGTACCAATTCAGCTCATTGGGGCCAGACAGCCACATCTTTCTCTTGCAGACTGTCTTTTGGGTTCGAACTGACAACCTTTTAGTTAGCAGCTGAGAGCTTAACCATTGCACCACCAGAGCTCCTTATATGAGTATACTAACTTAGGGAGAATTAATTGAGATCTTTATGATGTCAGGTCTGCCTGTGTTTGGTCTTTTATAAGAATTTTCTCATTTTTCCTCATAAATTTTGAACCTTTCTCATTACATTATGTGCAACACTGTTATTTATTCTTTTTCAAAAGAAAGAGTAATTTCTTTCATGATAATGGAATCATGGGTGTCATAGAGGGAGTGTTACATGTATGTTCATTGTCGCCAATTAGGTCAGAGATTATAATACATTTTTAAAAAATGAAATATACTTTGCATTCTTTTACTTAGTTGAATTGTAATTCTAGTTTCACTTAAATCCTAGCCTGAAAACTTTCTCTTTTATGAATAGCAATGTTAATTTTCAGTATATTTTGAATTATTGGGCCAAAGTTTAGGTATAATTAAAGAAGGATTGCAACATGAAACATGTGAAAAGTTAAGGACAAGGAAGCATTAGGCATAGTCTAAGTAAAAGAGCTTTCTGGAATTTGGAATTTTTCATATCAGATAATTTAAAACCCTTTCTGTTTCTTTTGACCTTTAAATCGAAGGAACCTTATTATGTTTCTTTAAGAGACAACTTGAGTGTAGAAAAATGAATATATTACTGGTCATAATCCATTAAAACCTTCACATTATAAAACAAAGGGCTGTTATAAGTAATATCTTAAAACAGAACAAAAACGTAGTAATGACTTAGCAGGATCAGTGACATGGGTACATTGAATTAATGTGTCCTCAGCAATACAAAAGAAGATTGATGCACTTGAATTATGGTGTTAGCAAAGAATACTGAATATACCATGGACTGCCAAAAGAACAAACAATTCTCTCTTGGAAGAAGTACAGCTAGAATGCTCCTTAGAAACCAGGATGGTGAAATTGAGTTTCGCCTACTTTGGGTATTTTATCAGGAGAGACCAGTCCCTGAAGATGGACATCATGTTTGGTAAAGTAGTTGTTGTTGTTAGGTGCCATCGAGTTGGTACCGACTCATAGTGACCCTATGTACAACAGAACAAAACACTGCCCGGTCCTGGGCCAACATCACTACTGTTGCCACGCTTGAGCCCATTGATGCTGCCACTTGGCCAATCCATCTCACTGGAGGTCTTCCTCTTTTTTTTCTCTGACTCACCACCTTACCAAACATGATATCCGTCTCCAGCGACTGGTCCCTCCTGACAATATGTCTGAAGTATGAGAGACAAAGTTTGGCCATCCTGGCCTCCAAGTATATGGCACTATTAAAAATAACCTGGTTAGGGTCAGGTGTACCTTTGTCCTCAAACTGATATGTTTGCTCTTGAACACTTTAAAGAAGTCCTGTACAGCAGATTTGCTAACCTCATATGGATGCGAAAGCTGGACAGTGAATAAGGAAGATCGTAGAAGAATTGATGCCTTTGAGTTGTGGTGTTGGAGGAGAATACTGAAAGTGCC
>NW_006408580.1:5276292-5283730 GCF_000296735.1 Chrysochloris asiatica
CGCTATGAGTCGGTTCCGACTCGATCGCACCTGACAACAACAACAACAACAACAACAATACGTTGTTTGATTCCTTAACTACTGCTTCCATGAGTGCTGATTGTGGATTCAAGAAAAATGAAGTATTTGACAATATCAATATTATCCCACTTACCATGATGTCGCTATGGGTCAGAATTGACTCGACGGCACTTAACAGCAACCATGATGTTATTTATTGGTATCATGATGTTATTTATTTCAATGTTATAGATCAAAAAAGTTCCCAATTGCCAAGAGCCAATTGCAGCTCACTGGGACCCCATGTGTGTCAGAGTAGAATTGTGATTCACAAGGTTTTCAAAGTAGACTACCATAGTTTTCTTCTGAGGCACCCCTGGGTAGACTTGAACCTCTAACGCTGTGGACAGTAACTGTTTGCACCACCCAGGGATTACAATTATGCTTAGTGGTTGTATTTATTTATTTTTGTTTTGGGGAGAAGTAGGGACATGCTCTTTCAGGCTTAGTGGACTGCTATAAGGCTACTTTTATATAATCAAGTCCATGGTTTTAAATATTTTGTACAGACCAAGATATTGAAGAGGCTGCCAACTTTTTAACAGCTTCAAGAATTCAGAAATTCTAACTACAAACTATTGCTTGTGAAGGGTTAGATACTCCAAAAATGTGCCCTGTAAAACGTAACATTTATAGTTTCTCCTTATTAAAAGATATATGTCAATTGTAAATTTAAAAAGGGAGAAAAGTATAATGAAAATATCAGCCATAATAATGATTAAACAGTTAAATTTTGTTGACATATGTATAAGGTTATAATTTTGCTGTTTAGTGCCATCAAGTTGATTCTGACTCACAGCGACCCTTTATAGGGTTTCTGAGGAGCACCTGGTAAATTTGAACTGCCATCCTTGTGGTTCAAAATTTAGTGCTTATCCTACAGCACCACACCAGGAGCCCTAAGCTTGTTAGCTTTGTTTATAGTAGACATTTGGAAACGGCCTATGTCCATTGATTGGTGACTAATTAAATTATCATGTATCCACAGAGTGGAATACTACTTAGCTAACAAAAATGGGAAAATGCTTTATGTGCTAAAATTTTAAAAAATCATTATTAACTGACAAAAGCAAAGTAAACAGCAGTAATGGCTTTTTTTTTTTTTTTTTTTTTTACACTCAAACAAAACAAACTTTGCCATTTTTTTATCACACTAGTAGTTCTCAATCTTTAACATTCCTCAGAAGCATCTAGAGAGTAATGGCTATTTTTTCTGAAAGAAAGTCTGCGAAATGTATTTATGTTAGCTTGGACACATTTCCTTAGAGAAAAGGAAAAGTTATATAAGAAATAAGTAATATTGGGTGAGGAAGGAAATGTGGTTTATACAAACATCATTAGGAGTGAGACTTCTTAATGTTTGTGGTTTTATTTTGATTTTTGAATGACGTATATATGTAACCTATTTTAATAAAAAAGTTAAAAGATGAATGTAAGCATTAGAACCGAAAGATAGCCTCACACTGTTCAAATGGAGGAGAGGTACATAATTTTTGTATCTAAAGTGCAATAATTTATTACAGCCAATATTGGAACCTCTTGAAGGGATGTCTTTATTCTTAACAAAGACTGGAGAGTTTCTAGTTTGCAGTAATCTGAGAACAAAATTGTTACCCGGTCGTTTTTAGATTCAGAGTAAAGGCAGTTTTGTTTTCTGTAATAAGAGTTGATTAGGATGAGGCCAAGACAGACTTACAGGTAATAAATTATTTTAAAGAGAAACGGGCCAAATATGAATGATAGGGTCAGCTGGCTAATAATAAAGTCAGCTATCAATTTAATTTGCAAGCCTTGTCCCTTCCAGCCAAGGTTGCATGAGAGCATCTTATAAATACTACAGAGATATTCAGTTAGACTTAAGGAAAATGCCACAGGGATAGTATGTTCCCTGGAAATTCTGAAAAAATTTGAGAAGAACGAAGGCATGAAAAGCTGGCGAAACAGAATTTTTGTAGCTACGGATCCAAAAACAAGGCCAAATTTAGTGAAGGAGGTGCTTCGAATTTGAGTCAACTGATGAAATAGAGCTGGAAAGCAACAAAGCAAGTCCTAGAGAACCACCAAAGGGACAGTAGAGATGGTCAGGTCTCAGGACAGACAGGGTGTAAACATAGACATATCAATGATAGAAATGAAAAGACTCCCAAAATATCCAGAGTAATCTGAAAGTCCTCTGCTCTGTACATGGGTTATGCTGTAAAGTGGAAATTGATGTTTTGGATGAAGATCTGGAAGATTCTAAATAAACGAAAATTCTTGTTTTTCATTTTCCTGGATTTACCAGTTTTTGTTTTAAAGCAGAACTGCTGCATTTAAAGGAGCATTGGTGACACAGCGGGTTAAGCATTAAGCTGCTAACGAAAGATCAGACGTTTGAGCCCACCAACTGCAGTCTATTTTGGTAAAGTTTATAGTCTCAGAAACCCTAGGGGATTTTACTCCCCTAAGAATCAGAATCCATTCCATGGCAGGGAAATTGGTTTGTTTTTTGGGTACACTTTAGGGAGATCTTTTTTTAAAAGGCTGGAAAGTTATAGTAGATGATCTCAAAACTCCTTTGTAATTCTAAAACTTTCTACAAAAAAGAAGAAGAAGAAGAATTGGAGTGTTTATGAAGTGCTTTTCAGACCTTGTGCTCATAGTGTAAAATGAAAGGTCATTTTTGTTGCATCAGTGAAAATATATGTCATGAAAACTGAGTAGCAGGAAAAAGGAGGAAAAGACACTTAGGGAACACTGAGCCTCTATTAAGGGTGATCAGTAAATTTGGGAATAATTAATGGTGATAGTTGAATAACATGATGAGCCTGTTTAATGTTAACTTGGCTATGCTATGGTTCTCTGGTTTGGCAGACACTATGCAATCACGTTCCATTTCATGCTCTGATGTGAGCAGCCAATCAATTGAAAGGGGAGGTTCCTTGGGACTGGACCATGCCTCCAGAATATGAATAGATGTTCTAACAAAGCTCACTCTCATTCTCGACCCTACACTCTCCTTGTTGCCTGAGCTCTAGCTGTTGGAACGTAAGTCTGGTCTGCAGAAGTCTCTGACCTGCTACCTGACTTGCCAACCTCAACCACCCTGTGAGCCAGCAGAAGAGATCTCTAGTGTGCCAGCTGACTTGCAGATTTTGGGCTCACCAGGCCTTGCAACTACAGAGCCATTTCCTCACAATTGCGTGAGTCATTTGTCTTTGAAGACAATTTATCTCTATGTATATTTATAAGTGGTTTTGCTCCTTTAAAGAATTCAAGCTAAGTGTACACGTGAAGATTGTTGAAATGGAAAATCTTATGTTACCTATATATTTACCATACCACCCCCCCTAAACACAAACAAACTAAAACGGAGTAGTTCTGTAGGATAAGTAGTGCAAACAGTACACTAGGCTACTAACCCAAAAGTTTGAGGTTTGAGTCCACCCAGAGGCACCTACAAAGAAAGCCTGTTGGTCTACTTCTGAAAGATCACAACCACTGAAAACCCTCTGGAACAGTTCTACTCGGACACTCATGGGCATGGCATGAGTCAGAATCGACTTGACGGCAATTGGCTTATACAGGCTTGAAATTTAGTTAAGTATTTATTGGAGCAGAGTAGTGATTCTCAAAATGTGGATCCTCTTCTTCATATACGGAGCTCTAGTAGCATAGTGGTTACAAGTTGGGCTGCTAATCTCACGCCCAGCAGTTCAAAACTACTAGCTGTTCCGCAGGAGAAAGATGAGGCTTTCTGCTCCTGTAAAGATTTACAGCCTTGGAAACCTTATACAAGGTCATTATGAGTTGGAACCGACTCCACAGCACATAACCATCACCACCACCACTTAGTATAAGGAGCCCTGATAGCATATAGGATTTCGAGCTGGGTGCTCAATGAAAGATCTGCAGTTCAAATATACCAGCCACTGTGCAGAAGAAAGTTGAGGCTTTGTTCTCCTGTAAAGATTTACAGCCTCGGAAATCCTATATAGGGTCAAAATGAGGCAGAACTGACTCAGTACAACACAACCACCACCCCTTAGTACAGTGTATCAAGAAGCTTATGATGTTGTGTGTCTTATTACTGATGATGTTAATTAACTTTGATCACTTGGCTAAGGTGGTGTCTGCTGGGTTTTTCCACTATAAAGTGACTTTCTTTTCATTGTGATATTTTGCCACAAATGCCTCATTCCCATCATGAGAAAACATTAGTCAAACCAAAATTGAGGGACTTTCTACAAAATAATGCATTTAGTACTCTTTAAAGTGGCAAGATATTGAAAGACAAGGTAAGAATGAAGAACTGGTACAGATAAGGAAACACCGCTAAAAACAATGTGGGATCCTAGAGCAGCAAAATGTCAATGGGTAACTTGGTAAAATTCTAATAAGATCTATATTTTAGTTAAGAGTATGATGTTGTTGTTGTTAAGTACCGTCGAGTCAGTTCTGACCCATAGCGATCTTGTATAGGGTTTCCGAGGAGCGGTTGGTGAGCTTGAACCACCAACCTTGTGGTTCAAATGACTTTGCAGTCCAGTGCATTAACCATTGTAAATTCCCTGGTTTTGATCATTGTACTATGATGATATAAAATACTGATATTAGAGGAATATGGACGGAGAGGAGATGGAAACTCTTTTCTTTGCAACTCTTCTTTAAGTCTAAAATGAGCTCAGAATAAAAAGTATAAGTAAAAATAATGTGGTCCTCAGTCAACAGCTTCATTATCTCTTGGGAACTTGTTAGAAATGCGTATTATCAGACTCCACCCAAGACCTACTGAATCAGAAATCGTAGAGGGAGGCCCCAGCCTTCTATGTTTTAACAAGCCCTGATGCAACCTAAACTTTGAGAACCAGTAGGAGTAAACGATGGTGAGAAGACTCTGCAGTAACTCGGAAGTTAGAACATGTCATTTCCATCACTTATTTGTTATGCAACTTGGAGTTAGCTTCCCTTTGCTCATCAGTAAAATGAAGATAGGATTCCCTGGGTGGTGCAAACGGTTAAGTGATCAAAATGTTGGCAATCCAGCACTAGAATCCTGTCATTTGTAGTGCTGGAAGATGAGCCTTCAGGTTGGAAGGCACTCAAAATACAACTGGGAATGAAAGTTGACCAGGATGATGCAAATGGAGTAAAAGTTTCCGGCCCTTCACCTGCGGACGGCTCACAACTCAAAAAGAAAAGAAACAACTGTAAACATGCAGTAATAATTTGAACAGCGGTGACAGCAGAGATGGTGGCAGAGGCAGTGGCATGGAGAGACAAGAGCAGCTGTGGGATTTAGGCCCATGGACTGATATAATTACATTAAACTGGTTCCTGGAACCATTGGACTATGAAGTTCCTTCACTTAGCACATCTGCTCTACTGCTGTCATTACCAACTCCAAAGTCAGAGTTTTGGGATTCTAAGAAGTTGGACCTAGAAGTATGCCAGAAGTTATGCTGTGCCGAGAAGAGGGTTCAGTTCACTGCTTGAGTTGGGAAAATAAATTAAACGACTGAATTTTTTCCTTGCCCCTTCCCAATTATGCTCAAAATAAATACAATTTCTTTATCTACTCCACCCCCCCCCCAAAAAAAAAAGTTGGCAGTCCATACCTACTCAATACGTACATCAGTTGGCAGGTCTGACAATTTGCTTCAAAAAGATCACAGCCTTGAGTACCTTGTAGAGCACAGTTCTACTCTGATACATATGGAGCTTATGTTAGTCAGAATTGACTTAATGGCAACTAACAAAGAGCAACAAAGTGGGGCTCACACCTGTTTTGCCCACTTCATATAGTCAAAAAAGGTATTGGATATATTTGGTAGAACTCACCAGTGAAGCCATCTGGGCCTGGACTTTCCTGATCAATTTCTTCTTTTGTTATGGGTCTGTTCAGGTTTTCTACTTCACTGTGTGTAAGTTTAGGTAGGTCGTGTTTATCTAAAAATGTATCCATCTCTTCTAAGTTTTCAAATTTGTTGGAGTACAACTCTTCATAGTATTCTGTTATTATCCTTTTGATTTCCTTTGGTTCCATTGTGACATCGCCCATGTGGTTTCTAATGCGTGTTATTTGTGTCTTCTCCCTTTTTTTCTTTTGTTAGGTTTGTCAACCGTCTGTCAATTTTGTTGGTATTGTAAATGTTAAAGACTCGATGTGAAATCACCATGGCTATAGATCTTTGCAGGAGTCTCCGTTTTCTCCTTAGGAGCAGCTGATGGGTTTGAACTGCCGACCTTGTGTTTAGCAGTTGTGGTACCATGAATTTACTTGATATGGCTTTTCTATCCAAAGTCTTTTTGTTACGTGCCGTCAAGTCAGTTCCGACTCAGAACAACCCTGTATAGGGCTTCTAAGGAGTGGCTGGTGGATTTGAACCACCAACCTTGAAGTTCAAACAGATATTGTGGCTCAATGCATTATCCTACAGCACCACACCAGGACTCCAAAGTCTTTTTAACTCCCACCAAATAATTGGTGGGACTTTGAAAATACAGTGTACAGGATTCTAATGCTGGGATTGCTTAGTTTTGCTGTCCCGCTAGGTTTAAAGGAACCATATCAGAAGCAGGAACAGACTATCCCAGCACAGTGTAAGATTCCTACCTGAGAAAAGACAGTGGCAGAGGCAGCAGCATGGAGAGAGTGGCTTCAGGCTTCTCGGCCAATGACAGAGTAAAGCTGAGTGCCTATGGCCAGCAGACTGACTTGCAGAATGTGCCCTTTGGGCATTTCAGACAGGATAAAGGAGCTTTGTAACACTTGCCCATGAAGGGCAGAGGTGAGGCCAAGGGACCATATGGCTAAGAGGCCAAAGACAAGAGTGAGGCACGCCTGCAGTGCGACTAAAGGACTGCTGTGTCCTGAGTTGTTTCTTATCCTGAATTGGACCCTTTCACTTCTTTCATAAATCCCATAATCGTGAGTATTGTCTCTCTGAGTTCTGTGTGGCCTTTGTAACAGATTATCGAACCCAGCAGAGAGGTATGGTTGGTGTCAGAATAGGGTAAAGAAGGTTGTAGGGTAGAAGCATGCCTGACCTCCGCTTCACAGAAATTGGCCTCTGGCTGATTTTGAGTTTGCTTCTTCTCCCTTGTGAAGCCAGAGGAAGTCAGACGTGGCCTCCAGGCTTTTTTAAAAAATGTTTTATTGTGAATTATATGATAGTTTACATGGGAGAACTTTAGTTTTACATTCATTCCATCGTATATCATCTCACTGCCATGGTTCCAATCCCCTCCATGCATCCTTAACCACCCAAAGGGTATATCCCAGAAACCCACTCCCTACACTTTCCCCTCCTCACCCCAGTTTTCAGCCCACAGTCCCTTTCCCTCTCTGGGTCCAAAGTCCCCAGTCGTTTAATCACTCCATGTCATCATCTCTGTC
>NW_006408580.1:5287053-5296593 GCF_000296735.1 Chrysochloris asiatica
TATACCCTGCCACTTTGCTGAATCTTCCAATGAGGTCTAGTAGCTTTTTTACTGAGTCTTTGGGGTTTTCTACATATAGAATCATATCGTCTGCAAATAGGGAGAGTTTTACTTCCTCTTTTCCAATTTGGATGCCTTTAATTTCCCTGTCTTGCCGTATAGCTCTTGCTAAGACTTCCAGCACAATATTGAATAGGAACAGTGACAGAGGGCCTTCATGCTATTTTTGCAGTAACATATTTTGTTTATCCACTCGTATGGTGCTGTAGGATCAGCACTGGACTCAGAACCAAAAGGTCTGCAGTTCAAACTCACCAGCTGCTCCTCAGAACTGACTCAATGGCATTTAACGACAACAATAATTCATCACTTGATGAACATTTAAGCTAGTTTCACCATTGGGCTAGTATGAATAATGTTCATTTTAAAGTTTGTTCTGTGTACTAAATTGGCATTTTCTCATTATAGGTTAGTATTGCTTGTTCAAGAATTTTATAAAAATGGAATTATACAATATATGGTCTTTGTGTCAGATGTCTTTCTCTCAGAATAATGTTTGTGGTTTGTGTGTGTGTGTGTGTGTGCGTGTGTATGGTGTAAATATATACCTGAAAACATTAGCCAAATCACCAGTTTCTACATGCACAGTTCAGGAACATTGATTACACTCTTCATGTTTCAGCATAATGTTTTAATGTTGTTTATGTTAGTAGTTCATTCTGTTTTATTACTGAGTAGTATTCTGCTGTATAAATATACACACAGTTTATTTGCTGATGAATACAGAAAGTTTTCAGTTTTGAGCTTCTACAGTATAGCTTCTATGAATATTTGTATAGATACATTTTCATTTATCTTGGGTAAATATCTAGGAGTGGAATTTTGAGGTTGTATGGTAGATGTTTGTTTAACTTTAAAAGGAACTGCCAAACTCTTTTCCCAAGTGGCTGTACCATTTTACATGCTGATCAGCAATGTATGAGAGCTCCACTTCTGTCGCAAGCTTTCTGTGTGAGTTCTCTAGTGTTGCTAAAACAGAAATACCACAAGTGGATGGTTTTAGCAAACAAATTGATTTGCTCACAGTTTAGGAAAGTAGAAGTTCAAATGCAGAGTGCCAGCCCTTGGGGAAGATTTTTCTTTCTTTGTCGGTTCTGGGGAAAAGTCCTTGTCTCCCTTCTGCATCTGTAGGTCCAGCATTCCTTGCAGTTCTCCATGTGTCTTGATATCAATCTTCACCTGGATCTAGATGCTTCACAATGCAAGGGACCCTAGGTCCATTCCTGGGATCCCAGGTGCAATCCAGAGCATTCCACTCCTGGCTCTCCTTTCTCAATGGTTGGAGGTCACTCTCCTTTCTCAATGGTCAGAGGTCCCTGTCCTCTGCTCCTTTCTCTCCCCTTTTGTCTCTTGTAAAACAAAAGGTGTTGTAGACCACACCCATGGGTAACTCCTTTACATTGGATTAGGGTTGTGATGGGTTGAAGGGGATTTCAGCCCACTCACATCAGTTCACATCATAGGAGGATCATCACATAATTGCCAAACCACTGAGAATCATGGCTCAGCCAAACTGACACACATGTGGGGGGACATGTTCAATCCATGCCACTTCCTAACAATTAATAATCGCAAATGTTTAAAGTGTAGACATAGGGGTATAGTAGTATTTCATTATAGTTTTAATTTGAACTTGTCTAATGATTTTGAGCATCTGTTCATTCTATGCCTGTTTTTTAAAAAAATTTGAAGAAATGCTAAACTTAAGGTCGTAGCCTGTACCTGTGGAGTCATCTGATTCTACAAGTCTTAGAACCATAACAGCACAGCCGTTTCACATTGGTATAAATGTATACAATTTCTAGTGCCCTGAGGATGGATACTGGACACACAGTTCCTGACAGATGGTAGTTTCAGTAAACATCGGCTGAGTTATTGTCCAATGGAATGCTAAAAGACAATAGTCACCATAATTGAGGGTAGGAAGGGTTGTTTTAAATTTTTTTTTTTAAGTTTTTATTGTGAATTGAGTGATAGTTTACATGGGAGAACATCGGTTTTACACTCATTGTTTCATTGATGCATCTCCTCTGCGCATCATCATTCAACAGTATTTGCTTCTATTCTCTCTGGTTTCTTTGGGGGGTGGGGGGAGTGTATAAAAAAACAAAGGAATATATAGTAATTTAAACAACCAAAGGGCACATTCTGCAAGCCTGCCTCCTGGCTGCCAGCATTCTTTCTCTTTCCATGAGTCTAGAGTCCTCAGCAGCTCTCTTTCTCCATGTCCTTATCTCGGCCTTCCTCTCTGGTGTTGCTGCTTCTCTGGGTAGGGTCCCACATTCCGCTCATGCTCTTCTCCCTTGCTAGTGTCCTGGGATCCTCTGTTCCTGGACTTTAAGATTAACTACTCCCCCCTTTTTGTTACCGAACTTCTACCTTTACAATTGTGACAGTTGCAATTAGTCATAACAGTTACTCACTATTGAATCATAAGAATCTTATCCCCCTCTCTTTTCACCAGACCCATCTAGACAAGATGAAAACGATTCAGTGGGGACTCTACCTTGCCCTGCACACTCTGAAACTAAACTCCCCCTTGAAAACTTGTAAGCCGGTTACTTCGTGCCTTTCTCGTCCCCTCATTTTAGGTAGCCAATGTCTAACTTTCCTGTCCCGATCTACGCTGTGTACAGAGGGGTAGGATTGATACTTGTGAAGACACCTTCCCTCTCAGTTGGCATTTTGAGCTACTACATCCGTAAGTATGGGTCAAGTTCATCAAATTGTAGCAAATTACACTTGTTTCCTTTATCAAAAAATGTTTTTATTTATCTTCCTCTAGTCAAGTTCTGATCATCAAGCCATCAAGGCTAGGTCAAATGGGTACTATCTGCAAGTTTGGACATTTTTGTGTGTCTCCCCTCACTTCATATCAGCTAGTTGCTTCACTCTCAGCTCTAGCCCTCTGTGGCTATGTCCTTGTCCATGGGCTCAGGAATCCCCAGGTCTCACCACACTTCAGACCAACCAGCCCTAGTAGGAAGTGTTTTGAAGAAGGAAATTTATCTGGTTTAATTAGAATATTTCAATATCTCTGATTTGATTAGGCAGTTGAAGCTCCTAGGGTAAAATATTGTTTAAGATTATTTTTAATTATTATTATTAATAATAAGATGTTGAGGATAATGACAGCATTCTTAAAAATGGAAGACTAGAAAGACTCCTGTATAAAGCAGATTTTAAAATATATATAGGGTTACTTTCTTCAACTGCAAAATTTAAAAATTAGTGAATCTGAGTCCTCTTTCAGACCTAGTCAGTGCTCAATATTTTGAACTGTCCTAAGATAATTAGATAGTTATTTCATGTGATTAAGTTACTTAGATGTAATAGCACAATTTCAGAGGAAAAAGAATATCCCTGTCAGTACTGAAAAGGAAATCTAATTCTGAGATTTCGTTTTATCTCTACTTAAGATAATTAAGTGAATTGAACCTCTTGATTTTCTAGCTGTGATGGTGAAATAAGCTTGAATTCCTCTTCCCCTAATATTTTATTTGAAAAATTTCAAACATATAGCAAAGTTGAAAGAATGTTACGATGAACAGTCAAATCCCCATCACCTAGATTTTACAATTAGCATTTTTTCTCTACTTATTTTTTTTTTTCCAACGGGAAACGTCATTGCTTTAATTCTGCTTAGTGTCTGCCACACTGGGGCAGATGGCCCACCTGTCCGACTCAGTGGCAGAATTAGATTTATCACCCACAACTGTCAACGTGACCGTTTACAAAAATAAATACGAAAAAAGCAGCGACTCTTTTAGTGATCACAGAGTTCATTGGACAGCGATTATCCAAGTGTAAGCGTCTGGCGGATCTCTTAAATCGCACCAAAAGATTTTGGAAGCACTGAGTTTGCTCTCATTGGCAAAGAGGGAGGGCAAGGAGGGGCCAGACCAGCTGGGGAGCGGCTGCAGGCGGCCTCCCCGGGACTCAAATTTCAGAGTCGGCATACTTGCGGTTGATTACATAGTCCACCTGTGTGTAGTCCTTCTTCTTGTAGCTCTCATAGGCTTGCAGGGCAAATAAAATCAGGACGGTGATGAACAGGATCACACCGAGGAGCAGCACCGTCAGGAGAAAGCTCAGGGACGGGGCAATGGGCTCAGCAGTGACCACCAGGCCCTGGGTGCTGAGCTGACATGCGTCTGTGGCCGGTAGTTTGGAGGCCCCGAGTGTTGGCCCAGTTGGAGCAGTACCCGGCCTGGCTTCTGTCCCCACTGACCCCAGGTTCTGGGTGGAGGCTGGTTCTGTGGACCCCTAGGTAGATGGTGTGAGATTTGGCTGCATCTGGGTTGTAGGGGCTGGGCTGGTGTGAGGTGCTGGCGCTGTGTTGGCGGTGGGCTCCTCCACGTGTGCCTTGGTGGTGGCTGCTGTTCTTCTGGGCACTGAAGACACAGAGTGGGTGTGGACTGACCTGCTGTGGTGGCCGTAAGCTGACCTGTTGACGCCCGGGGGGTGGGACCTTGTGCAGTTGTGTTCTGGGTCTGTGGGCTCGTGGGGGGTCTGAGGTCTGCTGTGGAGTTGCCCGTCACGGCTTTGGAAGGACTGTGTGTGCTGACTGGACCGCTTGCATTTGGCGTGGCCATTGTCTTACCACTCGGGGCTTGCGTCGTCACGACTGTTGTTCCTGGCGACTTGCTGCTCCCTGGCACGTGTGCGTGGGGTGTGCTGGGAGGTGGGTGCCTGGTGTCCAAAGCGGGAAGAGTCCTCGTGGCAGACGTGGGGAAGGACAATGCGGGCCCCATGGAGGCACTGGGGGTCGGGACTTCGGTCACAGCTGCCATAGTTGTTGCCACGCCCACCGCTGCCTTGTCTGTTGTCTCTGTCGTGACTGCAGTAGAGTTGGTGGTGGCCACTGGAGCCCCTTTGGTTAGTGTGATAGGAGGCGGCATCACTGTGGTTATTTTTTCAGACGTCTTGTTTCCAACCCGTGTAGTAGTTCCCACAGGTGGGCTATTCTTGACTGACTGGCTCGCCATCTCGTTCGGGACTAGGTTCCCTGAAGAAGCTGGTGCCACCTGGATTTCAGAGGAGGACGTGCAGAAAACCCAGACGAGCACGAGGGCTGTCCACATCTTGAGGGCAAGTTGGGAGCAGCTCACAATTCCCTTCTGCTTGGCTAAGGGGTCAGAGGAAGCTGCTCAGGCCGTGCTCCAGAGCCAGCTTGTCTTCTTCCTTGGAGCACAGTGAGCTTGGCACAGTGTGAGGTTGGGCTTTGTGGCCATGGCACCCCTTGTGTCACAGGGGGGACACAGGCAGGCGCTCCACTCCTGTATCAGACATATCCGGGTGCAGCAGGCCTGCAGCGGCCCCGGCGGCCCTTGGATGTTTAGGAAGCACTGCAACCCCGGCGCTGGGATATGACGGGTAGTGGGGAGGTACCGTAGGGAGCCAGGGCTGCTCCTGGTGGCGGCCTCAGCATCGATGCTGCCACTTGGCCAATCCATTTCGTTGGGGTCTTCCTCTTTTTCTCTGACCCTCCACCTTACCAAACATTCAGATTCATAATAGCAACATGAAAACCTCCACTGACAAATTAATGGTAGCCGTGTGTGAGGTACATTGGTCAGGGATCAAACTAAGGTCTCCCTCATGAAAGATCCACTATACCACAGCTTCCACTCTTATCACCATGGTTCCCTATAATCCAGGTATCGTTGTTGTTGTTAAGTGCCGTCGAGTTGGTTCTGACCCATAGCAACCCTGTATAGGATTTCCAAGGAGTGGCTGATGAGCTTGAACCACCGACCTTGCACTTCAAACTGACCTTGCAGTCCAGCACATTAACCCACAACATCACATGGTAAACAATATACAATTCAATGGTTTTTATAGAAATGTACATTCACGAAACCACCAACCCAATCAAGGTAGAAAATGTAATCAGGACCCCAGTGGTTTCATGGTATCTACAATGAGCTCTGGTAGCGTAGTGGTTACGAATCGGGCTGCGAACCGCAAGGTTGGCAGTTCGAAACTACCAGCAGTTCTGCTGGAGAAAGATGAAGTTTTCTGCTCCCGTAAAGATTTACAGCCTCAGAAACCCTGTACAGGGTCGCTATGAGTCGGAACTGACTCCACGGCACATAACAACAACAACAACAGCAACAAGGGTGCATGGAGTGTATTGTATTCATAACAACAACAACAACAACAACAGAAGCCTCACCAGTCAGTTTGCCCTTCTGTCATGACTTGTGTGTTGCTGTGATGCAAATGCTTTGCCATTTTAAATACCAGTAAAGTCAACCATGGAGTCCTGGTGTGGCACTGTGGGTTAATGCACTAGACTGTAAAGTCAGTTTGAACTGGTCAGTGGTTCAAGCTCACTATCTGCGACTCAGAAATTTTATACAGGGTCGCTATGGGTTGGAACCAACTTGAAAACACTTAACAACAAGGTCAACCATGATTGACAGGAATCAGCAGAGCTTCCAGACTAAGAAAGACTAAGATAAAAAAAAAGGCAGATCACTTCTGAAAGGTCAGTCATGGAACATTGTCTGATATGGTGCCAGAAGAGGAGTCCCTCAGGTTGGAAGGCACTCAAAATATGACAGGGAAGAACTGCCTCCTCAAAGTAGAGTTGACCTTGATGACATGGATGAAGCAAACCTTTCAAACCTTCATTTGCTGATGGGGCACAACTCAAAATGAGAAGAAAGAGCTGTAATCATCCATTAATAATCGGGACATGTAATTAATGTACGAAGGATGAATGTAGGAAAATTGGAAATTGTGAAAAATGAAATGGAACACATTAAGATCAATATCTTAGGTGTTGTTGTTAGGTGCCATCAAGTTGGTACCGACTCACAGTGACCTTATGCACAGCAGAACGAAACACTGCCCTATCCTGGGCCAACCTCACTATTGTTGCCACGCTTGAGCCCATTGATGCTGCCACTTTGCCAATCCATCTTCCTCTTTTTCTCTGTCCCTCCACCTTGCCAAACATGATATCCTTCTCCAGAAACTGGTCCCTCCTGACAATATGTCCAAAATATGAGAGACGAAGTTTGGCCATCCTGGCCTCCAAGGAGCACTCTGGCTGCACTTCTTCCAACACAGATCTGTTGGTTCTTTGGCAGCCCACGACACTTTCAATATTCTCCTCCAACACCATAACTCAAAAGCATCAATTCTTCTACGGTCTTCCTTATTCACTGTCCAGCTTTCACATGCATATAAGGTTACTGAAAATACCATGGCTTGGGTCAGGTGCACCTTAGTTTTCAAGCTGACATCTTTGCTCTTCAATACTTTAAAAAGGTCTTGTGAAGCAGATTTGCCTAATGCAATATGTTGTTTGATTTCTTGACTGCTGCGTCCATGAATATTGATAGTTGATCCAAGAAGAATGAAGTCCTTGACAACTTCAATCTTTTCTCCGTTGATAAGAATGTTGTTTATTGGTCCAGTGGTGAGGATTTTTGTTTTCTTTACATTGAGATGCAATCCATACTGAAGGCTGTGCTCCTTGATCTTTATCGGTAAGTATTTTAAGTCCTCTTCACTTTCAGTAAGCAAGGTTGTATCATCTGCATATTGCTGGTTGTTAATGAGTCTTCCTCCAAACCTGATGCCACATTTTTCTTCATAGAACCCAGCTTCTTGGATTATTTGCTCAGCATACAGGGTGAATAAGTATGGTGAAAGAATACAACCCTGTTGTACACCTTTCTTTATTTTAAGCCATTCAGCATTCCTATGTTCTGTTCAAACAAACTTCCTTTTGGTCCATGTACAGATTCCTTATGAGTGCAATTAAGTGTTCCAGAATACTCATACTTCGCAATGTTGTCCACAGCTTGTCATGATCCACACAATTGAAAGCCATTGCATAGTCAATAAAGCACAGGTAAACATCTTTCTGATATTCTCTGCTTTCAGCCAAGATCCATCAAACATCAGCAATGATATCCCTCATTCCAAAGCTTCTTGTGAATCCAGCTTGAACCTCTGGAAGTTCTCTGCCAATGTATGCTTGCATTCATTTCTGTATTACCTTTAGCAAAACTTTACTCGCATGGGATATCAAAGAGATTGTCCGATGATTTCCGCATTCCGTTTGGTCACCTCTCTTTGGAACGGGCACAAATACAGATCTCTTCCAATCAGTCAGCCAGATAGTTGTCTTCCAAATTTCTTGGCAGAGATGAATGAATGCCTCCTGTGCCGCCTCACTTTCTTGAAAGATTTCAATTTTTATTCCATCAATTCCTGGTGCCTTGTTCTTTGCCAATTCCTTCAATGCACCTTGGACTTCCTCCTTCAGTATCATTGGCTCTTGATCATATGCTACTTCTTGAAATGATTGAACATTAACCATTTTTTTTTGGTACAGTGACTGTGTATTCCTTCCATCTTCTTTAGATGCTTTCTGCATCATTCAATAATTTTCCCAGCGAATCCATCCATAACAAAAGTCGAGGCTTGAATTTTAGTGAGCTGAAATGGACTGTAATTATCCATTTTGAATTGACAATCATATGGTTTACTATTTTCAATAACCTCATATGCATGAGAAAGTTGGACAGTGAATAAGGAAGACTGTAGGAGAATGGGTGCACTTGAGCTATGGTGTTGGAGAAGAATATTAAAAATACCATGGACTGCGCAAAGAACAAACCAATGTATGTTGGCAAAAAGAACAGCCAGAATGTTCCCTGGAAACCAGGTTGGCCAGACTTCGTCTTCATACTTTGGACATATTGTAAGGCAGGACCAGTCACTGGAGAAGGTTATCATGTGTAATTACATGGAGGGTCGAAGAAAAAGAGGAAGACCCGCCCCCCCAGTGAGATGAAATAGCACGGTGGCAGTAGCAATGGACTCAGATGTAACAACAATTGTGAGGTTGGCACAGGACCAGGCAGTGGTGTGTTTTTTTTTACTTGAAAAAAGAATAACAATAGTTTATTGTGTTTGAGGTGAAAGTTCACACAACAGTTTACATTGTCATTCCACAATTTCTATACAAGTTGTTCAGTAACATTGTTTACATTCCTCACAATGTGTCATCATTCTCATTATTTTCACTCTGGTTTTTCTGTTAAGTCCTCTGAGTGTTAATTTGAGTATAGTTTGAAGAACATGACAGAAATGTTTGGAGGCAGGTAGGGACACTGAAGACAAAAAATACAAATGCCATTGTCTCCTGCCCTAAACCAGGTAGGTATTTGCAACCTGGATGTATCATGGCAACACAAGCAAGTAAGTGGTATCATCAGGTGGTGACTGTGGTTCCCAGAGGGGCACACATCCATCTACTGGGACGCACCCCAGATGACGGTCATCATCATATCTTCATGAACCCAGTGTTGCCAAACCTTCTGATTTTTTCAAAAGAACCCAGAAATCTGGCCTTTTTTTTCCCCAAAGACAGCCAAGCATCTTAATATTATTCCCCCCTTTTCCACATTCCAACCATGGCTTCATCTCTGTATTCCAGAACCCTGTTCTTCTCAC
>NW_006408580.1:5300792-5344443 GCF_000296735.1 Chrysochloris asiatica
TTTTTATGTTTTTTGATTACCTCCAGAAATATGTGATCAGGATGTGGTCTTCCCTTTTCATGCTTCTTATTGCTTAACTCAGAGTAACTTTTTTGAGCCTCAGTTGGGCCTGGGCCTCCACGGCGGGCCCTTTGGGCCTTTGGCCGGCAGGTTGAGCCTAGGGCGGGCAGTTTGGGCCTCTGGGGGCCTGGACGGTGGCAGCCAGGCTGCAGGAGGGTTGGGCCTCGGGTGGGCCGGTTGGGCCTCTGGTGGCCTGGACGTCAGCGACCGGGCCGCAGGAGGGTTGGGTCTCGGGTGGGTGGTTTGGGCCTCGGGCGGGCAGGTTGGGCCTCTGGGGGCCTGCATGTCAGCGACCGGGCCTCAGGAGGGTTGGGCCTCGGCCGGGTGGTTTGGGCCTCAGGCGGACGGGTTGGGTCTCAGGGGCACTGGGCCTCAGCAACCTGGCTGCGTAGCAGGCTGTGCCTTGGAGGCCCTGGACCTCTGCTGCGGCGGGTACGTGATTTAGGCCTTGGTTGGGCCTGAGCCTTTGTGACAAGTCTGTGGGCAGGTTGGGCCTCAGGGCAGGCCTTGGCCTCAGTGGGAGTGTCTAGGCCTTGGGAGGGCCTTGGCCTCAGTGGGTGGGCTTGTGCCTTGGGTGTTTCTGAGCTTCTGTGGCTTGGCAGAGGGCTGGTCTAGACTGGGGCTGTAGAGGGCTGGGGTAATGGCTGGAGGGAGGCAGTGTCTGTATTTGATGATGTAAAGAATGCCTCTTTCAGTCTCTCTGCACCGTGGGTACTCCAATTTTCGGGATATCCGTGCCGATATCCCTCTCTATTTGGTCAGCTTTGTTATCCTTTTCTCTGGAAATGCAGCCTCCTAAGTGAGGTTGCTCTAGCCCTGCATTCCAGTGTCTGCAGGGGGCAGAGGCACTTGCCAGCGCAGGCCCGGGCGCAGAAGCGGGAGCTGCGTGCAGGCAGGCAAAAGCTTAAAATGCCTGTACTTCATCAGAAATTTGATCTTTTAAAAAAACGAGTTCAGATTGTTGAAATATAAGATCTTACGTTTGTTCAAAGGCTGTCTGTCTGCTAGACAGAGGTTGTGTATGTGCGATTCTGCCCCTTTTCCCCAGAGACTTCCCTACCTGGGTTGCCTGGTCAGGGAAGCGCGCCCTCCTCCTCCCCAGGCAGTGTTTTGTTCTGCTGTGCATAAGGTTGACATGAGTTGGTAGTGACTCGATGGCACGTAACAACAGCAACAACAACATGGTTTACTATACCAGAAACAACCAATGGAAGAGGAATGGCATCATATTCATCGTCCAAAAGAACATTTTAAGATCTATCTTGAAGTCCAATGCTGTCTGTGATAGGATAATATTCATACACTTACAAGGAAGATAAGTTCATACAACTGTTAATCAAATTTACGTACCAACAACGAAAGTCAATTATTATGAAATTGAAAAATTCTACCAACTTCTTCAGTCTTAAATTGATCAAACATGCAATCAACATGTACTGTTAATTACTGGTGATTGGAATGCAAAGGTTGGAAGCAAAGAGGAAGGATCAGTAGTTAGTTAGAAAATATGGCCTTGATGATAGAAACAATACTGGAGATCACATGATTTAATTTTTCAAGAACGAAAGTATTCATTGCAAATACTTTTTTTTTTTTTTTGAAACAACATCAGCAGTGACATGGACCCCACTAGATTAAATAGAAATTAATCAAATTTACTACATATGTGGGAATAGATGATGTTGAATCTCAATATGATCACCCAAAACAAGGCCATGGGCTGACTGTGGAACAGATAATCAATTCCTCATATGCAAACTGAAACTGAAGAAAAATTAAAACAAGTCCATGGGAGTCAAATTACAACCTTGAGTATAACTCTCACCTTAATTTAGAGATTTCAAGAACAGAATTGATGCATTAGATACTAATGACCAGAGGAGTTATAAGATAACATCAAGAACACCATACATGAAGAAATCAAAAGGTCATTAAAAAGAGAAGAAAGAAAAGAGCAAAATGGATGCCAGCACTGTTTAAGACACGTATCAGAAGTATATTTTTGAAACACTGTCAATATTATCTTTTATCTCAACCCCTTAAAGGTTTCCTAGTCTCCTCTTTTCACCTGACAGCCACGAAACTTATCTTTTCCTTTTGTACTTCAGCCTAAATAGTTTCCTGAGATTCTCCCATATTTTAGCAACTACCAGTTGGGTTTATTACTAACCCATATTTATGGATCACCACATTGTTGCTGGTTGGCTACTGTGTCTATTTGTACAAGTTTTTGTTTGATTCTTTCAATTATCTTCCTGAAATAAATTTAAATTCAGGGGTTTTTTTTTTGTTAAAAAAGGATGTCAGAAGAATCTCTGAAACTTACTCTTGAACAAAGAGATGCTAAAGCAACTAGAAGAAATGACTAAGAAAGGAGCTGAAAAGAACATTTCAAAGGGCAGCTTTAGAAGACAAAACAAATTATTATAATGAAATGTGCAAAAACCTGCAGTCAGAAAATCACAAGGGGAGAATGTGCTCAGCTTTTCTCACACTGAAAGAACAAAGAAAAATTTCAAGTCTTGGGTTGCAATATTAAGGATTCTATGGGCAAAATATTGAATGACACAGGAAGCATTAAAAGAAGATGGAAGGTATACACAGAGTCACTGTGCCAAAAAGAATTGGTCAATGTTTAACCATTTTAAGAGGTGGCATATTATGAAGAATCGATGGCATTGAAGGAAGAAGTGCAAGCTGCACTAAAGGTATTGGAGATAAACAAGGCTCTGGGAGTTGACAGAATACAAATTTAAATGTTTCAGCAAACAATGCAGTGCTCGATGTTTTTGTTTGTCTATGCCAAGAGATTAGGAAGGCCAACTTATTGGAAGAGATACATATTTGTGCCCATTCCAAAGAAAGTTGACCCAACGGAATGTGGAAATCATCTAACAGTATCGCTAATAACATGTGCCAGTAACATTTTTTGAAGAGAATTAAAAAATGATTGCAGAAGTATTTTGACAAGTAGCTGCCAGAAATTTAAGCTGGATTCATAGGAGGATGTGGAACAAGGGACGGCATTGCTGACATCAGATGGATCTTGTCTGAAAGCAGAAATTACCAGAAAGATATTAGTCAGTAAAACTTGTGTTTTACTGACTAAAAAAAGGCATTTGATCATACAAACTATCGATAACATGGGGAACTTGTACATAGACCAAGATACAACAGTTGTTCAAACAGAACTTGGAGATAATGAATAGTTTAAAATCAGGAAAGGTGTGCACCAAGGTTGTATTCTTTCACTATACTTATTCAATCTGTATGCTGAGCAAATAATCTAAGAAGCTGGATTAATATGAAGATTAAATAATAAGAATGTGGCAGCAGGATTGGAGGAACACTCATCCACACCCCGTGAGATGCAAAGAGGACTTAAAGTACTTACTTATGAAGATCAAAAACTACAGCCTTCAGCAGGAATTATACCTAAGTGCACCTGCACCATAAAATAACATCATGCTAAACAGAAAATATTGAAGTAGTCGAAGATTTCATTTTGCTTGGATCCACAACCAACACGCATGAAAGTTGTTGTTGTTGTTAAGTGCCTTCGCGTCTGTTCTGACTTATAGCGACCCTGTATAGGGTTTCCGAGGAGCAGCTTGTGAGTTTGAACCACCAATCTTGTGGTTCAAACCGACATTGTGGTCCAGTGCTTATCCTATAACACCACACCATGACTTTTGTATTGCATTAGGCAAATCTGTTGTAGAAGATCTCTTTCAAGTGTTAAAGAGCAAAGATGCCACTTTGAGGACTAAATTGTGCCTGAACCAAACCATGATACTTTCCGTAGCCGCATCTGCAGGTGAAAGTTGGACAGTGAATAAAGACGATTGTAGAAGAATTGACGCATTTGAATTATGGTGAAATATTGAAAGTACCATGACTGCCAGAAGAACAAATCTATCTTGGAAGAAGTATAGCCATAATGCTCCTTAGAAGTGAGAAAAGTGAGACTTTGTCTCCCATACTTTATATACGTTATCATGACAGACCAGTCCCTGGAGAAGGACAGCATGCTTGGTAAAGAGGAGGGTCTGTGAAAAAGAAGAAGACTCTCAACAAGATGGATTGATACAGAGGCTGCAGCAGTGGCTCAAACATAACAAAAATTGTGAGGATAGCACAGGACCAGACAGTGTTTCCTTCTGTTGTGCACAGGGTTGTTATGAGTCAGAACTGATTCAACAGCAACACAGATGTCAAGCGTCTTTAACTTAATGGAGACCTCTTCCTTTGTAGCTTTGAAGGTGGCAGTAAATATTTTTGTAAGTATATGTTTTTTAAAATAAGAAATTTCTTTCTATGTTTTTGCTTTCTTGATAAGCCAGTCACAGGTGTCTGACATTGATTGTAAATATATTCTTCGTTTAAAAAAAAAAAAAAAGATTAAATGGTAGGACTGAAGGTTCACTATTTCTATGGATCTGGAGTAGTCTGCATAAGACCTGGAAATTTTGAGACAGGCAGAATGAATTGAAAAGTATTTTTCTAATTTTAGTTCTACCACTCAATGGCTTTGTAACTAACTGTTGTTGTTGTTGTGTGCCGTCGAGTCGGTTCCGACCCATAGCGACCCTGTACAGGGTTTCCGAGGGTGTAAATCCTTACGGGAGTAGAAAGCCTCATCTTTCTCCCGCGGAGCAGCTGGTAGTTTCGAACCGCTGACCTTTAGGTTCACAGCCCGATTCGTAACCACTACGCTACCAGAGCTCCTTGTAACTAACTCTGGACAATTTACTTAATCTGTCTGAGATGCAATGTCTTCATCTGTGGAAGGGGGACAATAATGTTTACAAGGCTGTTGGGAGAACTTCAAATAGTAAATACTGTATTCAGTGCCAGGCACATGGTAGCTGTGATGCTGTGATGAGAAAATAGGGTTTAGGCCTAAAGGGTAGAAGTTTGGAAAGAGAAACTCTCCAGAACCATAACAGAGAGTATTTTGCTTCAAAGATAACCAACTAGAGAATTAATTTTCATTTACAGTGTTTAAGATTCTCCATCTACAAAGAAACGTTAATACATGTTGGGAATGTATCCATCTCGTTTTGCTTGGGCAAATCTGACTAGAGTTGGCATGGTGGTGGTGTTCTAATTCAATAGCTGTTAAGGGTCCGTTCTTCCCAGTTTCCAGGTGTAATTTTATGGTACATTGGATATCACCTTTTCCCTAAAGTGCCATAATTTAGAGACAAAGAATCGTCCCCTTTGGAGGATTGGCTGGCTGCCTAGGTTGGGCTGCCCATGATGGTTCAGCCTCCAGATCCAGAAATTCAACTTAGTCAGTGCTCAGAGTGTTGATTGTACTCTGAGGGAGGTGACCCATGTTTAAAAGAAACAGAATGCCAATTTATTACTTTTTCAGTTTAAGGATAGTCTGTTCCAATTGCCAGAATACTCATGGCTCTTATCCAAGGTGATTTTCTTCTAGTTGAGGGAATTTGGGGACATGAGGGAGTTATTATAAAATTACGTGATAAGGGTGGAATTAGGAGGAGGTAGTAAATAATCTCAGTGACATATTCTTTCTGGCCACATCTCTCAGGCAGCACTGGATAAACATGGTACAGTTCTGAGTTCTGGAGCCTCACTATGCTCATTCTGAACTCACGCTTTCCCCAAATAGGCACAATGCCATGGATTCATTTGCCACCTAATATATTGCAATCACATTTTGTTTTTTCCTTTCTAATTATAATCAGGATACAGAGACAGATCCCAATTTTATGGGGTTTTCTTATGGATGCTAGTGTTCATTATGGAAAAGAAAATAGATTTGAATAGGAATATTTATTTAGAAGTAAATTCAATTCAACCAGTTGCTGTCATGCTGATTCTGCCTCCTGGTGACCTCATGTGCCTTAGTGTAGAACTGTCCTCCATAGAGTTTTCAATAGTGGGACTACCAGACCTTTCTTCTGTGTTGGCTTTGGGTGGACTCAAACCCCCAAACTTTGTCTAGAAGCTGAGTGCATTTAACTGTTTTGTACCACCTAGAGACTCTAAAGCTCAATTCAATTGAATATTTGTTTAGGCTGTTCACAACCACTCCAGCACCACTCTACAGGAGAGAAAGTGTGATGAAGAGTAAGTTGGAGTAGAAAGAGACACTGGTCTTAACTGATTGAAATGAAAATCACTTTTGCAAATTTTACAAAATGTGAACAAATAGCCACAACTCTTCCTGGGGCTTTGGAAGGTATCTGTGCAGTGAAGGGCCATGAAGTCTCATAAGCAATCTATTCTGCCAGGTTAGAGGAGTCTCATTGGGCACATGTCTTTCAGAATGCTCCTGCAGGTGACCTCTTACACTTTCATGTGGATTTTGTTCGTTTTCTCTCAGAGGTCAACTGTATTCTCAAGGCTCCCCAGTGAGTTAAGAGAAGAAGCCAAATGTGCTAAATGAATAAAGATGGATATTTTGAAACCTCATTTTAGCTAGTGCAATGACTATTTAACCTTTCCTCATCTTTTTATTTTAAAAATATTGTGCCTGGTTGGAGTGTTGCAGAGAGGGAGGGGGTGGGGATAAAGGCCTGCTGAAAGAGATGGCTAAGATATCATTGCTGCTACCCCCAAAAAAATGCTTGTGGTAACTGAACAAGAGTCTTAGCCTGGGTTCCCTAGAGAAACAAAACCAGTGATGTTAATATTGTCATTAGTATGTGTTATTGAGTCAGGTCTGACTCATAGCAACCCTATATAGGGTATCCTACAGCAGCTGGTGAGTTTGAACTGCTGACCTTGCTTATCTTATAGCACCACATGAGGGCCCATATGTATATATGTTGCTGTTGTTGTGTGCCATCAAGTTGGTTCTGACTTAGAATGATCCCTGTGTAGGGTTTCAAAGAGCAACTGGTGGATTTGAACTACTGAGCTTGTAGCTACCAGTCCAGTGCTTATCCTACATCATCACACCAGGGCTCTATGTACATATAAAGAAAGGTCTATATAAAGTAAATGAGTCACATAGTTGTTGTTGTTTTAGTGCCATTGAGTTGGTTTCAACACATAGTGTCCAAGGAGCAGTTGGTGGGTTTGAGCTGCCAACCTTGTGGTTCGCACTCCACTACTGATCATACAGCACCACATCAGAAGTAGGCAGATTCTAAGTCTATGAGCCAGAGGTCAAGCTGCAGATTTCTCCTGATGCCTAAGCTGAAGAACCCAAGATGAGCAGGTCAAACAGAAATCTTCTGGCTGCAGAGGCAAATGAATCCAAGGTTGGTAGGTAAGATGGCAGGCTTCTGACAACTCCCACTAATGACACGCAGTATGGCAGGCCATTGGCTCAAGGCCGAAGAACCAGAGGTTAGATGAGGAACCAGATACAGGATCCATACCCAGGAAAAAACAAGCAAGCTTTTTCAGGATATTCAATATATTGGTAGCAGACTACACCCCTGAAGAAATGCCCTTTCAAGTGCTTGGCTGCTCAGAACAGAGCTCATCATGGAAGTGATTGTTGTTGTTAGGTGCCCTCAAGTCAGTCCCTACTCATAGCAACCCTCTGCACAATAAAAGGAAACACTGCCCGGTCCTGTGCTGTCCTCACAATTATTATGTTTGAGTCTATTGTTGCTGCTACCATGTCCATCTATCTCTTGTGGGTCTTCCTCTTCTTTGATGACTTTACCAAGCATGATATTCTCCAAGCATGATCCCTCCTAACAATGTGTCCGAAGTATGAGACATATGCCATCTCCACTTCTAAGAAGCATTCTGGCTGTTCTTCTTCCAAGACAGATTTTTTAATCCATGGTACTTTCAATATTCTTCACCAACACCATAATTAAAATGCATCGATTTTTCTATGTTCTTATTCATCATACAACTTTCACATACATATGAGGCAGGTTTGGGTCAGATACACTCAAAGTGACATCTTTGCTCTTTAACAATTTAAAGAGGTCTTGTGCAACAGATTTCCCTAATGCTATATGCTGTTTTGGAGTCCTGGTGTGGTGCTGTGGGTTAATGTGCCAGACTGCAAAGCCGTTTGAACTGCAAGGTCGGTGGTTCAAGCTCACCAGCTGCGCCTTGGAATCCCTATACAGGGTCGCTATGGGTCAGAATCGACTCAATGGCACTTCACAACCACAATATGCTTTAGACAGCCAATGTTCTACCACTCTCCTTTCCACATCTGTCATGATTGTTAAGATTTAGTGTCAACTCGACTGGGCCAGGATCCTCAGTGGTTTGCCAGTTAAGAGGTAGTAATTCCCATGATGAAATTTAATATAATGTACTCACCTCCATTTTACTTGTGCTTTATTGACTATGCAAAGGCGTTCAACTGTTTGGATCATAATAAACTATGGGTAACATTGCAAAGAATGGGTATCCCAGAATATTTCATTGTGCTCATGAGGAACCTGTACACAGACCAGTCTTTCTACAGCAAAATGAGGATAATGAATTATTTAAAATCAGGAAGGTGTGTGTCATGGTTGTATCCTTTCACCATACTTATTGAATCTGTGTGCTGCACAAATAATCTGAGAAACAGGGTTATATGAAGAAGAATGTGGCTCATTAACAACTTGCAATATGCAGATGATACAACCTTGCTTGCAAAGGTTTGCTGAATATAAAACTGATGATATGCCCTGTAAACTTTTACTCAATTCACACCCACAAAAAAAGACTACAGCCTTCAGTATGGATTGCATCTCAATGTAAGGAAAATGTAAATTGAATATTTACAGAATCAATAAATAACATCATGACAAAAGGAGAAAAGACTGAAGTTGTCAACAACTTCATATTGCTTGGATCCGCAATCAATGCTCAATAAAGCAGTAACCACCTTAGTCCTCAAGCTGACATCTTTGCGCTTCTGATGAACAACCTCTGGATATTTAGTCACTGAAAATCTTATATATAGCAGAGAAACACTTGTCAGATATAGTGCCAGAAAATGAGCCCCTCAGGTTGAAAGGCACTCTAAATGCAACTGGGGAAGAACTGCCTTCTCAAAGTAGAGTTGACTGTGATGACGTGAATGGAGTAAAATTCAGAAGGCAGGAAGAATTAGGAAAGAAAGAGGAATGGAGGTGGGAAACATAGTGAGGAAGTGGGATATGTGATGTTGCATTGGGATTGCAATCAATGTAATGAAACAAAATGTGTATGAAGTATTGAATGGAAAACTGATTTACTCTGTAAACCTTCATCCAATTCACAATAAAATGTTTTAAAAAATACCTGTGACTTTAAGGGGCTGCCCAAGAGGACATGCTATCCATAGCCAAGTGACACTTGACAATATCAGGCAGGTTTTTTGCATGAATTATCATCAGAGGTAAAAATACAAGTATTGAAGGAAGTGACAAGTTTGTTGTTCATCTTGTATACAGAGGATTATGAGTCATGACAAATGGGGTTAAATAGAAGTGGGAACAAGAGATTGGGATTATAAAGAGAAACAATTTTATTTTTAGGGGAGCATGAACTATTAAGATAATTATAGATTCATTTTTCTTGTAGCTATTAGTGAATCATCAAATACTCATCTTTCTGAGGCAATTTTGGCAAAGGTTTATTTCAGGTTAGGACATTAAGCTCAGATTTATTCCAGTTGAAATGATGTTGAGGGTGGGTTTGCCTTGTTTGGATCAAATCCAATATACTAAATCCAGTTTACAAAAAAAAAAATAAAGTGTATAGGTGTAAAGTGTAGGTGTTCTTGTGCATATGCCCTCTCTTCTTACCAGCTGGACGCTTCACTCTCTACTCTAGTCCTCTGTGGCTATGTCACTAACTCTGGGCCCAGGAGTCCCCAGGTCTTGCCAAACTGCTGGCCAACCTGGGTTCACAGGAGTGTATTGAACGTGGCTGGACTTAGCTCGCAGCTTTGTTGCTGTTTTTCCCTCACTTCCCCTTATCAGTGACCAACGTGGTCACCAGTCAGAGCACATGTCTGCTCGTGTATTCCCATTGAGTCTCAGTCTTGGAAGGCGGTTTGCCCTGAGGGGACCCGACCTCTTGCCTTAATGTCTCCTGGGCTTCGTTTGATTTCTTGACTGCTGCTTCCATGAGTGCTGATGGTTGATCCAAGCAAAATGAAGTCTTTGACAACTTCAATCTTTTCTCCATTTATCATGATTTGCTGGTCCAGTGGTGAGGATTTTTGTTTTCTTTACATTGAGAAAGAACCCATACTGAAGACTGTGATCTTTGATCTCCATCAGTAAGTATTTAGATCCTCTTCATTTTCAGCAGGCAAGGTGGTATCATCTGCATATTACAGGTTGTTAATGAGTCTTCCTACAATCCAAGAAGATAGGGTTATAAATTCCTTAGTTATTTTTAAACATTTTATTGTGAATTGAGTGAAGGTTTACAGAGTAAATCATCAGTTTTACATTCACCAAATCATATACTTTGCTTCATTACATGATTGTAATTCCCTCCATGCACCAAGAGTTAACAGCAATAAATTCCTTAATTTTTATAAGAATTTACTTCCTTTTTTTCTTTATAAAGCTTATTCCTTTATAGCCATGGACAAGGGAGTGAGAAATCTCTGAAAGAAAAGTTTGATGTTGTCAAAGTGATAATCAAAGAGAGAAAGATTGTCAAGGAAACTGTAATTAAGTTCAAGTGTAGCAAAGCTCAAATTTATCCAATTATGAAAGAAAAGGATAAAATAATTGAAAAATATATGAGGAACACCAACATAAATGTCAAGAAAGGAAGGGATAAAAATTATGCAGAAATCAACAAATCCGCTTCTGAGTGGCTACTTCAAGCCTCTGCCAAAAATGTTCTCATCATTTCAGGACCTATTCTGCAAGCAAAGGCAAAGGCAACTGTGACATTTTAAAAAATTGATTGATTCTTAACATCTAACAGGTAGCTTCAGAGCTTTAAAAACAACAGCAGCAGCAAAAGCCAACAACCGTGGAATCACATGCAGCGTTGCTTGTGAGAAGTCAAATGAAGGTGCCAAAGACATTGTTCAAGCTAGTTCCCCAAATTAAGTAAGATTATAAAGGGACATGATCCTAAAAACATTTCAGAAGCTGCTAAGATGGCTCTATTTGACAGGGCAATGCCTAGTACCAACTGCCTGGGATTCTAACTCAGAGTGAACCTGAGGACATCAGTTGAATGTATCCATAGGGTTTCCAACGTTGTAAATTTTTATAGTAGAATTGCTCCCTAGGGCTTCCAAGGTTGGGCATTCTTGATGGAAACAGGCTGCCACAACTTTCTCATGCAGGGTGGGTTCAAACAGCCAACTTTTCAGTTAGCTTAACCAACAATGTTGTTGTTAGTGCTATGGAGTTGTTTCTGACTCATAGCAACCCTGTACAGGGTTTCCCAGGAGCTGCTGATGGATTTTAATAGCAGTCCAGTGCTTATCTTAGAGTGCCACACTAGGCCAAGGTGAAGAATTCTATCATTCATTGACATTAGTTTTTGTCATCTTTCACTGCCCCTGTCCAATATTGTTGTTGGTGCTAAGCACTGTTGAGTCAGTTCCAACTTATAGTGTGACCCTGTATAGGGTTTCCAAGGAGCGGCTGGTGAGTTTGAACCCCTGACCTTGTGGTTCAAAATGACCTTGTGGTTCAGTACTTTATCCCACAGTGCTATATTAATTTTCCCCCACTATTCAGGAGCCCTCATAGCGTAATGGATGATGAGCTGGTAGTTTAAATCTACCAGTCGCTCCAGGGCACAAGATGAGGCTTTCAGCTCACATTAAGTTTTACAGCCTCAGAAACTCTATACAGGGTGGCTGTGAGTTGGAACTGACTCGATGGCACACAACAATGACAATTACACTTAGAAATGTGTTTCAATAATTTCATCAAAAAACAAACAAAAACAAAAAGCCCCAACAAACTAAAACTGTTGACATTAGATGTTTTTATTAAAAAGTGAATTTTACCCATGTCTTTGCTTAAATAGTATATACATATGTTGTTGTTGTCAGGTACCATCGAGTCGGAACCGACTCATAGCAACCCCATGCACAGCAGAACGAAACAATGTCCGATCCTGGGCCAACCTCACTACTTGACGCCATCAATGATGCCACCTGGCCGATCCATCTCGTTGGGGGGTCTTCCTCTTTTTTCGCTGACCCTCCACTTTACCAAGCACGATGTCCTTCTCCAGGGATTGGTCCAAAGTATGAGATGAAGTTTTGCCATCCTGACTTCTAAGGAACATTCTGGGTATACTTCTTCCAAGACAGATTTGTTTGTTCTTCTGCCAGTCCATGGTACTTTTAATATTCTCCTTCAACACATAATTCACATGCATTGATGTAGTGCTGACTAAATAATATATACAAATTATTTTATATTGAATCAGATTGTGGGAACATAAAGCAATGTTAAGATTCTGTGGTTGGAAGTGCTCAGACACAATTTCACCATAAATCAAGTACATGGCTTAGATGGTGACATTGCTGACATCGTGAATTGCTTTAAACCAGAAGATGACTTGACACTAGATTACAGTACCTATTGCTTAATTTTCTTTCTTACTAATCTGCTACTGTTAATTTTTTTATGTCACTTTGTCAACTTAATCTGCATTCTAACATGCCCTCTGACAGGAACTTGAATGGAATATTCATGAGGTCTTTAAATTATTTTTGTAAAAACTTAATTTTTAAGATTGGTGGATCTTGCAAGTTTATTATTATTATTATTATGGTGGCAGACATATATGTAACAAATCTTTGGCCATTTCAACATTCTTCACATGTACAATTCAGTAACATTAATTGTGGTGATGATGCTGTGCAATCCTCACCACTATCCATTTCCAAATTGTTTTATCAACCTTAACAGAAGCTTCCTGTCCCCTAAGCAATAGCTTCCTCTTTCCCCTTCCTCCTGACCATCCCACTAATAAACTTTGGTCTCTACACATCTGCCTATTCTAGGTATTTTCTATAAATTGTTGTTGTTGTTGTTAAGTGCCGTCCAGTCGATTCCGACCCACAGCGAACCTGTATAGGGTTTTCAAGGAGCAGCTGGTGAGCTTGAACTGCCGGCCTTGCAGTTCAGCGGCTTTGCAGTCTGACACATTAGCCCACAGCACCACACCAGGACTCCTTTTGTATAAGTGGAGCCCCTAATTCATGGATGAACCTTGAAAATACCACACTGAGTGAAATAAGTGAAGCCATAACGATATTTGTCTTGTTTTTTAAACTGACTTATTTCACTCAGTGAAATAATCATTGCTGCTATGTCTCATTTTTCTTCCTTGGCTATACTATGAATTTTTAAAATATTTTAACCGATATCTGTACTCTTTTCTTTTCCTGTGTCCTACTAGCGTAGTGGTTACGAATCGGGCTGCGAACCTTAAGGTCAGCGGTTCGAAACTACCAGCCGCTCCGCGGGAGAAAGATGAGGCTTTCTACTCCCGTAAAGATTTACACCCTCGGAAACCCTGTACAGGGTCGCTATGGGTCGGAACCGACTCGATGGCACTTAACAACAACAACTATTACATATAGGGAGCTCTGGTAGCGTAATGGTCATGAATCAGGCTGCGAACCTCAAGGTCAGCAGTTCGAAACTACCAGCTGTTCCGCAGGAGAAAGATGAGGCTTTTTGCTCCCATAAAGATTTACAGACTCAGAAACCCTGTACAAGGTGCCTATGAGTCGGAACTGACTCCATGGCACATAAGCACAACCATTCTATAGTTGCTTTCATACACATGCACAGCAGAGGCTCCCCAAACCTAACATATTTACTTAATGGCTTATTAATATTCAATTATCTGCCCGAACCACATTTTGTTTAGTCATTCATTGACTGATGGTCATTGAGGTTGTTTCCATCTTTGGACTATTTGGACTAGTACTGCAATGAACACTGATATTCATATACTCGTATCTGTTTGCGTTTCTGCCTTCAATTATTTTGGATTTATACTTAGAAGTGGAATTGCTGGATCATGTGGTAATTCTATGCTTAACTTGTTGTAAAACTGCCAGACTGTTTTCTACAGTGGCTGTACCCTTTTACAATCTCACCAGCAAAGGATGGGTGTTCCAGTTTCTCCACATCTTCACCAATACCTGTTTTTTGTTTTGTTTTGTTCCTTTAAGTCATAGCCATCTTCAAGGGTGTGAAGTGATACCTAATTGCTTTGATTTGCATTTCTCTCGTGACCTCACCAGATGAAATCCACAGGAATCGAATAAACTTCATCTGTGGGAAGAGATAAAAGAGAAGCTCAATATCATCAATCAGAACAAGACCAGGGCAGGGGCTGACTGTGGAATAGGCCACCGATCGCTCATATGCAAGTTCAGAAAGTTCAGATTGAAGCTGAAGAAAATTAAAACAAGTTCATGAGAGCCAAAATACAACCTTGAGTAGATTCCACTTGAATTTAGAAAACATCTCAAGAACGGATTTGACACATTGAGCATTAATGACCGAAGCACAGATAAGTTGTGGGATGACATCAAGAAAATCATACATGAAGAAAGCAAAAGTTCTGCAAAAAGACAGGAAAGAAAGAAAATACTAAAGTAGATGTCTTAATAAACTCTAAAACTTGCTTTTGAACGTAGATTAGCTTAAGTGAATGGAAGAAATAATGAAATAAAAAAGCTGAACAGAAAATTTCAAAGGGCAATTAAAGAAGACAAAGTAAAGTATTATAATGAAATGTACAAAGACCTGGCATTAGAAACCCACAAGGTAAGAACATGCTCAGCATTTCTCAAGATGAAAGAACTGACAATAAACTTCAAGACTCAGGATACATTACTGAAGGATTCTATGGGAAAATACTGAACGATGCAGGAAGCATCAAAAGAAGATGGAAGGCATACACAGAGTCACTATACCAAAAAGAATTGGTTGACATTTTACCATAGAGGTAACATATGATCAAGAACTGATGGTACTGAAGGAAGAAGTCCAAACTGTACTGAATGCATTAGAAAAAACAAAGCCTCAGAAATCGATGGACTACAAATTGAAATGCTTCAACAAACTGACACAGAACTGGAAACACTCACTTCTACCTGATCAGCAGACTAGAAAAGATTTGTATTTGTGCCCATTCCAAAGAAAAGTGACAACACAGAAAGCAATATCATTAATATCACATGCAAGTAAAATTTTGCTAAAGATAGTTAAAAAATGGCTGCAATAGTACACCAACAGGGAACTGCCGGATGGAACAAGCCGGATTCAGAAGAGAACATGGAACGAGGTATATCATTATAGACATCAGAGGGATCTTGGCTGAAAGCAGATGATACCAGAAAGATGTTTAGTTGTATTTTACTGACTATGCAAAGGCTTTCAACTCTGTGGTTCATAATAAACTATGGATAAAATTTTTAAAAACGAGAATTCCAGAACACTTAATTGTGTTCATGCAGATTTGTAAACAGACCAAGAGGCAGTCGTTAGAACAGAACAAAGAGATACTGAATGCTTTAAATTCAGGAAAGGCGTGTGCCAGAGTTGTATCTTTTCGCCATACTTATTCAATCTGTATATTGAGCAAATAATCTGAGAAACTGGATTATATGAAGAAGAATGTGACATCAGGACTGTAGGAAGACTCACGAACAACCTGCAATATGCAGATGGCACAACCATTGTTGCTGAAAGCAAAGTGGTGGTTGGTGGTTGTGTACCTACCATCCAGTCAGTTCCAACTCTTAGCAACCCTGTATAGGGTTTCCGAGGCTGTAACTCTTTATGGGAGCAGATAACCTCATCTTTTTTCCATAAAGCAGCTGGTTGATTCAAACTGCTGACCTTGCAGTTAGCAGGCCAACGTGTAACACTACCAGGTCTCCTGAAAATGAAACGGACTTGACATATTTACTGGTGAAGATCAAAGACTGCAGCCTTCAGTATGGATTGTACATCAGTGTGAAAAAAATGAAAATCCTCACAACTGAACATAGCATCATGATAGATGGAGAAAAGATTGAGGTTGTCAAAGATTTCATTGTGCTTGAATCCACAATCAATGCTCATGGAAGCAGCAGTCAAAAAATCAAAAGACATACTGTACTGAGCAAATCTGATGCCAAAGACCTCTTTAAAATGTTAAAAAGCAGAGTTGGGGCAAGATGGCGGAGCAGGCAGATGCACTGAGCAGACCTTCTGCAACAAAGACATGGGCGAAGAAGTGGAATAGATACAGATGGTGGTCCTGGAATACTGAGCTTCAAAAAATAGGACAGATAGGTGGACTGAGTGCTGACTGGAAGAAGAAGCTGAACAGGAGCAGCAAAAGAGAAGAAACACAGGTTGCCTATCAGCTGGTGTGGAGCAGCACTGCCGTCTTAAGCATTTGTAAGCAGCTGCCAATAGAGAGGTCTGTGGGCACAGGGCCAGACTGCAGGTGGGAGACAAAGGGAGTGCAGTCCTCCCTTATTCTGTTACCCTCCTGGAAGAGAAGATGTGACCAGTCTCACCATCACCAATGCAGCAGCCAGTGGCACCCTCGCCTGCCCAACCTCTGTCTGGGGTCCTTCCAGAGGCGCATGAACCCGCCCTGAACTATGCCACCCAAACAGCGAACTAAGAACGGTGTTCAGACTCGATCACATCCACCAGGAGACAGTGCTGAGAACACACCAGTGTTTAATCATCAATAAAATATAAATACAATGACACTACAATGTCTCAGAAAAAACAATTTCAGCTGACACGAAGAAACAAGACAGTGTCTCAAACAAGTGACCTGTTGGGGTCTGACCTCGACATAGTTGTCACGAGTTTTTGGTTCACGAGGAGGGGAGATCCAGCGGCAATAGGGATAGCGAAAGAATACACAGACAAACAGAAGGGAGACAATGAGGCACCCCAAAGCCAGGGTGGATACATCACTGGTGGGCAGGCTTGGGACTACAGGCATCATGGCCTCTGCAGGCAGCGACTCACTGCCCTGCAATCTTTAATGCATGCCTTCCAACCGGTAATGCACCGCAATCTTTACTCCATGCCTTCCAACCAGTAATGCACACCTGGGGAGGCCCGGGCCTCTGCTTTATTTAGGGGAGGAGTTTCACACCAAGCTGGGAGGGACTAAAACAGGATACAGCTAACATCAGTAATTTTCCAGACATTCAGGTAACTTTACATTGTACTTCACTGGTTCGAATCCCAGGCCAGCAACTTGGATTCTCAGGCCCAATTAACATATCTATAGCCCCTGAGGTCAGTTGGGGGAAGGTGAGAGTTCTGCAGGAGAGGCCCAGGTGAATGGGCTGCACCTGGAAAAGGGATTAGGGAGGATGGGTTCTTTGTCTATAGAACAAAGAACCGAGAAGTAGTTAAAATATTTTTAGTTAATCCTTTGGAGAAAGGTTTAACCTTGCAACCTTTAGTCTCGGCTTTAGGAAAATATCACATTTGTCTGTGGATTTTCAAAGGCTCCAGTGTATTAATTTAATATATATACCTGAATAGTAAGATGAAAGCAATTTTCCATTAACTGCCAGTGGCCTCATTTGTTACACTCAGCCCTAGAGGGCCTCGAACCTCTGACTAGTCTTACACGGTCTGCAACAGTGACCAAAATATAGAGTAGAAAATATAATATCAGAAATGGAATCAGAACTACTTGATCAGGAATTGAAAAGAATGCTAATTAGGTACCTTCAACAAATTGAGAGAAAGATTAATGAAAGCAAGGAAGAATCTAGGAAAATAATACAAAAATGAACTGACAAAATAAACAAAAAATTGGAAACCATACAAAAATGTTGTTGTTGTTGTTAAGTGCCATCGAGTCGATCCCGACCCATAGCGACCCTGTGTAGGGTTTCCGAAGAGCAGCTGGTGAGCTTGAACCACCAACCTTACAGTTCAAACGGCTTTGCAGTCTGGCGCATTAACCCACAGCGCCACAACAGGACTCCAGACACAAAAAATAGCAGTTAGAAAGCCAGAAGACTAATACTAAGACTGCAAAAATATGCAATACACGGAAAGGGCAAAGTAGAATTGAATCAATGAAAGGCCAAATCAGTAAGCTTGAAGACAAATCTCTCAATATTCATCTTTGAAAGGAACAATCAGAAAAAATAATTTAAAAATTTGAAGAAAGCCTAAGATTTATGTGGGACACTTTTATGTGATTGGAATTCCAGAACTGGAGGAGACAAATAAAACCAAGAGCAGTTGGAAGAAAACTTTTGTAACATCATGAAAGACCAGAAGATAGCCATTCAAGAAGTTAAACAAACTCCAAACAGTATAGACCCCCCCAAAAAATCACCAATACACATTATAATCAAACTCTTCAAAACAAAAGGCAAGGAAAAAAATCCTGAGAACAAGCTCAGGATAAACAAAAATTACCTACAAAGGATAACTAATAAGATTAAGTTCTGATTTCTCAGCAGAAACCATACAGGAAAGAAGGCAATAGGATGACATATATAAAACTGCAAGAAAAAATTGCCAACCAAGAATCATACACCCAACAAAGCTGTCCATCACATATGATGGCAAAATGAAGACACTTCCAGCTAAACAAAAATGAAAAGGATTTGCAAAAACCAGACCAACCTTTCAAAAAATACTAAAGGGAGTTCTTTGGACAGAGTGTCAACAACAGCAGCAACAACCTGAGACTAATCACCCAAAACTCAACCCAGATGTAGAAGTATTCAAAGTAAAATAAACCTGGAAGACTGAAAATAGGGAACCAGAGATACTAGTTTGCAACAACAAAACATAAAGTAAAAAAAAAAAAAGGTGGGGGGACTAATGTAGACCTGGTGTGGTGCTGTAGGATAAGCATTGGACTGCTAACCACAAGGTCAGTGGTTCAAACCCACCAGCCTCTCCTTGGAAACCCAAACAGGGCTGCTATGAGTCAGAACCGACTCCACAGCATTTAACAACAACAAATGTAGTTACAGAACCTCCATATGAAGGGGAAATCAAGCAGATCTCAATCGATAAATTAAAATTAACTGTAGTCCTAAAATAGATCAAGCCTTACTCCTAGCCCTAGCCCAACCCTTACCCCTAACACTAACCCTAATTCTAACAGTAACCCTAAAACGAAATGAAGTCCTAGGCCTTGCCTAGACCTAGCCATAGTCCTAACCCTAACTCCTTACTCGTACTCACCCTTACCCACCAACCACTCCCCCCAAATAAAAAACAAATAAAAATGTCAAAAAGCAAAGATGTCACTTTGAGAACTAAAATGTCCCTGGCCCAAGCCATGGTATTTTCAACTGTCTCATAAGCATGTGAAAATAAGGAAAAAAGTAGAAGAATCTATGCATTTGAATTATGGTGCTGGCAAAGAATATTGAAAGTACCATGGACTGCTCAAAGAACAAACAAATCTATCTTGGAAGAAGTACAACTAGTACGTTTCTTAAGAAGCGAGGATGGCAAGACTGCCTCTCTCATACTTTACACATGTTATCAGGATGGACCAGTCTCAGGAAAAGGACATCATGCTTGGTAAAGCACAGGGTCATCAAAAAAATAGGAAGACCCCCAAAGATACTGTTAGACCTGAGAATCGGAGAGCGAGATTGGAGAGACCGCACCAGAAACACAGAGTTAGAAACGAAGAGTCTTTATTGCTGATCAGCGCCTGCAAACAGGCTAAAGCAAGCTCTTTAAGGTTTGCAGCCCCGGAGCTGTATGTTGGGGAGCCTTAAAAGGCTAAAACTTCAGGGGAGGGGGAGCAAGCCGGGTACAGAAGCAAAAAAGTGGAATGAAAGAACACAACACGTCTCTGTAATCTGGCACCTGGTGTTTGTTTTCCAAGGCTGTCTGGGCATATTCTGGGAACTGACACTCGTGGTTTATCTACATCTTGTTACATTGGGTTTAAGCATGCAGCTAACAGTTGGATATTGTTTGGGACATATAGCTTTTGAAACTTGTCAGTTTTTGTTATTTGAAACCACTCAGGATATTTGGGGCAGGGGCAGACCTGGGGTGAGATTTCTGGGGTACGTTCTATTTTTGGGGTCTTATCAATATGGGCTGACACAGTGGTTGCAACAATGAGTTCAAATATAACAATTGTGAGGATGGGGCAGGAGAGGGCAGTGTTTCGTTCTGTTGTGCGTAGGGTCAGGGCCAACTGAGGGCACCTACCAACAACAATGACTAATGATGTTTAGCATGTTTTCATGTGCTTTGGACCATTTGTATTTCTTCTTTGGTAAAATGTTTATTTTTTTATTTGTTTGCTTGTCTTTTTATTGTTCAATTGTAGCAGTTTATGTTTTTTTTCCCCAAGGATTAGTTTTTCTCTTCAGGTGGTGATGGTGATGGCGGTGGTGTGCCATGGAATCGGTTCCAATTCATAGGGACCTTGTATAGGGTTTCTGAGGCTGTAAATCTTTACAGGAGCAGAAAGCCTCATCTTTCTCCCAAGGAATGGCTGGTAGTTTTGAACTGCTGACCTTGAGGTTAGTAGCTCGATTTGTAACCACTACGCTACCAGAGGAAAATATATTCTGGATCACGTGTGCAATTTGCCATCTTGGAGAGGTTCTAGGAAGGGAAGGGACTCTATTTTTGTTCCTGATAGCCCTAACCGGGACTGAAGGCTTCCCTCCACCTCAAAGTGTGAGTACACCTCAAAACTATGCTTCAGAACAGTGTCAAGCAGAGCAAACCCACCAAGAGAAATTTCTTGTTCAGACAGCATTTTAACCCAGCGTTAATGTAACTCACTTCAGTGGCTCAGTGGTAAAATAAGTATTCCTCATCCTTTCCATCCCCGCTTGTGCTTCCTGTCTCAAGTAAAAGTATGTGGTTTCTGTTTTAACCTTCAGTTACTTAGTGATCATCTGAAATTCTTAGCAACATCTTGAATTCAACACTTCCAAATGGAACTCACTTCTGGCTACTCCCTGCTTCCCCCTGTCAAATCTACATTTCTTTACTCACTGAGGCTCAAAACATTGGCTACAACTCTCGCCATTTTTCTTTACCTTGCCTTCCTGTAACCACTCAGATACTAAGTACTGAACCGATGCCAACTTTCCTCCCAGCTGACCCTTTTACTGGGACTTGTCTCACTGCCATAGTCCATATCAGGCCTGGCAATTTAGGTCTGAATCATGAGGTTTTTGTTGGTGTTAAGTACTGTCGAGTTGGTTCCAACTCATAGCCACACTGTATAGGGTTTTCGAGGAGTGGCTGGAGGGTTTGAACTACTAACCTTGTGGTTAGCAGTCCTGTGCTTATCGTATAGTGCCATACTTGTTGTTGTTAAGTGCTGTCAAGTTGGTTCTGACTCATAGCAACCAAGTATAGGATTTCCAAGGAGTGACTTGTGGTTCAAACCAACCTTGCGGTCCTGCGCTTAGCCTACAGCGCCACACCAGGACCCCTGAATCATGGTTGTTGTCATTGTTGTTAAGTGTCATCCAGTCTGTTCCGACTCATAGCAACTCTGTATAGGGTTTCCAAGGAGCAGTTGGTGGGATTGAACTGTTGACCTTGTGGTTCAAAGTCCAGTGCTGATCCTACAGTGCCATACCAGGAGTCCCCTGAAAAGGTCTTCTTTTCTCTAGACCAGTGGCCTTCTACTCTGGTTGTACTTTGGGATCACCTGGTGAGCTAGCTACCTTTCTGCCTTAGTTTTCCCAGAATGGGTGAGAAAAATTTCCTTAGAGATGGTGTTCTGAAATTAGCCTTCTAGCTTCTTGAAATGTCAGGAAATACATTTCTGCTCTGACATCACAGTGATTTTTCTGGTACAGCAGTACTACCAAATTAAGATGTCTGCTAGAAACTCTTTTTGCACATGTGTGCATGAGACAAAGAGAGAGAGAGAACTGGGATATGGAAAGTATGTCTTACCTCCCTAACTGTAAGTCCTTCAGTTACAGGGCTATAACTTTCAGTTCTCTGTGTCCCCTAAATCTGTCATAGCAAATGCCCAACAGATTCTAGATACCGAAGGACATGGTCCAGGCTTTGGACTCACATAAACCTTCCCTCCTAAATTGTGTAATCCTAGACAAGTAACTTTCTGGACCTCATTTTCCTCACCTGAAAATTGGAGAAAATAATGCCTATTACCATTTAAAAGCAATAATAACATTGTTGGGAGACTATTCTCTGGATCTCCTGCATATCTGCTAGTTTTGTGCACAGTGTCATTGACAATTTTAGTTCTGAACTACCTTCAACAGTCTTAGAAAATAGAGTATGTCCCACCCATACATGGCAGATTTGTATCTGTCAAGTATAATAACAAGGAGCTCTGGTAGCGTAGTGGTTACAAATCGGGCTGCAAACCTCAAGGTCACCAGTTCGAAACTACCAGCTGTTCCGCGGGAGAAAGATGAGGCTTTCTGCTCCCATAAAGATTTACAGCCTTGGAATCCCTGTACAGGGTCGCTATGAGTCGGAACCAACTCCACGACACATAACCACCACCACCACCAAGTATAATAATGCCTCTCTCTGGAATCCTGGTGTGGGGCTGTAAAATAAGCACTGGACTGCTAACCATAAGGTTAGTGGTTCAAACCCACCAGCCATTTTTCAAAAGCCCTATACAGATTTACTGTGAGTTGGAACTAACTCAATGGCACTTAACAACAACTAGGGCAAAGGTCAAGTAGACTTAGTATCCATTACAAATATTTGGGTTTCGTAAGCTTGGGGTTCCTGACCTGTAATGCAGGTGTCACTTGGCCTTTGTTGCATTATCCTATGGGAACTGGAATTCAGGAAATGGGTGCAAATGATGATACTTAGGTTATTTTTATTGTGGTGACTAATAAACTGTCCTATGTCTCTGTCCTCTGCCTGAATCCATAAGACTGCGGGAAACTAACTGGTTAGCTTGTGAATAGGGTAAAATCTCAAATCTCTACCAGTTTTTGATAAGTATATATAAATCACTTAACACAACTCTTGACAGGTGAACAGAAGTCCTTCAGTTAGTAAGTGTTAATGTCCAGTGATGACTGATGATGAATAGGCAAAAAGACACCATGAACTGATGACCTGTTTACTCCACCCTTCTCCATCCAAAACAACAACAACAACAAATAAACAAAACGAAACATAGAGAAGCCAACTGTAGCTAATGGAGGGAAAATGAACCAAGGTATCCATACCAAGAAGCCCTGGCCCATTGGAAGGAAGGAGCAACCTTACCAAAGGCCAGAAGCTCAGTTTCTCAGATCCTAGACGCTAGCTTCTCTCTCTGGCTGTTCAGGAAACTGGTGCAAATGATGATACTTTGGCTATTTTTTATTGTGGTGACTAATAAACTGTCCTGTGTCTCTGTCTTCTGCCAGAATCTATAAGACTATTTTTCTGACTTCTAGGACTTTTGAGGGAAATGAGGTGTGTGAGAGATTTCTAGGACCTGAACCTATTAGGAAGGATCCTTGGGAAGTATGGAATAAAACCTAACTCTCCAACATCAATTACATCTGGGCCCGGCCAGCTTGGCTGATTCCTCTGGAGAGACATCACCCCAAGCTTCCATTAAGAGAGATGCTCAGGGCTCATTCACATCTAATTGAAGAAATTCTTCCTATGGTCCTCAGAAGATTATGGGGGCAAGTATAATCCTCAGGGAATTCTTGTGTGATGCAAATGGTTATGCACTTGGCTGCTAAAAGAAAGGTTGGGGATCAAGTCCACCCAGAGTTTCCTCAGAAGCAAGGCCTTCCAAAAAATCAGCCATATGGAGTAGTACACAAAAACAGTGTTCTATATCCTGGTTTGGTGCTACGGGCTAGTGCACTGGACTGCAAGGTCGGTGGAATCGACTTGATGGCACTTAACAACTACAACAATATCCTGCTTTGGTGAGTAGCGACTGGGATCTTAAAAGCTCATGAGTGACCATCTAAGGTGCAACAGGTCTGTGGTCATCTAAAGTGCAAATGACCTGTTTTCTAGACAGTCTCTCCTTGTCTGGAAAAAGGAAAGTGATAAAAATTGAAGATGCTTGGAAACAATTAGTCCAGTGAACTAATGGACCAGGTGAATGTCAGTTTCCACCACCCTGAGACCAGAAGAATGAAATAGTGACCAACTACCACACCACCTGCTCTGAAAGGGATCACGTTAGAAGGTCCTAGATAGAGTCAGAGAAAATGTGCAACAAAACTCAAAGTAAAAAAAGACGAGGCTTACTAGTCAGATGGTGGAACTATGGCCCTTTGTCACCCTTTAGGTCTAGATCTGAACTAACCCCCATGACTCAATTTAGTGGTTACAAATCGAGCTGCTAATCTCAGTGTCAGCAGTTTGAAACTACCAGCTGCTCCGCGGGAGAAAGATGAGGTTTTCTGCTCCTGTAAAGATTTATAGCCTCAGAAACCCTGTACAGGGTCACTGTGAGTCGGAACCGACTCCACGGCATACAGCAACAACATATGATAGGTATATGTGATTTCAACTCATACCAACCCTGTATATGTCTGGTGGGTTTGAACTGCCTATCTTGTGGTTAGCAGTCCAGTACAGCGCCAATAATAACACTAGTGAGGTATGCACACCATAGAATCAAGTCAACCAGTTAGATCAAAAGGGCAGTACTTACCTAAGGACAAAACTCAGAAGGATTGGGAAAGAAGGAGGACTGGAAATGGGAAACACAAGTAGAGAGGTGGTTATACATTGAGGGGACTTCAATCATTGAGATGGAATGAAGTGTATGATTTGTTGAATGTAAAAGCAATAAACCTTCACTCAATTCACAGTGAAAAGTTAAAATAAAAAAGATTATAGGCAAAGAAAAATAAAAGCCCTATGGAGCTGTTAGGTAAGGGGACAGGAGGAAAATAACTGGTGATAGTGGGCAAGTATCAGTACTGGCAGCAGCAGAAAGAGCTGTTGTTGTTGTTGTTATGTGCCGAGGAGTCGGTTCCGACTCATAGCGACCCTGAACAGGGTTTCCAAGGCTGTAAATCTTTACGGGAGCAGAAAGCCTCATCTTTCTCCCGAGGAGCAGCTGGTAGTTTCAAACTGCTGACCTTGCAGTTTGCAGCCCAATTCGTAACCACTATGCTACCAGAGCTCCTTAGAAAGAGCCATAGAACCATAAAAAAATAAAATAAAATAAGAACAGGTGGTACAGGATATGGGCAAGATATAGAAACTATCTCCTTGTCAGGCAGGCAGGATATAAACAAGATAGGAAAACAATCTTCTTGTGCATCTGGAATCCTGCTGGAGTTTGTTAACCACCATTAAATTCCCCCTTAACCAGTTTTCAGTGCAGGTGCAGAACATCACTGGATAACCCTCCCCCACTCTAACATGTCACCACTAGGGCAGATCTGGTTCTCAAACCAGGATCCCGACAGAAGGGCAGACGCCTCCGCAAGGAAATCCATCTTAAAATCTTCAAGCTCCATCATGGAAGCCAGATGGGTGCCAGAAGTGAAAAAGAGAAACAAGGAAACAGTACACAAAAATGGAAATACACACATAAGAAAACACGCCCTGTTTTGAAATAAGGCGGTACAGCCCCTTCAGTTTAACTCCTCACTATAAAAACCCCTTAGACTGTGAGCATGGCATGTCTCCCTTGCAGGAGATATTGCTGTCTGTGGCACATGTCCCCTGCAAGTATCTTCATACTCTAATACATCTCTTTAATGTTATATTTCATGACCTTTTTAGTCTTCTGTAGCCTGACTCGTAACAGAGCACAACTCTACTCTGACACATATGGGATCACCAAGAGTTGAAATTCACTCACTGCAAACTGTTCGTTTTTTCAAATAATCCCCAGAGTTTCAGGATTCGTTTCTTGTGAGCATCAGACAGTGTTTAGAAGGGCTAGGAACCTGCTCTCCTTCCAACCTCCACTCTAGACCTTTATCTTTTGCTAATTTATATTGGAAAGAAATTAGTGTGTAACAACATAAAGAGCTGCCTCCTCAAGGCTCTCTCCTGCCTCCTGAGAAGGGCTGTGTCCAGTGCCCCTTTTAGAGTCTTCACATTTTTCAGACTTGAAGCATGAAAAGAAATGGAGGAAGCATTGAGTTTAGAAACTCTGGTAGCGTAATGGTTACGAATCGGGCTGCGAACCGGAAGGTCAGCAGTTTGAAACTACCAGCTGTTCCGCGGGAGAAAGATGAGGCTTTCTGCTCCCGTAAAGATTTCCAGCCTCGGAAACCCTGTACAGGGTCACTATGAGTCGAAATCGACTCCACGGCACATAACAACAACAACAACCTGTATTCAAATACCACTCCGACCCCCCTTCTGTGTTACAGTGGCAAATCATATAATCTGTGTGCCTAATTGTATTTATTATATAATAGGAGGAATATACCATCTGCCTGACTTTCAGGGATGCAGATTTATCAAACACTGGAAAGTAGGTGACAATCCTAAACATGGCATTACTTCTTTGTTCTCCTGTTTAATCCCCTTACTTTTTAACTACCTCAAAGTCTGCTGGATCAGCTGCCTCTTGTAAACTTCCATTTCCTTGCTTTTTACTTCCTGTTCTCCTGAGACTTTAGGCAAATCTGAGAGATCTTAAAAAAAAAAAAAACATCTCTCCCAGATGCTTGCATATTCTTTAATTAAGTTTCTTTTTTTTTTTTTTTCTGCAAAGGAAGCCACTCTTTAAAAATGTGGCTTCAAAAAAAGAAGAAGAAAAGTGGAGCTTCCAAAAGTTCATGGAAAAATGGAATCAAAAGATAATGGAAAGCAGCACCTGAGCATTTTTGAAGCTCCTTTGTATATGTGAAAGGGGAAGTGATGCTTGAACTTCCCGCCCAAATCTGGATGACTCGATGTTCTTGCCTCTTTCCCAGAAATTTTGAATGGATTATGCTGGAATAGTTAGAAAGCAAGAGTGATCTGGAGGTAGATGTCACTCTTTAGCTCAAAACTCTTCAATGGTCTTCCGTCCAATTCCGATTAAAAGACACACTCTTTACTATGGCCCATGGGACCCACACTAGCTATTACTGTCATTTCTTTGCTCCCATCTGCTGATCTTCCCCTTGTTCATTCTGTCATACTGGCTCCCCGCTGCTCCTTGAATGTGCCAGGCATGCTTCTCATGCAGTCTTTGCACTGGCTGTTTCTTCTTCTGGGAATGCTCATTCCCCAACATCTACATAATTTGATCCCTCATCTCCTTCAAGTCTTTGCTTATATGTCACTTCTTCAGGGAAGAGATTTCTGATCATCTTATTTAAAATCTCAACCCTCAATACTGCCTAGCCTCCTTCTATGGTTTATTTTTCTCTGCAGCATTCTCTACCATTTTACATGCTAAATATTTTATGTATCTGTTTATCATGTCTTTTTCTTACTAGAAAGCAAAGTCCACATGGGCTTAGGTTTTCTGTATCTTCAGAGTTTAGAATAGCACTTGGAACATAGTTATTGCTGACTGCCATCAAGCCAGTCCCCGACTCATGACCCCATACAAAATGGGACCTAATCATTTGATTTTCATTGGCTGATTTTCAGAAGTAGATTGCCAAGCCTTTCTTCCTAGTCTATCTTAGTCTGGAAGCTCCGATGAAACCTGTTCGACATCATAGCAACATGCAAACCATCATTGACAGATTGTTGTTGTTGTCAGGTTCCATCGAGTTGGAACCGACCCATAGCGACCCCATGCACAGAAGAACGAAACAATGTCCAATCCTGGGCCAACCCCACCACCATTGCCACACGACGCCATCAATGATGCCACCTGGCTGATCCATTTCGTTGGGGGTCTTCCTCTTTTTCTCTGACCCGCCATCTTACCCAGCATGACATCCTTCTCCAGCGACTGTTCTCTCCTGACAATATGTCCAAAGTATGAGAGACGAAGCTTAGCCATCCTGGCCTCCAAGGAGCACTCTGGCTGCACTTCTTCCAAAATAGATCCATTGGTTCTTTTGGCAGTCCGTGGCACTTTTAGTATTCTCCTCCAACACCACAACTCCAAGGCATCAATTCTACAGTCTTCCTTATTCACTTTCACACCCATATAAGGTTATTGAAAATACCATGGCTTGGGTCAGGCGCACCTTAGTTCTCAAGCTGACATCTCTGCTCTTCAACACTTTAAAAAGTTCCTGTGCAGCAGATTTGCCCAATGCAATACGTCATCTGATCTCTTGACTGCTGCTTCCATAAGTGTTGATAGTTGATCCAAGAAGAATGAAGTCCTTGACAAGTTCAATCTTTTCTCCGTTGATAAGAATGTTGTTTATTGGTCCAGTGATGAGGATCTTTGTTTTTCTGACATTCAGATGCAACCCATACCGAAGGCAGTGTTCTTTGATCTTCATCAGTAAATGTTTCAAGTCCTCTTCACTTTCAGCAAGCAAGATTGTATCATCTGCATATCGCACGCCACGTTTTTCTTCATAGAACCCAGCCTCTCGTATTATTTGCTCAGCATACAGGTTGAATAAATATGGTGAAAGAACACAACCTTGTTGCACACCTTTCCCAATTTTAAAACATTCAGTGTTCCCATGCTCTGTTTGAACAACTGCTTCTTGGTCCAGGTACAGATCCCTCAGAAGTACAATTAAGTGTTCTGGAATACTCATACTTCTCAATATTGTCCATAGCTTGTCATGATCCACACAATCGAAAGTCTTTGTGTAGTCAATAAGGCATAGGTAAACATCTTTCTGATATTCTCTGCTTTCAGCCAAGATCCACCGGACATCGGCAATGATTCCACAGCCTCTTCTGAATCTGGCTTGAACCTCTGGAAGTTCTCTGTCAATGTATGATTGTAGCCATGTCTGTATTACCTTTAGCAAAACTTTACTCACTTGAGATATCAAAGAGATTGTCCGATGATTTCCGCATTCCGTTGGGTCACCTCTCTGTGGAATGGGCACAAATATGGATCTCTTCCAATCAGTCGGCCAGATAGCTGTCTTCCAAATTTCTTGGCAGAGATGAGTGAGTGAGTGCCTCTTGTGCTGCCTCACTTTCTTGAAAGATTTCAATTTTTATTCCGTCAATTTCTGGTGCCTTGTTCTTTGCCAATTCTTTCAATGCACTTTGGACTTCCTTCCTGAGTATCATTGGCTCTTGTTCATATGGTACCTCTTGAAACGGTTGAACATTAACCATTTCCTTTTGATACAATGATTCTGTGTATTCCTTCCATCTTCTCTTGATGCATTCTGCATCATTCAATAATTTTCCCAGAGAATCTTCCATTGACAGATAGGTGGCTGCATATGAGGTGTATTGGCTGGGACTAGAACCCAGATCTTTCTCATGGGAGAGGAAAATTTAACCACAGAACCACCACAGCCCCTGAAACATAGTGGTGCTCAATAAGTACCTGTTGAATAAGTAAATCAATAAAAGAATGAATAGTACCTTTCCTTCCATTTCATCAACCATGGAGTCCATGTGGATGGTAGTTTCCCCGTGCATGAATGTGGTGATGAGCCCCAGGAGAAAAGTCACATTAATGGAGAGTGGGAAAGCAATGCCCCCAGAAATCCATGCCTTCCCTGGAGCAATTCAGATTAATGAAAGGAATCATAGGGCTAGAGACTAGGTTTAGGCAAGCTTTCCCACTAGCCACTGTGAGTTCCAATAAGTTGTTTAACCTGAGTTTCCAGTTACATTATCTGTAAAATGGGGAAGTTTGAAATAGAGGTAGTGTTATAAAATTATATATAAAAGAGGAGTCCTGGTGTGGCGCTGTGGGTTAATACGTTGGGCTGCAAAGTCGGTTTGAACCGTAAGGTCGGTGGTTCAAGCTCACCAGCTGCTCCTTGGAAACCCTATACAGGGTCGTTATGCATTGGAACGGACTCAATGGCACTTAACAACAAAACAACAATAACATATATAAAAGAATTAATAGCTGAAAAAGTATTTATTCAACTTCATAGGCTAAAAAAAAGGTTCAACATTTATTATCTCTGAATCGTGTGAGGCAGCCAGAGCAGACAGTTAGATGGGACAAAATAAAAACCAAGATTTAGGAGCAGAAAGTGGTAGTTGAGGTGATAGAACTAGAACCCTGCCCAGGGAGGCCAGGAAGAAGAGTTCTTGTGGTGAGATGAACCCATGGAGCATGAAAGAAATATCTAGAGAGACGGAGCCTGTTTTGTGCGGTGCCACGTAATCTTTTTCTAGGTCTTCTTCAGAAAATCTAAGTCGACTCTGAATGCTGTGGTCCAACTGCATTGTCTCAGGAGAACACAAATTGATGTACACCCCTACGTGGAGGTTGCAAGAGGAGAGCAGGCAGCCAACATCTAGGTCACATGATGGGGCAAAAACAGTCCAGGCTCCATCTGAGCAAGACTCTGGAGTAGAAAGGGTGACAACTCTAGGCAGCTCCACATCTTGTTTTATTAATCGTTAAGGAGATGGTGTTGTTCATTTCCCCTCTGAAATATCATGAAAAGGGTCTTATTTATTCTTTTAATCTCTCATCAGTTTGTTATAATTAGACACTCTACTGCCTTGAGCTCAGTAATTGCTTTAAGCAGGAGACCATTCCTTAGCTTGATAAACTAGTCATCATGTTAAGAGCCATTAGGGCTGGAATTGGAGGAATCTAGAGCCTTTACTCAGCACTTTGGCTTAGCAATTAGGTTTTAGATTTGCACACTTAGGTAAATGAAAAAGCACTTCAAAGTGGCTTTTATATAATTAGCACAAAGAGAAAATGGCTTTGCAAGTCACAATGCTGCATCATTCAAACTAAGCAAATGAGAACAAAAATCAACACTTTCATATTCATACAAACCTTCTGCCACAAAGAATTTTCATTTCATTTAAAGTGATAAATTTAGGTAATTATGTGAAATGATTATTCATAAAACTGTTAATCAAGCTCACATACATTTTTGTAGCATTTCATACATAACTCTGCAATTGGAATATATTAGGAAAATATATTCTTGGAATTTAAAAATATCACTCCATTATAACTGTTTATCAACAAAAATGGAAGAATGTATCTTGGCTATAGTTCCACTTAGTCAATTATTATAATGGAGGGTGTTAGATAGTATCCAAGAAATACAATTATAAATAACACATAGTGGTGCTGTGGGCTAATGCACTGGACTGCAAGGTAGGTTTGAACTGCAAGGTTGACAGTTCAAGCTCACCAGCTGCTCATCGGAAACCCTATACAGGGTGGCTATGAGTCAAAATCAACTAGAAGGCACTTAGCAACAACAACGTATGGGTTCTAATGTGTTCTCCCTGATAAGTATCTTATATAAATAAAGAAATATAAATTGAATCTAGAATGGATATTAAAAAAAAAAACCTTACAAAGTAAAAGTTTGTCTTGAACAGATAAAAATACTATTAAATTTTTGTTGTTGTTGTTATTTTATGTGTTATAATGAGCCATACACAATGACTCACTGAGGGTATCTCATGCTTTAATTAACCTGTATCTTATTCAGACATTTCCCGTCTGAGACAGGAAGGTTTAAATAAAACCAAAATAAAGATGGAAAAGTTTGGAGACGATTTCAAAAACTGAACATCTTCTAAGCAACAGAACATGATACCTGTATGTTTAGAGCTATCCACAGATTGATTTTTAGACATTAAGCTTCCTTTAACTCAGTCTCATTCAATGAAATTATTTCTCATGTGGTCTTGGGGGATACTTTTCAAAAGAATATTCCCTTTTCAGTAGCTTAGAAGTATTCATTTACCTTGCTTGGATTATTTATATTCTCTTTTAGCTCAGCAATTTCCAGCTTACTTTAGTAAGTCATTTCATCCTTGGGTGGAAGTATATTTCTAGATACATTGAGCACTCTTGATCCCCACTAGCTCAGAGGCTTTTTTTTTTTTTTTTTTGATGGCAACATTAGAGAGAATGATTAGATAATTCATAGGTAGTGAAATTAGCAGTTTATTTCCAAATGCAGTAACTTCCTTGCAGATTAGCAGATGGGTTGGCAGTCAAGATTAAAGGAGCATATTGAAGATATTTTTTTAAATGAAAACTTAATTAAATTAAATTTCTTGAGTTGATGGACATTTAGGTTGCTTCCAATTTTACAATATTACAAATAATATTGCAATGATACTTGTGTATATGTTTTCCTGAGCCTACATGTAAGATTTTTCTCTGAAAAATATTCTAATAAGTAGAATTGCTGGATCAAAGTGTGTGTCTATCTTCAATTTATTAGATATTATTGGTCATGGATTATATTGATGTTGTTGTTAGATACCATCGAGTTGGTTCCAATTCATAGCAATCACAGGGTACAACAAAAAGATATATTATCTGGCCCTACACCATCTTCACAATTATTACGTTTGAGCCCATTTTTGTTGCCACTGTGTCAACCTATCTTGTTGAGGGTCTTCCTTTTTTTTTTTTTTTTTTGCTGAACTTCCGCTTTACTAAGCATGATGTCCTTCTCTAGAGACTGGCCTTTCCTGACAACATGTCCAAAGTATAAGAGACAAAAATCTCATTATCGCCTCTTCCAAGGAGCAATCCAGCCATGCTGCTAAAGCAGATTTGTTTGTTCTTCTGGCAGTCCATGGTACTTTCAATATTCTTCACCAACACCATAATTCAAATACATGGAGTCTTCTGTGGTCTTCCTTAGTCATTGTCCTGCTTCTGCATGTGTATGAAGCAATTGAAAATATCATGACTTGGGTCATGTGCACCTTAGTCCTCAAAGTGACATCTTTGCTCTTTACCACTATAAAGAGTTCTTGTGCAGCAGATTTTCCTAATGCAATATGGCACTTGATTTCCATGAGCACTGATTGTGGATCCAAGTAAAATGAAATTTTTGACAATTTCAGTCTTTTCTCTGTTTAGCATGATATTATATATCATGATAAGAACCCTCAAAATATATGTTTAATTCTTGAACCTTGTACCCGTGGGTGTAATTTTATTTGGAAATACAGCTTCACTTTTGTTATGCTAGTGAAGTCATGCTAACGTAGGGTGAATTCTAAATCTAATCACTTCTGAGGCATAAAAAGACCAAAGTAGACATACACAAATTCACAGGGAAACACAAATACCATGTGAGGCTCACCAAGGAACCAAGGAACACAGAGACCATGACTTGAAATTTTAGCTTCCGGAACTGTGAGAAAATAAAGTTCTGTTCTTTAGAACCACTCGTGATATTTGTGGTAAAGCAGCTCTAAGTACATAAGACATGATCATATGATTCCCCCAGAAGCCAGCACCAATTTAAATTCCCATTTATATTCTGTGGGCTTGTTTATATTTTTCCTTATCAGTTTTTGTTATTGTTGTTGGATGCTGTTAAGTGGGTTCCAACTCATAGAGAAGTTCTGCACAACAGAACCAAACACTGCCCTGTCCTGTGTCATCCTTCCAATTGTTATGTTTGAGAGCCTTATTGCTGCCACTGTGTCATTTCATCTTGTTGGGGTCCTTCCTCTTTTTGGGCAATCCTCTACTTTACCAAACATGATGTCCTTTTTAGGAAACTCCTGGTAACATGTTTAAAGAACAAGAGATAAAAGTCTCACCGTCCTCAATTCTAAGGAGCACTCTGGCTGCACTTCTTCAAAGACAGATTTGTTTGTTCTTCTGGTAGCCCATGGTACTTTCAATATTCCCCTCCAACACCACAACTCAAATGCATCAATTCTTCTACAGTCTTCCTTATTCACTGTCCAACTTTCACATGCATATCTGGCACACCTTAGTCCTTGAACTGATATGTTTATTCTTTAATACTTTAATAAGTTCTTTTGCAGCAGATTTGCTGAACGCAATATCTCGTTTGATATCTTGATTGCTGCTCCCATGAATGTTGATTATGGATCTAAGCAAAATAAAATCTTGACTATTTCAATCTTTTCTCTATTTAACATGATATCATTTATTGGTCTTGGTGTGGTGCTGTGGGTTAATGTGCTGGACTGCAAAGTTGGCTTGAACTGCAAGGTTGGTGGTTCAAGCTCACCAGTCACTCCTTGGAAATCCTATACTGGGCCGCTGTGGGTCGGAATCGACTCACCGGCACTTAGCAATACCATATTTATTGGTCCAGATGTTAGCATTTTTGTTTTCTTTACATTGAAAGTTAGAGACTTTGATCTTCATCAATAAATATTTCAAGTCCTCTTCATTTTCAGCAGGTGAAGTTGTGCCACCTGCGTATCGAAAGTTGTCAATGAGTCTTCCTCCAATCCTGATGGCACAGTCTTCATCATATAATCCAGCTTATCAGATTGTTTGCTCAGCACACAGATTAAGTATGGTGAAAGAATACAACTGTGATGCACACTTTTCCTTTTGTTTTGTTTGAATGACTGTTTCTTGGTCTATGTACAGGTTCTTCACGAACACAATTAAGTCTTTTGGACTATCCATTCTTCACAATATTATCTGCAGTTTGTAATGATCCACTATGCTTTTGCATAGTCAATAAAACACAAGTAAACATCTTTCTTGTATTCATCTTACATCAGTAGTGATATCTCTAGTTCCACATCTTCTTCTGAATCCGGCTTGAACTTCTGGCAGCTCCCTGTGGCTGTACTGCTGCAACTGTTTTTGAATTATCTTCCGAAGAATTTTACTTACATGTGATATTAGTGATTCAATGTTCAATGATTTTTATACTCCGTTGGGTCACCTTTCTTTGGAATGGGCTGTTAATCAAGTAGCTGTCTTCCAAATTTCTTGGTCTAGATGAGTGAGTGCCTCCAGTGCTGTATCAGTTTGTTGAAACATTTATATTGAAACTCCATCCATTCCTGGAGTCGTGTTTTACACCAGTGCCTTCAGTTCAGCTTGGACTTCTTCCTTCAATACCACGGGCTCTTGGTTATATGCTACCATTTGAAATGGTTGAGCACAACCAGTTCTTTTGGTACAGTGACTTTGTGTATTCCTTCCATCTTCTTTTGATGCTTCCTGCATCATTCAATATTTTGTCCATGTTGTTGTTGTTAAGTGATGTTGAGTTAATTCTGACTCATAGCGACCCTGTATAGGGTTTCCAAGGAGCGGCTGATGAGTTTGAACCACTGACCTTGTGGTTCGAACCGACCTTGTGGTCTAGTACTTACCCTACAGCGCCACACCATAGACTCCTTCAATATTTCAACTTGAGGCTTGAATTTTTTCTTCAATTCTTTCAGCTTGAGGAAAGCTGAGACCATTCTTCCCTTTTAGTTTTCTAATTCCCGGTTTTTGCACATTTCATTATAATACTTGACTTTGTCTTCTTGAGCTGCCCTTGGAAAATTTCAGTTCATCTCTTATACTTCCACATTTCTTCCAGTTGTTCTAGCTTCTCTACACTCAAGAGCCAGTTTCAGAGTCTCTTTTGACATCCATTTTGTGTCCTTTTTTCCTACCCTGTCTTTTTAATTACCTTTTTCCTTTTGCATGGATGATGCTCTTGATGTCATCCCACAACTCCTCTGATCTTCCGTCATTAATGTCAAATGGATGAAAGCTTTTCTTGAGATGGTCTCTAAATCCAGGTGGGATATACTCAAAATCATATTTTGACTCTGGTAGACTTGTTCTAATTTTCTTCAGCTACAACCTGAACTTGCATCTGAGCAATTGATGGTCTGTTTGACTGTCAGTCCCTGTCCTTGTTTTGGCTGATGGTATTGCGCTTCTCCACTGTCTCTTCACACAGATGCAGTCAATTTGACTCTTGTATATACCATCTGTTGAAGTCCTTTTATGTGGTTTAAAAAAGGTATTTACAACGATCAATTCATAGGTCTGGAAAAATTCCATCATGCCATCTCAAGCATTGTTTCTATCACCAAGGCCATATTTTCCAACTACTGTTTCTTCCTCTGTTTTAAATTTTAAGGTCTCACCTGGTTAGATGAGGCCCATCTGGGATAATCTCCAGACCTAAAGGCCATCTGGTTTGAGATCTTAATTACATCGGCAAAATTCCTTCATAGTACCACCTAGATTGAAGTCCTGGTATGGTACTGTAGGATAAGCACTGGGCCACTAACCACAAGGTCAGCAGTTCAAACCCACCACCTGCTTCTTGGAAACCCTATACAGGATCGTTATGAGACAGAACCTACTCAATGGCACTTATCAACTACCACCAGCACCACCACCTTGTTTAAGGAGCCCTGGTAGTGTGGTGGATTATAAACTGAGCCGCTAATCACAAGGTCAGCTGTTTAAATTTACCAGTCACTCCACAGGAGAAAGAAGAGGTTTTCTGCTCTTAGAGCCTCCGGAATTCTACACAGGTTCACTGAGTCAGAACCAGCCCAATGGCACACAACCACCACCACCAACAACCTATATTAGTGTTTGATTGATTAACTGGGGAAAGGTGTGAGTGTACGAAGGGACTGGGCCCTTGAAGGCTGTATTGAAATTCACTGTAAGGTGGCGATGCATATTTTTCCATATGGGTTATCACTTTATTTTGAAAAAATTAATACATATACAAAAATAGGAAAAAAAGTTCAATGAACATTCACGTTCTCAACACCCAGATTCTGTGATTCCATATAGTCAATTTTGTCTCACCTATGTCCTGATTCTCTTTTTCCTATTCCTTAGTTTATTTTGCAGCAAATCCAAAACATACTATTTTATATGGACATGCTTCCATAGATATCTTTAAAGGTAAGATATTCTTTTCTTTTCATACCCATAATACTATTCTTATAACTGAATGTTATGAGAATAAATGATTGTTTTCATCAAATACATATTTTATTTTCTCCTATTATCTCAATATTTTTAAAAATCAGGATCCTAACAAATTTCACACATTGCATTTAGTTGATAACATGTGTCGTAAGCTTCTTTTAGTCTACAGGTTCCCCCTCTATTTTTCTTTTCAATCTGTGGAAGAAAATAGGTCATTTTTCCTATAGAACTTCCCACATTCTGGATTTTGCAGTTTGAATCTCCATGCTCATTTAATGTACCATTCTGAGTTGTGTATGTCTTGAAAACTGGTTATCAGCTGTAGATGTTTGACCAGATTCAGGTTTGCTTTCATTGGCAAAAAATACTTTATAGGTGATAATGCCAGGTTGGCTTTCTTTTTGTAATGTTAATATTGACTAGTGTGTTCAGAAGTTATCTTCCTTATCTATCCACTGTAAAGTTCCCAACAACTTTTTACTTAATGATTTCACTTGTCATGTTGTTGTTGTTGTTAAGTGCCGTTGATTCCAACCCATAGCGACCCTGTATAGGGTTTCCAAGGAGCAGCTGGTGAGCTTGAACCACCGAACTTGCAGTTCAAATGACTTTGCAGTCTGATGCATTAGCCCACAGCGCCACACCAGGACTCAACAGTCAGTATGTAGACACTTTCATTAGGGGCTGCAAAGTGCTTATATTCTAATTCTATCTTTCCTTCTTTACATATTAGCTAGAATAATTTATAAAGAAGAGCTTTTCCTCAAAAGCCATTTAATTACAGTTTAAAAAGAAATGGTAACATCAATGTTTGATCTTTCTCTCTATTGATTTCTGTTATCATCTCTATTATATACCATTACTATATATGCTTAGGTCTGTTTCTAGGTTTTTTATGCTATTTCATTTGTGTGTCTATCTCTCCTCTAATATCCCATGCTGTCGTAATTATTATCACTTTACAATTAGTCCCAATATCTCATAGAATAATTTCCCCCACCTTGTTTATCTTCTTTGAGTATGTCTTCACTGCTCTTGATCTTTTGAAGGTTCAATTAATTTTTTTGATTAACTCGTACATTTTCAAAAACAGTTTGTTGCTTTTTTTTTTTTTTATTGCACTAAGTATTGGGCTAGTTTGACAAGGATTTCTAACGTTATTCATATTGTTGCTATTATTAAGTGCTGTTGAGTCAATTCTGACTCATAGGCTTCTGAGGAGCAGCTGGTGATCTTGAACTGCCAACCTTGTGGTTCACAGTCCAGTGCTGATCCACAGTGCCACACCAGAAGTCCTAATGTTATACATATACACATATATAAAAATTTTGTTTAATCTTCATTCATAGTTTAGTTACAGTTTTAGAGATTGCGGTCTGTAGGGCTGTTTTTGAAATTTGTTAAGACACCTTTTGTGAGTTATAGTTGATGAAATTTTGGCAAATATTTCATGAATCCTTGAAATGAGTTTATGGTCTGATGTTCCCAATATTTTCACTACAATAGTCTGTATATTTATTAAATGATCATTAATTTTATGTTTCAATATTCTACATCTTTATTAACTTATTATATCATTGGGCTATCAGTTTTTGGTAAAGGTATATGAAAATCTACTATCACTGTGAATTAATTCATTTTTAAAATAACTACATATATATATATATATATATACATTTGGGGCATTGTGGTGAAACTCAATGTATTTATTGATGTTCTTTTTCTTTATTTAATCTAGCAATCTTTCTTGATGAACCACCCCACCCCCCAAAAAAGAAAGAGAAGATAACCAAAATAATAAATGGAAGAGGGAGCATTACAACTGGCCTGATATAAATCTAGAGAATTATGTTAGAATCTTATGAACAACCCTACAACAAACTGATTAACTTAGATGAAATGGACAAACTCTTAGAAAGATACAACTGACTCAAACTTAATCAAGAGGAAAGAGAAAGTCTCATCAGGTTCAGAACTAGTGAAGACATTGAATCAGTGATAAAAAAAATTCTCAACAACAAAAAAGCTCTGGATCAGATGGCTTACCTGGGGACTTATACCAAACATTTAGAGAAGAATTGAATTCAATGTTGTTTAAACTCTTCAAAAGATAGAGTAGGAAAGAATGCTCGCCAATTTAGTCTATAAAGCAAATATCGTCCTATTATCGAAATCAGACAAAGGCACTGCAAGATGAGAAAAATACAGGCCAATCTCTTATGAAAAAAGATGCAAAAATCCTCAACAAAAGACTAGCTATTATGGATAGAATTGTGTCCCCTAAATGTATGTGTCAACTTGGCTAGGCCATGATTCTTAGTATTATTCAATTATCCTCCATTTTGTGATCTAATTATACTATGTGTTGTCAATCTTAACCTTTGAGGTGTTAATGAGGCAAGATTGTTGTTGTTAAGTGCTGTTAAGTGGGCACCAACTCATAACCTTGTATAGAGTTTTGTGGATTTGAACTGCCTATCTTTTGGTTTGCAGTCCAGTACTGCTCCGACAGCTCCACATCAGGAGGCAGATAAATGAATAAGGCAAGATACAGTCTACAGGAGTAGGTTGTGTCTCCAGTCAATTGCTGTGGGATCAGTACTGGACTGATAACCACAAAGCCAGCATTTCAAACCAATCAATTAGTCTCTGAAACACTATACAGGGTCACTATGAGTCGGAACTGACTCAGCGGCAAAGATCAGAGGGCCCTGACTATCATGAAGAAAGAAGAGCCAGGAGTGGAGTGTGTCCTTTGGATGGGGTCCTTACGCTGAGAACCTCCTAGACCCAGGAGACTGATAAGGAGATCTCCAAGGAACACCAGTTCCACATATCTTGAAAGGAGACAAGGACCTTCTTCAGAGCTTATCAAGAGAGAAAGGCTTCCCTTAGAGCTGGCACCCTGAATTTGGACCTCAAGCCTCCTAAACTGTGAGAAAATAAATCTGTTTGTTAAATAAATCACCCAATTGTGATAGTTTTGTTATGACAGCACTAGATAAGGAAGACAAATAATGATGAACAAAGCAAGGGTTTCTCCTCTATCTCGATAGGTGACATTTGAATATCCCCTTTGGTGAATTGTCTATCCAAGTCCTTTGCCCATTTTATAATTGGATTATTTGTCTTTTTATTTTTAAGTTGTCAAAGTTTTGTGTATATTCTGGTTATTAGAGTCTTATCAGATATATTGTTTTCAAAGATATTCTACCAGTTGGTAGCGTGTCTTTTCACTTTTTCAGCAGTCCTTGGATGAACACAAATTTTACAATTTTATGAGGTCCCATTTATTTATTTTGTTTTTTGCTGTTTGTACTCTTGTTATTATTTAGCTAATCTGCTGATAAAAGCTAGCCCTGTTATCCTTGCCCCTGCAATTCCTTCTAGCAATTTATTGTTTTAGATGCACATTTAGGTCCTTAATCCATTTTGAATTTGTTTTTGTGTTTGGTGTGAGAAATGGATCCTGTTTCATTTTTCTGCTTGTCAAAATCCAGTTTTCCCAACACCACTTATTGAAAAGACACCTTGTACCTATGAATAGACTTAGCACCCTTGTCAACACTGAGTTGACTATAAATGTGTGGGTTGACTTTTGAATTTTCAGTTCTATTCCATTGGTCTATGTCGTTGTCCCACCCTCATCTATTGGTTTGTTGTACTGTGGTGGCTTGGGTGTTGCTGTGATGCTGAAAGCTATGCTAGCAGTATTTTATATACCAGCAAGGGCACCCATTGTTGACAGGTTTCAGTGGGGCTTCCAGACTAAGAATAGGAAGAAGGAGAAGTGGCCCAATTCTGAAAGGATAGCCATGGAAAACCTTATGAATATCTGTGAAACACTGTCTGATACAGCACCAGAAGATGAGACCCTCAAATTAGAAGGCAATCAAAGTATGTTTGGGGAAAAGTTCCTCAGGTAGAGTTGAACTTAATGATGTGGATGGAGCAAGAGCTTTTAGGACATTTCATTAGCTGATGGGTGCAACTCAAAATGAGAAGATATAGATGCAAACAGCCATTATTAATAAAAAAAGTTTAAAAAAGGAACACATAAAGATTGATATCCTAGGCATATTGAGGTGAAATGGACTAGTATTGGATACTTTGAATCCATTTACTGTGCTGGGAACATCAAATTGAAGAGGAATGGTGTTGGATTCATTGTCAAATAGAGCATTCCAAGATCTGTTTTGAATTACAAGGTTGTCTGTGATCAAATAATATCCATACACCTACAAGGAAGACCTATTAATACCATTTATATTCAAATGTACATACCAATCACTAAAACTAGTGATGATAAAATTAAAGAATTTAACCAACTTCTTCAGTCAGAAACAGACCAAACAGGCAATCAAAAGGCATTGATAATTACTAGTGATTGAAATGTGAAAGTTGGAAACAAAGAGGAAGCTGTGGTAGCTGAAAAATAAGGCCTTGGTAATAGAAACAATGCTCGAGATCCCATGATCGAATTGTATAAGACCAATGCCTTGTTCATTGCAAATACCTTTTTTCAGCAACATGTGGATCTCACAAGATGGAATACACAGGAATCAAACTGACTGCATCGGTGGGAAAAGATGATGTAGAAGGTCAATATCATTAGCCCAAACAAGGCTAAGGATAGACTGTGGAACAGAACATCAATTGCTCGCCTGAAGCTGAAGAAAATTACAACAAGCCCACGAAAGCCAAAATAGGACCTCAAGTATGTTCTAACTGAATTTAGAGGTCATCTCAAGAAAAGCTTTGATGCATCAGACACTAATGACAGAAGCACAGAGAAGTTGTGGGATGACATCAAGAACATTGTACATGAAAAGGCACGAAAGAGAAGACCAAAATGGATGTCAGAAGAGACTCTGAAACTTGTTCTTGAGCATAGTTGCTAGAGCAACTGGACAAAATGAGGAAATAAAACCGAATAGAAAATTTCAAGGGGCAGCTTAAGAAGACAAATATTATAATGAAATGTGCCAAAACCTGGAATTAGAAAAAACTAAAAGGGAAGAACACACTCACCGTTTCTCAGACTGAAAGAAGTGAAGAATAAATTCAAGTCTTGACTTGAAATATTGAAGGAGCTCTGGTAGCGTAGTGGTTACGAATCGGGCTGCGAACCTTAAGGTCAGCGGTTCGAAACTACCAGCTGCTCCGCGGGAGAAAGATGAGGCTTTCTACTCCTGTAAAGGTTTACACCCTCAGAAACCCTGTTCAGGGTCGCTATGGGTCGGAACCGACTCGACGGCACTTAACAACAACAACAACAACAATGCTGCTGTGATGCTGTCAGATCAGCACTGTACTGCTAACCACAAGACTGGTGGTTCGAATCCAACAACTGTTTCTCAGAAACTCTATACAGGGTCACTATGAGTCAGAACCAACTCAATGGCACTTGACAACAACATGAGGAAAATAATGAACAAAACAGGAAGCATCAAAAGAAGGTTGAAGGAATACACAAAATCACTGTACCAAAAAGACAAATTAATCTGCACAGTGCTGGAACTCATAAACATAGATGTGCCCATAGCCCTAACTCAGACTACTCTCCATCCTAAGATCTGTCCCTTCTTAACTCTCCATCAAATGAGCTGACAGCCAGAGCAGGTACACCTGGCTGCTAACTAGGGCAGGCTTTCTGAATGAGATAACTACTCCTTGGGATCCATCACAATAATCTCCATTTGGGCCACCAAGGTCCGTTTCTGGGAAATAGAAGGTTTGTTGATTGCTGAGCTTGTGACTGTCAGCAGCCTGTTCTGTGGGTGGAGGCTGTACTGCTGCGAGCAAGTTTCCAGAATAAAGTGAAACTCTGGAGGAAGACTTTCTAGGAAAACAACAACAACAAACCATCTTTTGGAGTTAAAGTTAGCAAAGCGAAACTTAAAGATAGCCCTGTAGAGCTGTCCGAGTGTTGTTTTGCCTTATGGTTATGGAATCGGCTGCTGTGCTCCCTGCAGAAGTTGCAGTGGAGGAATGGAACCCTGCCCTTTGATCGCGGTCTTCACTAGCTGGAGGAGGGGCTACTCAGACTGGGGAAGGAAGTTTGGGGGTTTGGGAGCTTGTTGCCAAACAGAATTGGGTGGGGATAGGAAGTGAAACTTTTGTGCTGGTGATTGTCGGCATAAAAGATTGACTTGGAGGTTGACACTAGGCCTCATGAGATGTTAGTAGCAAACTGTGGTGCTGCAATTTACACTGAGGCTCTTCTGGAAAACTTTTGCTGAGAGGAATTTTCAGGAGAGCTCTTTGTAGCCAGAGGTTTGGGGTTTTTACATCCGCCAGGGTCCATGTAGTTAGAAAATTGAGGGGATGATTGCAAAGAGCTGGAGGGTTGTACTATATAGCAGGATTGGGCTTTGGAAAATTCCCTTTTCTCTTTTGTACTTAAAAGACATGTGATTTTTTTTGTCCTCAGACACTTTTAAGGATGCTGTTGTTGTTGTTGTTAGCTAGCTGCCATCAAGATGGCCCTGATTCATGGCAACCCCCGTGCACAACTGAACTCAACACTACCCGGTCCTGCACCATCCCGGTGATTGCTTGCAGATTGCATTGTTATGATCCATAGAGTTTTCACTGGCTGATTTTCATAAGTAGATTGCCAAGTATGTCTTAGTTTGAAAGCACCAATGAAACCTGGTCAGCATCATAGCAACACACAAGAATCCACTAACAGATGGGGCATGTCTGTGCATGAGTGAGAATTCTACCAATGTCTCCTTCAATTAATTTTAAACCATTCAGTGTTCCTGTGTTCTGTTTGAACAACTGCTTCTTAGGTCCAGGTACAGATTCCTCATGAGCACAATTCAGTGTTTCGGAATACTCATACTTCGCAATATTGTCCATAGCTTGTCATGATCTACACAATCAAAAGCCTTTGCATAGTCAATAAAGCACAGGTAAACATCTTTCTGATATTCTCTGCTTTCAGCCAAGATCCATCAAACATCAGCAATGA
>NW_006408580.1:5345548-5348339 GCF_000296735.1 Chrysochloris asiatica
ATTTGAAATGAACAAATCATTGATTTTGCAGAATTCTATCATGTGTTCTCCAGCATCATTTGTATCACCAAGGCCATATTTTCCAATTACTGATCCTTCCTTTTTGCTCACAACCTTTGCATTGCAATCACCAGTAATGGGCAATACATCTTGATTACATGTTCGATCAATTTCAGGTTGAAGAAGTTGGTAGAATTCTTCTATTTCATTCTTACTGGCTTTAGTGGTTGGTGCATAAATTTGAATAATAGTGGTCTTAACTGAGCTTCCTGGTAGGCACATGGATATTATCCTATCATAGACAGCATTGTACCTCATGACTAATCTGGATATGTTCTTTTTGACAATGAATGCAACACCATTCCTTTTCAGTTTGTCATTCCCAGCATAGTAAAACATGTGGTTGTCAGATTTAAAATGGCCAATACCAGTCCATTTCAGCTCACTAATGCCTAAGATATTGATGTTTATGCATTCCATTTCATTTCTGACAACTTCCAATTTTTCCAGATTCATACTTTGTACAGTCCATGTTTCCATATTCAATGGATGTTTACAGCTGTTTCTCTTCATTTCATCAGCAAATGAAGGTCCCATGGGCTTTTCTCCCACGGGCTTTACTGCATTCGCAACTTCATGGTCAACTCTACTTTGAGGAGGCATCTCTTCTCCAGTCGCAATTTGAGTACCTTCCAACCTGAGGGGCTCATTTTCTGGCACTATACCTGACAATGTTTCTCTGCTATTCATACGGTTTTCATTGACTAAATATTCGAAAGTAGTTTATCTCTCCTTCTTCCTAGTCTGTCTTCGTCTGGAAGCTCATCTGAAACCATGGGTGACCCTGCTGATATTTAAAATACTGGTGAATCATAGCAACTCACAAGTCACCACAGTACGATAAACTGACAGACAAGTGGTAGATCTTGTATGAGAGTACCCTATTTAGGCCTCAATGTTCACATCTCCTCAGAAGGTAAAGTGATGGAGCTGCCAATTTAGCCTGATGGCATGAAATATATCTTTTTAAACCATGTTTAGTATATAATTCCAGCACCTGGAATTTTGAATGAGTCATTATTTTCTTCTTGGTCAGTTCTGATGTCAGGGACCCATGGCATGGTCTGTTTTCTTTAACCAGAAACCTGGTCTGCATCTAGTCTTTGGGCCAGAGTTTTGACTTCAGCATCCAGAAAAGCGGTTTTTCCAGTCCTCCTCTCTTGTCTTCATCTTCTTTCTGACCTAAACAAATCTGTTCTTTCTGAATCTTGCTTTTCTTCCTTTCCCAGCATCTTCTCATTCTTTGTGTGTGTGTGCATGCCTGGCATTCATCCTTGTACTTGGCCATCTGCCTGGCATTGCTCTGCCAATAGCTTCTTTAATTTTCTTGCAGAGGCTCTTTTGGATGTTCTTCCAAGATCAAATCAATATTTTTGAGCAAGTATGATCAGTGCGTCTTTGTTGCAGGGCAGACTGTACCTCAGAATTGATCTGATTGTACAACTTTCAAGTTGACATCTCTACGTCTACTTGTTGTTGTTAGTTGCCTTTGAGTGAGTTCTGGCTTGTTGAGACTTTCTGTATAACAAACCATAATGTTGCGTGGCCCTTCACCATTTTCATGACCATTGTCTTGTTTGAGTCCATTGTTGCCAGCATTGAATGTTGCCTTCCAATTTAGGCCGCTCACCACCTAGCACTGTTTTAGGCAATATTCTGTTGTGATATATGGTCTTGACTGGCTGATTTTCAGAAGTTAATCCCTAGGTCTTTCTTCCTAGTGTATCCTAGGGGAGAATTACCACAAAATTATAGTAGTGAAAAATGAGAAAACAGAGATGGGGAATAGATTGTCATGTCATCAAAACAGTCTCTGTCGGAGTCTGGAGAGCATTACAAAACCAAGAGTATATAAAAAATCCATTGTTGTTGTTAATTTGTTAAGTGCTGTCGACTCGGTTCCGATTCATAGCGACCCTGTATAGGGTTTCCGAGGAGCAGTTGGTGAGTTTGAACCATCAGCCTTGCAGTTGAAGGTGACCTTGAGGTCGAGTGCTTATGCTAAGGTGCCACACCGTTGAATCCATGTGATTGTTTTTCAATACATCAAAGACACATATTACAGAAACAACAGTCAATGGGGGTTTCCACAGGTCCAACAGGCTAGGAAAAAGGAAAGAAGATATGGGATAACTGCCCTTCATCTGTCTATATGTCTTTGCCAAGAACAGGAACTGTCTGGGCTGAGTTCCTTAGGCCCTCTTTGTGAACACCTGTGAAGTTTTACCTTTCCTGAGTGCAAAATATTCCTCTCTGCTCTCAGAAAGCTCACATTGATGTTGTTGTTAAGTACCGTGGAGTTGGCTCCAACTCATAGTGACCCTGCACAGGGTTTCCAAGGCTGTAAATCTTTACGGGAGCAGAACTCCACACCTTTCTCCCATGTAACCACTGGTAGTTTCAAACTGCTGACTTCGAGATTGGCAGCCCGACTCGTAACCACTACGCAACCAGAGCTCCATGTCAAAATTGTGTCAGATCTGTGTCAGGTACCCAAAGTCCCAAGGTGGCATTTGAAGATAGTGTCAGAGCAACACTGACTTCAGGCCTTTAGATTTCAGGTCATGACCCAAGCCATGGTATTTTCAATAACCTCATATGCATGTGAAAGCTGGACAGTGAATAAGGAAGACCTTAGAAGAATTGATGCTTTTGAGTTATGGTGTTGGAGGAGAATATTAAAAGTGCCATGGGCTGCCCACAGAACCAATAGATCCGATTTGGAAGAAGT
>NW_006408580.1:5348439-5358042 GCF_000296735.1 Chrysochloris asiatica
GGATATCATGTTTGGTAAGATGGAGGGTCAGAGAAAAAGAGGAAGACCCCCCAGTGAGATGGATTGACCAGTTGGCAACATCAATGGACTCAAGTGTGGCAACAGTAGTGAGGTTGGCCTAGGATCGGACATTGTTTCATTCTGCTGTGCATAAGGTTGCTATGAGTCGGTGCCGACTCTATGGCACCTAACAACAAAACAACAAGGCTATTCCCTCCTCTTGACCAGACTCATTGGGACCCTCTGTAGAACAAAACAAACTGATGTCCCACTCTACACCATCGTCATGGCCACTGTCCTGTTTGGGTCTTTTATTGCAGCCATGGTGAGTAGTGTATTCCAACTTGGGGGGGCTCACTTTCTAACATTATATTGGACAATATTCTGTTGTGAGAGAGTTAATTTTCCACTGGTAAATTTTCAGAAATGAATCACCAGGCATAGCTTCCAGCATCATAGCAACATGCAAGCCACCATATTAGATAGTTACAACAGGGAAAGGACGTCATCATCTCAAGTCACTCTAGGTATGGCTTGTCTCAGCAGGAAACAAGCCAATCTCATCAGTGAGGAATTTCTGAAAAGAGGGGCAGAGGAGAGAGGAGGCTATTTGTAAGAGGAAATGAAGTTAGTTAAGAAGGGTGGAGAAGAGAGGAGACTGTAAGAGGAAATAAAGTTAGTTAATAATAAGCTGAAATCTGAAAAAAACAAGACTCAAGGAAACCATATATGGACCAATTCCCCAGGTTGGCTACTTGGACACTCAAACCAGGAAGACAGCCCACTCCCCTGACAAAGGGATGTATAAAGACGCCAAATTGTATTCAGGACTCCACCTCCTTTTCTTTCACAAGATGGATGTCTGTCTTTATCTCTCTGTAAGGACATCTATGGAGTCCTGGTGTGGCACTGTGGGCTAATGCGTCACACTGCAAAGTCATTTAAACTGCAAGGTTGGTGATTCAAACTCACCAGCTGCTTCTTGGAAACGTGCTACAGAGTCTCAATGGGTTGGAATCGACTTGATGGCACTTAACATCAACAAAGGACATCTGTGCTAATAAACCTTTTCATTTCCTTAAGCCTCTTGTCTGTCTACTTCTTTTACACAGGGTAAGTGTGTTATGCTTTCCCAAGTCTTTAAAAGGACAGTACAATTCAACCATGACAGCCACTAGGATTCCATGAATAATACCCTGAGTGAGGAATGGTGTGCTCTCTCCCTCAGCAGTAGAGCCTATCCTGAGCAGATCCTTACTGTACTTCTCTAGGGGCATAGGCAGGTCTTTGTGGAAGATGGGGAAGGGGGCTGACTGAATTCCTGGTCAATTGCCACCCAAGGGAATCTCTTTCATCATCCAAATCACAAAGGATCACCTTTCTGGAGACTTACAGAGCAGCTGTTTCAAGTCCAAATCAATTAGAGATACCACAGCAATGACTGCCTGAATCAAATTGTCAGAAGCAGAGATGAAGAAGCCAGAGGCTCTGAGCTACCGTTGATATGAAGGTTATGCTCTATATCCCTTTCTTGCTCGGCCTCTTTCTCTTTCAGAAATTTCTTTAACAGCTCTTTATCACTTAAAGTCCAAGAACATTTCTTCTTTTCCTTACCAGCATTAAGAACTATGAAGCCAGCTTGGGAAAACCTAGCCTTTGTTGATTTTTTTTTCCTTTTTGAAAATGTCATCTTTTATCTTTATTTTCTCATTATCTTCTTTCAACTTTTGCTTTGGTGTTTTTTTTTTTTTTTTTTTTTACTTTTTCTTTATGAAGTCCTCATCAGATTCCGATGTCTGTCTAAACAGCAGTTTTCTTAAATTAATGTAAAATTCTCATTATTATTTTTATGAATCCACAATTTTATTAATCTACTTTCCAATAAGTTTAGAGCATTGAGTGATACAGCATCACACCGATTCTGTGTCCAATGGCTTTAGCAGGAAAGTTGCTTCATTTGATAGTTTCCATGGGTGTGAATTAACTTTCCCCAGATGACTCTGGTTTTGTTAGGTTTGCCGCCAGGAGTCACTGTGTTGTTCTTTATTTTGTACACATAAGCACATATCTTGCCTAAATAGAATTCAGCTTCATCTCAAGCATAAACACTTTCAATTTTAAGAAGAGCTGTATGCTCCCTTTGGTTCTGGAGATCCCGTTTATAGCCAGCAAAAATGGCCTTCCAGACATAGCTGCCGGCTTTGAAGTTCTGTTCCCAGCAGGCCTCCAAAAGCTTCAAGATGGTGGAAAGAGCAAAATGCTCCTATTTTGTGGTAAGAGAAGCAGGAACAAGCTCATCATATACTTCAAGTCTAAATTCGTCGATAAAGGAATCAGATTCATCATATCTATGTCCCAATCTAGTCAAAGCCTGTGTTTGATCTTTTCTATGATTCTTTCCACTCTTGGTTCCAGGTGAAAGCCCTTCCCCTTTTCCTTTTAATTCTTCACCAATTCTGGGTAGAAATCTGGGCAATCCTTTCTGGCAGGGTCAAAGAGGGCAAGTATAACCTAAACTTACACTTGCAGAGAATCCTGATGATATTTTGCTACCCCAAGATCCTCTTTCTAAAAAGATGTGGGATTTGGAAGCCCAAGAGAGAGGTGGTCTGGATCCTGTGGGATTTTCAGATAACTACAAACAAGCCTTGGAAATTGTAATTGCTGTGTTTTTTGTTTTGTTTTTGCCACAAGGGCCAGCTTAAGCTATAGCACTGTGGGCTTCAAATGTTCATTCACTGGCAGGATGAGTTGCAGCCCTTGAAACAAGTTTGCCAATGGGGGGGCTCATGCAGTGCCATAGTCCATATCCACAGCTCAAAAAACTCCTATGAGAGGCAAGAAAGAAAGGAAAAACATGAACTCAAAGGTCTCTAAAGCATCTCAGAGGAAAAACAGGAAAGGTTTATAATTAAGACCCTAGGAAAATTTGGAGACCTGACTTTTGGAAAACAGTCATTAAAAACACTGGGGAGGTACACGCATCTTAGAATAATCAACCACCTGAGATCAGAAGGGTAACATTTATCCAATGACAAAGTTCAGAAGCAATAGGAACGAAGGGCAAATAGAAACAGAAGACACAGGAAGGAAGTGGAATAAGTGATGTTACATTGTGGGGGTTGCAATCAATGACATGAAAAAAAATGTGTATGAATTTTTCAATGTACAACTGATGATCTGCTCTGTAAATCTTACCCCAATTCACAATAAAAATTTAAAAGATTATGTGTTTTTATTTTAAAGAGCACTCAAAGAAGACAGGGAGGGAACAGACATTCCACAAGACAATGCTTGGTGAACAAGAGTGGCATCTAGCACACTGGAAAAACTACTCTGTGAGCCCAACACCTTAAACCGAAAGAAGACGGGACTGGGTTTTCTGAGGTCTGTAGTTGAGCAGAGCCCCTGAGGTAAAGGAATGGTGCTGACAGCCTTAAAGGAGACAAGAGTGGGGTTGATGGAAGTAGGGTATCACCAAAGGGTATAACACTTGTGGTCAGCAGTCCAAGGATGAAAGGAAGTATCTCTATGCTCTCCTCTCAGTTTGCGAGTGCTTTTGTAACAAAAATACCACAAATTGGTGGCTTTAAAACAGAATTTATTTTCTCATAGTTCTGGAGGCTGAAAGTCCAAATCAAGGTCTCAGTCATGTCAATTCCTGTCTTCTTGGAAGCCCCAGGTTTTCCTTGGTTCCTTAGAGTTCCTTGGCATCTGACTTCACCCATGTGTTCATATCTGCTTATTCCTCTTTTTAAATAACTCTGCAATGATTAGGGTTAGAAATCACCCTGATCAGATCAGGTATGATCTAATTCATATGACAATGAAAAACTTATTTCCAAACAGGATTACATTGACAGGTATATTGTTGCTATTAGTTGCCATCAAATCATCGCTGACTCCTGGTTACCTGATGTATAACAGAACAAAACATTGCTTGGTCTTGTGCTATCTTCATGACCATTGATATAGCTTAGTCCTGGTGTAGAGCTGTAGGATAAGTTCTAGACTGCTAACTGCAAGGTCAGCAGTTCTAACTCACCAGCTGCTCCTTGGAAACCCTGTACAAGGTCACTATGAGTCAGAACCAACTCGACAACACTTCACAACAGTAACAATCCAGTGTTGCTGCTATTCTGTCATTCCACCTCCCTGAGGATTTCTCTTATAGGCTGATCCTCTGCTTTGCTAAACATGATGTCCTTTTCTAGAGATCAATCTCATCTTTCTCATTTCTAAGCAGCATTCTGGTTATATTTCTTCTAAGATTGATTTGTCCATTCTTCTGACAATTCAAAGTATATTTAATATTCTTTACCTACAATACAATTTGAATGCATTGATTCTATTCTTTAGTGTTCATTTTTCATTATCCAACTTTCACGTATTTATGAGGCACTTGAAATGACCATGTTGTTGTTGTTAAGTGCCATCGAGTTGGTTCTGACCCATAGCGACCCTGAACAGGGTTTCTGAGGCTGTAAATACTTACGGGAGCAGAAAGCCTCATCTTTCTCCCACGGAGCAGCTGGTAGTTTCAAACTGCTGACCTTGCGGTTCGCAGCCCAATTCGTAACCACTACGCTACCAGAGCTCCATAACTTGTGTCAAATGCACTTAAGTCATCAAACTGACATCTTTGCTTTTTAGAACTTTTGTTGTTGTTAAGTTCTGTCGAGTCAGTGCCGACTCATAGATACCTTGTATAGGGTTTCTGAAGATTGTGATCTGGTGCTTATCCTACAGCACCACACTGAGACTCCTCTTTAGAACTTTAAAGAGGTCTTTTTGCAGCAGATTTGCCCAATGTAGTATGTCATTTGATATCTTGACTACTATTTCCATAGATGCTGATTGTTGAGCAAAGTAGAATGAAATAATTGACAACTTGAATTTCTTCTTCAATCCTCAGGTATAGTAGTTAAGATTCCAACACATACAAGTTTGAGGGGAAAAGAATCCAATCCATAACAATTCTTTATAATTTTTTTCTTTTTTTAAAACTCTCCATTTTTCCTCACCTTAGTCCTTTGTTGTTGCTAAGTGCCATTGGATAAATTTCAACTCATAGCAACCCTGTATAGGGTTTCCGAGGAGCAGTTGGTGGGTTTGAACTGCTGACTTTGTGGTTTGCAGTCCAGTTTTGATCCTATAACACCACTCCAAGAGTCCACCTTAGTCTCTAGTGACCACTGATATTTTGTCTATATACATTTTCTTATTCTAGACATTTTATGTAAGTGGGATCACTTTTGTGTTTGATACTTCATTCAGCATAATGTTTTCACGGATCATATAATATTTGCACTTTTGTATCTGATATTTCATTCAGCATAATGTTTTCACGGATCATATAATATTTGCACTTTTGTATCTGATATTTCATTCAGCATAATGTTTTCGAGGTTCATCCATTTGTAGCATGTATTAAAACTTCACCTCTCTTTATGAATGAATGATATCCCATTGTGTGTCTACTGCATTTTTTTTTTTTTTATTGTTTATCCATTCTTCTGTTGATGGAAGTTATAATTGCATGGCTTCTTTGTCATAAGGGTCAACCCAGGCGATGGAAAACTTGGATTGTTTTCACATTTTGGCTATTGTGAATGATGCTGCAATGAACATTTGTGTAAAAGTATCTGTTGGAGTTCCTCCTTTCAATTCTTTTGGATATACACCTAGGAATGGAATTCTGGGTCATATGATAATTCTGTTTAACTTTTATTTGAGGACGTTCCAAACTGTTTTCCACAGCAACTGAATCATTTTACATTCCCACTACCAAGACAAGAAGGTTCTAATTTCTCCATACCCTCTCCAACACTTGTTATTTTCCATTTTTTTTTTTAATGCTAATAGGCAGCCCCAGTGGAGAAAGATGAGGCTTTCTGCTCCCAGGAAGATTTAAAGCCTCAAAAACCCTATACAGGGTCACTATGAGTTGCAACGAACTCTAGGGCACTTAACAACAATAACAACAATAGGCATCCTAGTGGGGATGGAATGGTATCTCATTCTGGATTGATTTGCATTTCTATAAGGAGCATTGGTGATTCCTATCACCATTCTCTTTCTAAGTAGTGGATTAAGCATTAAGCTGTTAACCACAAGATCAAATCTAATGATTGCTTCAAAGGAGAAAGAAGAGGCTGTCAAAGATTTACAGTCTTGGCAGATGATCAGATGATCAGAATTCAACTAGAAGAAGAAAGAACTCAACTAGAAGAAAGAAGAAGAGGGAAAAAAAAGAGTAATCTGATACAATTTGATGAACTTGACCTACACCTATGGATGCAGTAGCTCAAAAGAGGGAACAAATCTTTACAGCGAGGATCATTCCCACCCCCTCAATACACAGGGTAGACAGAGATGGGCAACTTGGACATTGGCTACCCAAAATGAGAGGGGGGGGGGACTACAAAGGCAAGAAGTGACTGGCTTACAAGCTTTCAAGAGGGAGCCTAGATCCAGAGGGTGCAGAGGAAGGTAGAATCTCCACTGAGTAGTATCCAATCTGTCTGGGTGGGGCTTATGAAAGGAGATGGGGATGGCACTCATGTGGCACAATAGTGAATAAATTGCTATCAGGACTGATTGTGAGGGTTGGAAATGTAAATGTAACAAAAGGAGGGGAGTGGTTGACTTTGCAATCCAGGAGCAGAGGTCCCTGGGACCATCAAGGGAGAAAAGCGGAGTGCAGGACCCTACCCAGAGGAAGAGTGACACCAGATATGGAAGCAGAGATGATGACGTGGAAAGATGGAGCAGCTGGGAACTCTAGACCCAGAGAGGGAGAGGGGCTGTGTGCTGACAACCAGGGGGCAGGCTTGCAGGGTATACCCTTTGGTTGGTTGATGATGCATGGAGGGGATTGTAACCATGGCAATGAAAGGCTATGCGATAGGATGAATGTAAAGCTACTATTCTCCCATGTAAACTATCACATAATTCACAATAAAACATTAAAAAAAAAAAAAAAAAGATTTGCAGTCTTGGAAACCCTAAGGGGCAGTTCTACTCTGTCCTATCGGGTCTTTATGAGTCCAAATCAACTTGATGGTAGTGAATCTGATTCAATGAGACTTCATCTCATGTACTTTGGATATGTTATCCAGAGAGATCAAATCCAGGAGAAGGACATCATGCTTGGTAAAGTAAAGGGACAGCAAAAAAGAGGAAGACCCTCAATGAGATGGTTGCAGTGGTTGCCAACAATGAGCTCAAATGTAGCAATTCTTTTGACAATGATGCAGGACCATACCGTGTTTCATTCTGTTGTATGTAGGATAGCTATGATCAATAATCAACTAGATGATGCTTAACAACAAAGATGACTAATGACATTGAGCATCTTTTCATGTGCTTGCTTATCAATCATTTGTTTGCCTTCTTTGGTTGAAATGTCTATTCAAGTCTTTGCCCATTTTATAATTGAGTTGTTAGTCTCTTTGTTGTTGACTTGTAGGTTTTCTCTATATATTTAAGATATTAAGTCTTTATTTCATATATGATTTCCAAATCTTTTCTCCCATTCTGTAGGTTTTCTTTTCACTTTCTTGATAATATTCCTTGAGGCACAGAATTTGTTAAACTTCTGAGATGTGCTGTTGTTGCTTCTGAGTGCCATTGAGTCAGTTCCCACCCATAGTGACCCTGTATAAGGTTTCTGAAGAGCAGATGGTGAGCTTGAACTGCCGACCTTGCAGTTCGAGCTGACTTTGCAGTCCAGCACATTAATGCACAGTGCCACACCAGGACTGTGTAGATGAATGGTTTTCATGAAACTTTGGGTGTTTGGGGCCATTATTTGTTTGAATATTATTTCTACCTCTTTCTCTGCTCCAGAAATTTCATTATGCATGTGCTGGTATACTTGGTGAAGTCTTTGCTCATTTTTCTTCATTCTTTTTTCTTTTTGTTCCTCAGACTGGATCATTTAAATTGGCTTGTTTTCAAGTTCATTGATTCTTTCTTCTGCCCATTCAAATATGCTGTAAGCTCGCTCCTCTATTGACTTTTTCATTTTTATTATTGTGCTTTTCAACACCAAGATTTTTATTTAGTTCCATTTTACAATTTGTAACTCTTTATTGATTTCTCTATCTGTTGAGACATTGTTTTCATACTTTTCTTTAGTTCTTTAGAAACAGTTTCCTTTAGCTCTTTGAATATGTTTAAAATAGCTGACTTAAATTATTTGTCTAGTAAATAAGCATCTGGCTTCCTCAGGGACTGTTCTATTGGTAGTTTTTGTTTGTATGCATGGGCCATACTTCCTTTTTTACTTTGCATGTATCATGATTTTTTTTTTTTGCTGTTGTTGAAAACTGGACATTTAAAATAATATAATGCGGGGACTTCCGGTATGGCAGGACAGCCAGAAAAGGTAGGGACTTGCTCCAGCGGAAAAAACGAGTGGGATCTCACAAAGGAAAATTTCATAGACCAGTCCCATGGCTTTTGGACTATCATAAACTCTCCTGGGCTCACATTTTGAGAAATTGCACTAATAAGGATAAAGAAAAGAGCATATTTGGGGAATCTTTCCTGCGGGGACCGCGGGTCACTCCAGCGACAGCAGAGTTTAGAAGGAGGGGCTAGGGCTGGCCCGTTTGGAAAGTGGCATCTCCCAAAAGGGCCAGAGACGATATAACTTCCTCCCGGCCCAAGTCTCCCTGCCCTGGCTTGAGACACCAATAAAAATTGGCCAGGTGCAGCTCACCCACGCACGGAGAGTGTGAGGAATTCTGGAGAGTGTAAGAAAGGCTGCGGCGGCTTCTTGATGTCACCCATCATCCCCCATCTGTCACTGCAGCTAAGCCCCCTGCCCCCACTCCTAGCTAGCAGTGGGATCTCACAAAGGAGGCGTTCATATACCAGTCCCACAGCTTTTGGACTATAATAATCTCTCCTGGGCTCACATTTTTGAGAAACCGTGCTAATAAGGATAAAGAAAAGTGAGTATTTTGGGACTCTTTCCTGCAGAGACTGCAGGTCACTCCTGTGACTGCAGAGTTTAGAGAGCGGGACTAGGGCCAGCCTGCTCAGACAGCTGCGTCTCCCAGAAGGGCCAGAGAAGATATAACTTTCTCCCGCTCCAAGTCTTCCCACCCTGGCTTGAGATCCCAATAAAAATCAGCCGGGTACAGTGCACTCATGCACGGAGACTTCTTGTTGACTGCACATCCCTCCTGGAGGTGGGAACTTATCCTCCCTACGTCCCATAAGAAGAAATAGCAATCGTGGCCATATAGCCAAGCTACAACATAATACTCCACCACTTAGACGAGACCCAACAACATTTGCTATGCATTACAGATGAAAAGGGAAGCCCATCTCCTGATCACATTAATAACAACAACAATAATAATAATAAAACAATAACCACGACCAATAAGAAACAATCAACTTTATCAAAGCATGTCCAAAAGCAGAAGAAAGGCGCTGATGCAAATGAACTGGAGACAGACAAAACCTTCATAGAGGAGGAGGAGCAAGTTTTGGATATGCCTGAGAGGGAATTCAGAAGAATGATATGGAAACAAATTCAAATAATCTGAAAAGGGGTCAAGGAAAATAAGGAAGAAGTAAAAAAAA
>NW_006408580.1:5359013-5359557 GCF_000296735.1 Chrysochloris asiatica
CAGGTAAATTACAGGTTACAATGGAGTATCCTAAATGCAGAGAGAAGTTAGTAGACTACCAGGTAACTCCAAAGAAAGCTAACACTCCACAACATATCACAAAAACAAATTCTCAAGGAGATCAAGCGAACAGAGAAACTAGGAGGAAATCAACCAAAAACAACTCAGAAGATATAAAGCCAACACAAGAAAGAAAGCAGAACCAAAGAATGATCAACATTGCCAAAAAAGTAACATAATGACAGCAATCAATTCATACTTATCGATAATTACACTGAATGTCAATGGATTGAATGGACCAGTGAAGAGATAGAGAGTGGCAGAATGGATAAGAAAATAAGATCCATCAATATGCTTCCTACAAGAGACACACCTCACATACAAGGACAAAAGCAAACTAAAAGTTAAAGGATGGAAGAAAATTTACCAAGCCAACTGTAACACTAGATAAGCAGGGGTTGCCATATTAATCTCCGACAAAGTAAATTTTAAGATGAAAACCAGCATAAGAGACAAGGAAGGACACTATCTCATGATTAAAGGG
>NW_006408580.1:5363278-5383037 GCF_000296735.1 Chrysochloris asiatica
CAACCAGACCTTCAGAGATGGGAAATTTCTCCACTAGAAAGGACAAGCAGACCAGCCGGGAGCAACTAGAAAACCAGAAGATACCTCTTGAAAGAAGGACCTACAGGAAAAATACAAAACAATAAGGGCAGTCCGACTGTTACCACAAGAACATACAGGTGGCTTGCCCAGGAGACATCAAGGCAAGTGGTCGGATCCTCTCAGTGCAAATTCTCTTCCAAGACTAAGACACAAGGGAAATATACGCTTTGATTGACAACCATGCACCTCATCCAGAAGGGGAAGTGACCGAAGAACATCAATGAAGGGGCGAGCTAAGCCCTACATCGTTTAGCAAACTACTGTGAATCCGGGTGGAGACCTGGTCGGCCAGTAGCGAGACATCATCTGGGGACTCATGGGCTCAGAGTCAATGACACAGCCACAGAGGTCTAGAGTGGAGAGCGGGGCAGCCAACCGATAAAAAGAGGCTGGACAGACGTAAGAACACCCACACTTGCAGATGATGCCCATTTGACCGGACTTCAATAACTGGATAAACAGAGCTCAACCCAAAGAAGAAAGAAGAGGGGGGGAAAAAAAGCGTCATCTGATACAATTCAATAAACAGGACCTACACCTATGAATGCAGTAGCTCAAAAAAAGAAACAAAGCCCTGCTGCAAGAACTATTCCCACCCTCCCACCCCCTTCACACAAAGGGTAGACGGGGATGGGCAACTTGGACATTGGCTACCCAAAATGAGGGGAGGGATACAAAGGCAAGAAGTGACTGGCTTACAAACTTTCAAGGGGGAACCTAGATCCAAAGGGCATGGAGGAAGGTAGTCTCCAGTGAATGGTGTCCAGCCTGTCCAGGAAGGGCTGATGAAACGAAATATAGATGGATCTCTTGTGATGCAATGGTGATTAATTGTTATCAGGATTGATTTTGAGAGTTGGAAATCTAAAGATGGGCATTTTGTAGCAAAGGAGGGAGTGATTAACTTATCAGTCTAGGAGCAGAGGACCCTGGGACCATCGATGGAGAAGAGCGAAGAGCGAAATCCTACCCAGAGAGGCAGTGAGGCCTGAGATGGAGGCAGAGCAGACAACGTCAAGAGATGGTGGGGCCGGGGACTCGGGATCAGGAGATGGAAAGGGGCTGAGGACTGTGGTTGGGGGAGGTGCAGGCTCACAGGGTATACCCCTTGGTTGGGTAAGGATGCATGGACGGGATGGTAACTATGCCAATGAAATGATGGATGATGGAATGGATATAAAGTTGATGTTCTCCCATGTAGACTATCACACAAGTCACAATAAAACATATTAAAAAAAATAATAACATAATGCATCAGTTCTGGAAAACAGTTTCTATCCCCTCCCTAGGATTTGTTGCTGTTGCTGCTGGTTGTAGTTGTTGTTTGTTTAATGACCTTCATGAATTAATTCTGTACAGTCTGTATTTTTTATCATATGTAGCTATTTAAGTTTCTCTTTAGTTGGCTTAATGGTGATCTAATGATCGGACAGGTATTTCCTTTAAAACCTTTAACCAATCAAATTCCTCTTCTTTACTGAGGGGCTCTATGTGTGTCTCTTGGAACATGCCTTCAGTATTCAGTCAGGCAATTCTACTTTAACTGTATTAGTGTGTAAAGTCTTAAGTTCAGTCAGAGGTGAGAACTTAGGGCCTTCTCATGCCTTTGCTGAACATGTATATGTTTGTTGCTGTTAAGTGCCCTCAAGTCGGTTCCAACTTGTATTGACCCTATATGGGGATTCCAAGGAAAGGCTAGTGGGTTTGAAGCAGTAAACTTGTGTTAAACAGTCCAATGCTTATCCAACAGCACCCTACCAGGACTCTGTATAGCCCTACACATGTCTTTGGCCTCCTAGGTTTCCAGAAATATGTCACAGTTTTCAAAGCTTGCATTGACATCTCGTTTCCCAGCTTTTCCTCTTAAGCTTTTAAATTGATGTTGTTGTTGTTAGGTGCCATCGAGTCGGTACCGACTCATAGTGACCCTATGCACAACAGAACGAAATACTGCCTGATGCTGGGCCAACCTCACAATTGTTGTCATGCTTGAACTCATTGATGCTGCCACTTTGCCAATCCATCTCGCTGGGGGGTCTTACTCTCCTTCTCTGACTCTCCACCTGACCAAACATTATATCCTTCTCCAGCAACTGGTCCCTCCTGACAATATGTCCAAAGTATGAGAGACGAAGTTTGGCCATCCTGGCCTCCAACGAGCACTCTGGCTGCACTTCTTCCAACACAGATCTGTTGGTTCTTTTGGCAGCCCATAACACTTTCAATATTCTCCTCCAACACCATAACTCAAAAGCATCAATTCTTCTACAGTCTTCCTTATTCACTGTCCAGCTTTCACATGCATATGAGGTTATTTAAAATACCATGGCTTGGGTCAGGTGCACCTTAGTCCTCAAGCTAACATCTTTGCTCTTCAACGCTTTAAAAAGATCTTGTGCAGCAGATTTGCCTAATGCAATATACATAGTCTAATTTCTTGACTGCTGCTACCATGAGTGTTGACAGTTGATCCAAGAAGAATGAAGTCTTTGACAACGTCAATCTTTTCTCCATTGATAAGAATGTAGTTTATTGGTCCAGTGGTGAGGATTTTTGTTTTCTTTACATTGAGATGTAATCCATACTGAAAGATTGTAAGTAAGTATTTTAAATCCTCTTCACTTTCAGCAAGCAAGGTTGTATCATCTTCATATTGCATGTTGTTAATGAGTCTTCCTCCAATCCTGATGCCACGTTTTTCTTCATATAATCCAGCTTCTCAGATTATTTGCTCAACATATACATTGAATAAGTATGGTGAAAGAATACAGCCCTGTTGCACACCTTTCTTAATTTTAAACCTTTTAAATTAACGTATTTTTGCTTCTGTTTTCTACTGTCTCATACAACCACAAAATTAACATACTTGTACTTTTTTCAACAAGCATCCTCTGAGGAAAAGTTTTTTTTACCTGGAAAATTCTGAGTATTTACAAATTTTGTTAAGATTCTTACAAAATGGAGTCTTCCAAGGACCACAGACAAGTCACAGGGAATGTGGTGGTTATTTTGCTAAGATATTTTATATTAGCAAGCAAGGATGGATGAAAAGCCATTAAAAGTGGTGCAAAGCTTAATATTATTACAAACATCCAACTAGTTTTCTTGCATAAATGCTCTCCAGGTTGCTACAAGAATTTGCATAGTTTGCAGAGTACTGAAAAAGCCAATACTGGCAATTTTCACTATGTTTTTGTTACTTTTACAGCAGAGAGAATTTTCAAAGATTTTAACTTTACTACTTTCACTGATGTCTCTTTGTAGACTTACATTTTTAAAATTATTATTGTGAATTGGGTGAAGGTTTACAGAGCAGATCTTCAGTTTTACATTCAACAAATTATACACAGTTTGTTCCATCTCATTGCTTGAAATATCGAACTATCTCTTGCTTGGCTGAAAATTGAACTACGGAGGTGAGTTTACTTGTAAACCAGAAGGGTGACCAAGGGCCATAGCCTTGGCATTCCACCAGCTTTGTTCCACTGTTTCTTCCATTGTATCCATGTGAGCTAATGGGAGCTCTTTCAGAGAAGTTGATAGTGGTAGCAAGCATCATTTAATTTTTCTGGTCTCACAGTCACAGAGACTGATGTTCCTTTGGCCCATTAGTCCATTGGACTCCTTGTTTCCATGCATCTTCAATTTTCAACACTCTTCTTTCCTCCAAACAAGGAAAGACCAATAATCACACCTTAAATGGCTGCTTACAAGCTTTTAAGACTCCAGTCATTATTCACTTAAATAGGAAGTAGAACATTATCTTTGTGGACTATATTATGTCAGTTGACCTTGGTGTCACCTAAGACCATGGCTCTGAGTTCCCTGCATACGTTCCACTATATTCATGGTATATTTGCATGTAAATAGCGATGTACAGCTATCCCTTATCAAATTTTTATATATTTTTTGTGGTTACACTCCCACTCGCCCTCCCAAATCAGTTCAGCCTGTGTGTTTATCCAGGTATTTATCCATAAATAACCATTACTGCATGATTGTGTACATGTTGTTGTTGTTGATAAGTGCCATCTAGTGGGTTCTGACCCATAGTATCCCTGTATAGGGTTTCTGAGAAGAAGTTAGTGAGCTTGAACTGCTGATATCATGCTTCAAAACAATTTTGCAGTCCAGTGCATTAACCCACAGTGCCACACCAGGACTCAGATTGTGTATACACCAATATAAAGGTATTTGCACAAACTCCAATTGTTCATATACTAGTATCAAGAGTTAAAGGCAACAGTATTGAGTACTGGTATATCCACAATCATTTGTGCATATACACAATGATTGTGCTATATCAGTATTCAATGCTCTTGCCTTTAACTCTTGTACTCCCTGTGTCTTTCCCTGCCTCCATCATTTTTTTTTTTTTTTTTTTTTTTGCTATCCTCCCTCTTATTTCTTTTTAAGTTTTTATTGTGAATTAAGTGATATTTTACATGGGATAGTTACATGGGAGAAGATTAGCTTTACATTCATCCTATCGTATTTAATTTCATTGCAATGATTACAATCCCCTCCATGCATCATCAATCAACCAAAGGTTACACCCCGCAAGCGTGACCCCTGGCCAACAGCACACAGCACCTCTCCCTCTATGAGTTCAGAGTCCCCAGCCACTCCATCTCTCCACGTCATCATCTCTGCCTCCATCTCTGGTGTCACTGCTTTTCTGGGTAGGGTCCCGCACTCTGTTCTTCTCCCTTGATAGTCCCAGGGTCCTCTGCTCCTGGACTGCCAAATCAACCACTCCCCTCCTTTTGTTACAAAACATCTACCTTTACATTTCCAACACTCACAGTCAGTTCTGATAGCAATTATTCACTATTGTACCACAAGAGTCTTATCCCCATCTCGCTTCATCAGCCTCATCCAGATAGACTGGAAACCATGCAGTGTTGATTCTACCTTCCCCCGTACCCTCTGGAACTAGGCTCCCTATTGAAAGCCTGTAAGCCAGTCACTTCTTGCCTTTGTAGCCCCCCATTTTGGGTAGCCGATGTCTATATTGCCCACCATACCTGTCCACCCTGTGTACCAATGGGGAAGGAATGATACTCGCTGTAAAGATTTGTTCCCTCTTTTGAGCTACTACATCCATAAGTATAGGTCAAGTTCATCAAATTGTAGCAGATTACTCTTTTTTTCCTCTTCTTTCTTCTTCTAGTCGAGTTCTGATCATCCAGCCATTGAAGCCAGGTCAAGTAGGTACTATCTGCAAGTGTAGGTGTTCTTGTGCATTTCTCCTCACTTCATATCAGCTGGACACTTCACTCTCTGCTGTAGTCCTCTGTGGCTCTGTCCCTGTCTCTGAGCCCAGGAGTCCCCAGGTCTTGTCATACTGCTGGCCAACCAGGTCTCAACCTGGGTTGACAAGGGTCTATTGAATGTGGTTGGGCTTAGCTCACAAATTCACTGCTGTTTTTCCCCCACTTCCCCTTATCGGTGACCGGCGTGGTCACCAGTAAGACCACATGCCTGCTTTCATGTATTACCCTTGAGTCTCAGTCTTAAAAGTGGGTTTGCCCTGAAGGGGACCCAACCGCTTGCCTTGATGGCTCCCAGGCAAACAACTTGCTTGTTCTTGTAGTACTCACTTGGACTGCTGTTATTGTTTTTGATTTTTCCTGCTGGTCTTTTTTTCAAGAAGTATCTTCTGTTCTTCTAGCCACTTCAGGCTGGTCTGCTTGTCCTTTCAAGTGGAAAATTCCCACCTCAGAAGATTCTGGATGGGGATCAGTATTCTACCTATGGTCTTATGTAATGCAAAGGCTCCACAGGAAGCCTCCTTCACTGGGCAAGTTCTAGCCCCACTTTAGGTATTCCAATCAGTTATAGGCTGAAGACAGGCTTACAAGCTTTCTATGGTAATGTATCTGGCTATTCCTTTCTCTCTCCCTCATGTGTCTATTTTACAATAATAGGCAAGGGAAACCAAGATTCAAAAGATAACCAAGCATCTTAACATTATTTCCCCTCTTTTATCCATTCAAATCATGCCTCAATCCCTGTATCCCAGAGCCCTGTTGTTCCAAGGTTGTGCATACATCATTATTTACCTCTGTCCCACTTAGTCCATGCAAGCCTGCCTAAATGTTCGCCCATTCTCCTCCCCCTTCTTGTGTATTGCTCCCCTCCCCCCAGCACCCAAGCTATCCTTTGAGAACTTGATTATGATATGTCTTGGTGATATTCTTTTGGAGTCTGTCCTTCCTGGGGTTCGTTCAGCTTCTTAAATGTTTATCTTCTCATCCTTCAAGATGTTAGGGAAATTTTCTTCTAGTAGCTCCTCAACTATCTTCTCTGTGACTCTTCCTGTTCTGAGATGCCAATAATTCTTAAATTATTCCTCTTCATATTATCCAGCATGAATCTTAGGCTCTCTTCAGAGTTTTTTATCCTTTTTACTGCTTGCTCTTCTATCTTAGAAGTATTGAGAGATTTGTCTTCCAGATTGCTGGTTCTGGCTTCCATTTCTTCAATTCTGCTCCTTTCCCTTTTCAGTGTATTGTCCATTTCTGATATTTTATTATTAATCATCTGGATCTCTTTTTGCAGATTTTGAATTGTTTCCAGTGATATATCTATCTTGTTTGATTGCTCCTGTAATACTATCCTGACTTCTTCCTTATTTTTCTCGACCTCTCTGTGGAGCATTTGAATTTGTCTGCATATCATTCCTTTGAATTCTTTCTCAGGCAGATCCTAAGCCTGCTCTTCTTCTAGTGGGAAGTCTATGTCTGCCTAGATCTCATTTGTCTTAGTTATTCTTGTTTTTGGACATGTGTTGAAATCTATTGTTGTTTTTTTCTTGGATATTTTCAATAGTTAGGTGGGTTTTCAATGATTAAATGATTGTATGTTGCTGTGTTGTAAAGCTTACTGAGTGTCTCCTGATGGATGTGACCTGGAGATAGGTTCCTTTTCCACATGTAATGCCTAGCAGCTGGTATTGGCTCCTGTCTAGATGGTGGGATATTATGGGGTATGCTTGTAGTTTGGCTATATGGCCACCCTTGCTGTCTCTTTTTGGGTAACATAGGGAGAGAAAACTCCCACCCTCAGGGAAAAAAATGAGATCAAAAGCACCAAAAACAGAAATAATATAAAAGTAGAGACAAAAACCACCACTCAAAAACCAAAATAAAACCATAGTTGACTGACCAGTAGCCTTTGCTGCACAGGTCTGTGTGCATGCACAGTAGAAACCTCCTACTGTGGTTGTGGGTGTCCACTCAATCAGGCCCCTCTTCTAGCCACCACTATGAAGGTGTGCAGATAGATATTGAGAAATGAATGGAAGAAAGATTGTCCACTATTTTTATCTCTGAAGGTTGCTTATGTATCCACGTATGCACAACGTAATTCTCAAAATAGCTGTGTCCTTCTATATAGTAGTTGATGTTGGCTCTTGCCTTTTATGTTGGGGTTTTACAAAGTGCACATATGGTTTAGCTGTATGGCCAGACCTGCTTTTTCTTGCTAGGAATAAAGGGTCCTGCCCAGGTCAACTTTAGGGCCAAGTCCCAGTGTCAGACATCACAAGAAGCTGCCAAAGGATTAGCCTGTGAGACCAATGGGGCTCCCAGGGACCTCCTCCCTGTGGTGGGAAAATTGTGGGCACAATGCTGTACCTTTTTGGGGGTACGCTCCCACCCGCCTGAAGGTGTCTGGGCTGGGCAGTGAGGGGAGAATAGAAAAGGGAAGTGTAAATCTGTCACACCTCTTTTTCCAGATGCCACACTGCAGTTTTTAGCTCTGTATCACTGTATCAGCCTGGCTGTGGCCCTGCCCTCTGATCTCAGCCCTGGCTGAGGGGCCTTCAGGGAGCATCCTGATCAATTCAGAAATCACCGTACTTTCCTTCCACAGTCAGATTTCTCCAATGGTGGGTGCGGGAAACTGATGCCCCACACCTTTATATTAGATCCAAAACTCTGGAGCTGCTCTGGGAAAGTGTCTTCTCTGAATTTTCCAGGCCTCCGCAGAGGAGCCTCTCTTACTTGTCTCTGCTTCTCCCACCCCCAAACTGGAAGTCTCCCTCCCTCTTATTGTATATTGCCTTCCCCTTCACTCAAATATCTTTCCTCTAGCTAGTGAATTATTCCTTCCTTCTACACACTCCTAGTAACCACAAAAGAATGTTTCTTTTAGGGTGAAAACCTTTTCTTCACTTTTTACAGTAGTGGTCTCATACAATATTTATGACTGACTAATTTCACCTACAGAGTCTTGGTATGATGCTGAGGGATAATGCACTAGACCACAAGGTTGGTTTGAATCGCAAGATCAGCGGTTCAAAATCACCAGCTGCTCCTTGGAAACCCTATGGGTTCTCACTATGAGTCAGAACTGACTTGAGGGCACTTAACAACAACAATTTCACCTATAGGTTCATCCATGCTATGAGATATTTTGCAGATTCCTTTAATGTTCTTTAATATAGTGGAGTATTCCATTGTGTACATGTACTATAATTAGTCTGTCCATTCTTCCATCAATGGCCATTAAGGTTATTTCCATGTTTTTTCTATTGTGACTAGTGCTATAGTAAACAACATCTATTTGTGTTGTGGCTTTTATTTCTCTAGGATATATACCAAGAACATGAATTACCCACCACTTATCTGTCAGTTTGTGATACTGTGGTAGCTTGTGTGTTGCTCTCATGTTAAAGTTATGTCACCAGTATTTTAAATACTAGCAGGGTCACCCATAGTGGACAGGTTTTAGCAGAGCTTCCAGAGTAAGACAGACTAGGAAGAAGAAGAGGCAGACTACATCTGAAAGGTTAGCCATTGAAAACCATATGAATAGCCACAGAACATTGTCTGATATAATGCCAGAAGATGAACCCCACAGGTTGAAAGGCATTCAAATTCCAACTGGGGAAGAACTGCCTCATCAAAGTAGAGTTGATGTTAAATGATTATAGATGGAGCAAAACTTTTGGGACCTTTATTTGCTGATGGAGAACAACTCAAAATGAAGAAACAACTGCAAACATCCATTAGTAATTGGGATGTGAAAAGTATGGAATATGAATCTAGGAAAGTTGGAAGTCATCAAAATGTAATGGAATGAATAAAGACAAATATTCTAGACATTAAGTCTTAGTCTTGGAAGGGGGTTTGATGTCTCCTAACTGAGCAACTTGCTTGTTCTTGTAGTAATCAGTCAGACTACTGTTATTGTTTTGTATTTTTCCTGTCAGTCTTTGTTTTAAGAAGTATCTTCAGTTCTTCTAGTTGCTTCAGGCTGGTCTGCTTGTCCTTTCAAGTGGAAATTTTCCACCTCAGAATATTCTGGGTGATGTTCAGGATTCCACCTATGGTCTTATGTAATGCAGAGGCTCCACAGGGTGCCTTTTTCACTGGGCACTTTGTAGCCCCATTTTAGGTATTCCAATCAGTTATAGGCAGAAGATGGACTTGCAAGCTTTCTATGGTGATGTTTCTGGCTATTCTATATTCTCCGTATCAAAGGTCTATTTTATAATGCTATGCCAGGGAAACCAAGATTAAAAAAATAGCCAAGCATCTTAACATTATTTCCCCCCTTTTGCCTATTCCAACCATGTCTCAATCCCTGTATCCCAGAGTCCTGTTGATCCAAAGTTGTACATATGTCATTATTTAGCTCTGTCTGGCTTAGCCCATGCAAACTTGCCCATCCACATTGTTCTTCCATTCCCCTCCCCCTTCTTGTGTATTGCCCCCCGCCTCCCTAGCACCCAAACTATCCTGTGTCTATTCCCTACCCTGTGCTCCACCTTCCCCTCCCTCCCCTTGCCCCACCCCCACATTCCAGTAACCAGTAATGAAACCCCCTCCCCCGGCTTTAGTATGGGTTTTTTTCTTAGTCTTTTACAGTAGTGGTCCTATGCAGTATTTCTCCTTTTGTGACTCACTAATTTCACTCAACATAATATCCTCAAGGTTCATCCATGTTATGTGATAACTTGCAGCTTCCTTGTTCTTCAAGGTAGCATAATATTCCATTATGTGTATGTACCACAGTTTGTTTATCCATTTTTCCATTGATGGGCACTTACGCTGTCTCCATCTTTTTGCTATTGTAAATGGTGCTGCTATGAACATTGGTGTGTATATATCTACTGGTGTCATTAATCGTATTTTTTGTGGGTAAATACCAAGTAGAGGAATTGCTGGATCATAAGGTATTTCTATTTCCAACCTTCTGAGGAAGCACCATATTGCTTTCCAGAGTGGTTGGACCATTTTGCAATCCCACCAACAATGTAGGAGGGTCCCAGTCTCTCCGCATCCTCGCCAGCATTTATTGTCCTCTACTTTTTTGATCTTTGCTGTTATTGCTGGTGTGAGATGATATCTCATTGTTTTGATTTGCATCTCTCTGATGGCTAGTGATCCTGAATGTTTCTTCATATGTTTGTTGGCTGCCCAGATCTCCTTGGTGAAGTGCCTGTTCATGACCTGTGCTCATTTATTAACTGGGTAATTTCTCTTTTTCTTGTAGAGGTGTTGTAATTAACTATATATTTTAGAAATGAATCCCTTATCTGATATGTCATTGCAAAAGATTTTTTCCCATTCTGTGTATTCCCTTTTTACTCTTTTGGTGAAATCTTTTGATGCACTTAAGTTTTTAATTTTTAGTATGTCCCAGTCATCTTAGTTTGTTTACTTTTAATTGTGTAATTTTCAAAATATTTGGTAGTCTGTGTGTGTCCTGAATTAAAGCCCTCACATTTGTCCCTATTTTTTTCATTGATGACCTTCATAATTTGGGGATTCACATTTAGGTCTTTAATCCATGCTGAGTTCGTTTTTGTATAGGGACTGAGGTAAAAGTCTTGTTTCAATCTTTTGCATATCACTTTCAAGTTCTGCCAGCACCATCTGTTAAAGAGACTATCTCCTTCCCATGCAGTATACCTAGGCACTTTGTTGAAAATCAGTTGGCTGTTTGTGGATGGGTTAATTTCTAGATTCCCGATTCTGTTCCATTGATCAATGTATCTTTCATTGTACCAGAACCAAACTGTTTTGACCACTGTAGTCATGGAGTAAATTTTGAAGTCTGGGAGTGAGAAACCTCCAACCTTGTTCTTCTTGAGCAGAGATTTGCTTATACTGGGTCTCTTTCTTTTCCATATAAAGTTTGTAATTGTCTTTTCCGTCTCTTTGAAGAATGTTGTTGGAATCTGGATTAGAATTGCATTATATGTGTAATTTTCTTTGGGCAGTATTGACATTTTCATGATGTTGAGTCTTCCTATCCAGGAACATGGTATGTTCTTCCACTTTTGTAAGTCTCTTTTGGTTTCTTGTAATAGTGTTTTGTAATTTACTTTGTACAGGTCCTTTGTTTCTCTGGTTACATTTATTCCTAAATATTTCATCCTTTGGGCAGCTATTGCAAATGGTATTGCTTGCCTCATGTCATTTTCAGCACTCATTGTTACTATGGAGGAATCCAACTGATTTCTGTATGTTGACTTCATACCCTGCCACTTTTTCTCTTTTTCTTTTAATACAACAAATATTTAATTATCACTTAGATGAAACACAGTGTTTGGGTTTTTGCTCCTTGTTGTTATTATTGTTAAGTGCTGTCAAGTTGGTTCCAACTCATAGCATTTTTGAGGAGCAGCTGGTGGATATGAACGGCCAACCCTGGGGCTAAGCAGTCCAGTGCTTATCCTACTGCATCACACCAGGTCTCCATGGGGATGGAACATTCCTGTTTATTTACTAAGCAAATGTTTCCCAGACTTCAGTCATTCCTACACTTCAGCAACTAATTAGTCCACAGCTGTCTCAGAGTCCTGGTGTGGCACTGCAGCACAATGCACTGGACTGCAAGGTCAGTTTGAGCCGCAAGGTCAGTGGCTCAAACCCACCATCCACTCCTCAGAAAACCCTATACAGGATCACTATGAGTTGTAACCAAACCAAGGGCACTCAACAACAATATCTATGTTCTAGTGTGGTATTGCAAGTCAATGCACTGGACTGCAAAGTCGGTTTGAACCACAAGGTTGGTGGTTCAAACTCATCAGCTGCACCTCGGAAACCCTATACAGGGTCACTATGGGTCGGAATCAACTCGGCAGCATTTAAGAGCAACAACAATCTAAAGGAGTGCTGGTAGCATAATGGATTATAACTGCAAGGTCAGCAGAAATCCACTAGCCGCTCCACCAAGGAACTACGAAGCTTTCTGCTGCAGTAAAAATCTACTGTCTCAGAAACCCTATCCAGGATCGCTATGAGTCGAAACTGATTCCATGGCGCACACTTATTTCTTTCAAGGAATCCTGATGGTACAGTGGTTAAAGAACTTGACTGCTAAACAAATGGTTAGAGGTTCAAATCCACCAGCCGCTCCTCAGGAGAAAGATGTGGCAGTCTGCTTCAACAAGAATTACAGCCTTGGAAGTCATATGTGGTGGAGTCGGTTCCGACTCATAGCAACCCTGTACAAGGTTTCAGAGGCTATAAATCTTTACAGGAGCAGAAATCCTCATCTTTCTCCACGGAACAGCTGGTAGTTTCGAACTGCTGACCTTGCGGTTCACAGCCCAATTCGTAACCACTACGCTACCAGAGCTCCTTAGGGCAGTTCAAAATCTACTTGATAGCAATGGGTTCATTTGGATACCCTGCCACTTTGCTGAATCTTCTAATGATGTCTAGTAGCTTATTTACTGAGTCTTTGGGGTTTTCTATGTATAGGATCCTATTGTCTGCAAATAGAGACAGTTTTATTTCCTCTTTGCCAATTGGATGCCTTTAATTTCCCTACAGCTCTTGCTAAGACTTCTAGCACTATATTGAATAGGAGTGGTGACAAAGGGCATCCTTGTCTGTTTCCTGTTTGCAAAGGAAAGCCTTTCAGTTTCTCTCCATTGAGAGTGATGTAGGCTGTTCCTTTTGTATATATGTTCTTAATTATGCTGAGAATTTCCCTTCAATTCCTACTTTGTTGAGTGTTTTTATCAGGAATGGATGTTGGATTTTGTCAAATGGCTTTTCTGCATCAATTGATATGATCATGCGGTTCTTTTCCTTTTTCTTATTTATATGGTGGATTATGTTGATTGTTTTTCTGATGTTGAACCATCCTTGCATCCCTTTTATGAAACCCACTTGGTCACGATATATTATTTTTTTGATGTGCTGCTGGATACTGATGGCTAGGATTTTGTTGAGAATATTTGCATCTATGTTCATGAGGGATATTGGTCTATAATTTTCTTTCTTAGTGATGTCCGTCCCTGGTTTGGGTATGAGAATTATGCTTGCTTCATAAAAAGTGTTAGGAAGCTTTCTATCTTCTTCTATATTCTGGAATAATTTGAGTAGAGTTGGTGACAACTCTTCCCTGAATGTTTGATAGAACTCACTTGTGAAGCCATCTGGGCCTGGACTTCTTTTGGTTGGGAGTTTTTTGATGACCTGATCAATTTCTTCTTTTGTTATGGGTCTGTTAAAGTTTTCTACTTCACTCTTTATAAGTTTAGGTAGGTCGTGTTTATCTAAAAATGTATCCATCTCTTCTAAGTTTTCTAATTTGTTAGAGTACAACTCTTCATAGTATTCTGTTATTTTCCTTTTGATTTCGTTTCATTCCGTTGTGACATTGCCCATGTGGTTTCTAATGCAAGTTATTTGTGTCTTCTCTCTCTTTTCTTTTGTTAGTTTTGCCAATGGTTTGTCGATTTTATCAATCCTTTCAAAAAACCAGCTTCTTGTCCTCTTATCTCTTTCTATAGTTTTTCTCTTTTCCATCTCATTTATCTCTGCTCTTATCTTTATTATTTCTTTTCTTTTGGTGACTGTTGGTTCTCTCTGTCAGTCTGTTCCTAATTGCTGGAGATGCTGTGTTAATGTGTTAATTTTGGTTCATTCCTCTTTTTGGATGTGAGCATTTATCACAATATATTGTCCTCTCAGCACCACTTTCGCCATGTCCCAAAGATTTTAATATGTTGTGTTTTCATTCTCATTTGTTTTCTAGGAACTTTGTGAATTCTTGTGTAATATCTTCTTTTACCCAGTCGCTTTTCAGCAAGGTGTTATTCAGTTTCCATGTATTCTACTTTATTTCCTTGGTTTTCTTATTGTTGATTTCTAGTTTTGTAGCATTGTCGTCTAAAAAGATTCTTTGTAGTATTTTGATGTTTGTAAATTTATGGAGGCTTGCTTTGTGACCTAATACAGGGTCAATTCTAGAGAATGTTCCATGTGCACTGGATAAGAATGTATATTGTGCTGTTGTTGAGTTGAAAGCTTGTACACATCAATGAGGTCAAGTTGGTTGATTGTGTTGTTTAGTTCCTCTGTAACTTTGTCTAGTTTCTTTTTGGTTGTTCTGTCCCTTTTAGAAAATAGTGTATTAAAATCTCCAACTATAATTGTAGATGTATCTATTTCTTTCTTCAATTCTAGTAAGGTTTGCTTTGTATATCTTGTTCCTCTTTGATTGGGGGCATAGCTATTTATTATGGTTATGTCATCTTGTTCAATTGATCCTTTGATGATGAGATAGTGTCCTTCTTTATCCCTTATGCTGTTTTTTTTTTTTCTTACTTACAATAAAGTAAACTTACTTTATTGGAGCTTAGTATTGCCACTCCTGCTTGTCTATTGTTGCAGTTAGCTTGGTATATTTTTTTTCCATCCTTTAACTTTTAGCCTGTTTTTGTCTTGGTGTGTAAAGTGTGTTTTTTGCAGGCAGCATATTGAAGGGTCTTGTTTTCTTATCCACTCTGCCACTCTCTGTCTCTTCACTCAATCAATCCATTGACATTCAATGTAATTATCAATAGGTATGAATTAGTTGCTGACATTATGTTAATTTTTGGTAGTGCTGTTTGTTCCTTTGTTCTGCATGCCTTCTTATGCTGTTTGGGTTTTTGTGTGCTATTTCTTGTCGGTTTGTTCTTAGCTTTCATGTTTGCTTGTTGTGCTTGGAAGTTCATTTTCATGGTAAGTTGTGAAGTATTAACTTTCTTTGGGGTTACCTTACAGTCTATTAATGTTTCCCTCCATTTAAGACAATCTATTGTATCCTGTAATCTACCTGACCTCCTCACCACATGGATCTCTGTTCCTACATTTTTCCATCTTTGACATTGTTATTATTTTGATCTTCAGTTGACTTCCCAGCTCCTCTGAATTCATTGTTGTAATTTTGCTCTGCTAGCCATCATCTGAATTTTAAATGGTGTTGCCATGCCTGTCAATCTCTGGTTATTGTCTGTTCTTGTTGGGTTTCAGTCCAAAGAACTCCCTTTAGGATGTTTTGAAGTGCTGGATTGGCTTTGACAAAATCTCTTAGCTTTTGTTTATCCTGGAATATTTTGATTGCACTATCGTATTTGATTGACAGTTTTGCTGGATAGACAATTCTTGGTTGGCAGTTTATTTCTTTTAGGATTTTGTATTTATCTCCCCATTGCATTCTTGCCTGCATGGTTTCTGCTGAATACTCAGAGCTTAATCTGACTTGCTTGCCTTTGTAAGTAACATTTCTTTTTTTCCTTGGCTGCTTTTAGGATTTTCTCCTTGTCTTTGATTTGGAAAGCTTGATTATTATATGTCTTGGTGTTTTTCTGTAGAGGACGATGCTTCCTAGGGTATGTTCGGCTTCTTGAATGTTTATCTTTTCATCTTTCAAATTGTTAGGGAAATATTCTTCCAGAAGCTCTTCCACTATCTCATCTGTGAATTTCTCTGATTTTTCCTGTTCTGGAATGCCAATAATTCTTAAGTTGTTCCTCATCATGTTATCCAGCATGAATCTTAGTCTCTCTTCAGTTTTTTTAATCCTTTTTTTCTGCTTGCTCTTCTATTTTAGCAGTATTGAGAGATTTGTATTCTAGCTCACTCATTCTGGCTTCCATCTCTTCAATTCCACTCCTTTCCCCTTTCAGTGTATTGTCCATTTCTGATATTTTATTATTAATCATTTGGACCTCTTTTTGCAATTGTTTCCAATGCTGTATCAATCTTGTTTGATTGCTCTTGTAGTATTTTCCTGACTTCTTCCTTGTTTTTCTCCACCCTTTTTCGGAGCATTTGAATTTGTCTCCATATCATTCTTCTGAATTCCTTCTCAGGCAAATCCAAAACCTGCTCTTTGTCTTCTAGAAAACCTTTGTCTAACTCCAGCTCATTTGTCTCAGCTACTGTTTTCTGTTTTTGGACATGTTTTGATATCTTTTGTTGTTTTTTGTTCATCATTTCCAATAGTTGTGTGAGTTTTTAATACTTAAATGGATGTTTGGTGCTGTGTTATTAAACTTACTGGGTGTCTCCTGGTGGTTATGATCAGGAGATAGGCTTTCTTATTCTCATGTAATACTTAGCAGCTGATATTGGCTCTTGTCTCAATGTTGAATATTATGGGGTATGCTTGTAGCTTGGTTATATGGCCACAATTGCTGACTCTTCTTGGGTAACAGAGGGAGAAAAAGCTCCCACCTCCAGGAAAACTGTGTGATCAAAAGGCCCAAAAGCAGAAGCAATATAAAAGCAGAGACAAAAACCACCACTTTGAAACAAAACTAAAACTGTGGCTGACTCTCAGGTCACCTTGCTACACAGGCAGTGTGTGTGCACTATAGAATCCTCTAGCAGTGGATGGGGGTGTCTGCTTGCTCAGGCCCCTCATCTAATCACCCCCGTAAAGGTGCGCAGATAGATATTGAGAAGTTAATGGGAGAAAGATTGTTTACTATTTTTGTCTCTGAAGGTCAATTAGGTATCTGTGTGTATGCATAACATAATTCCTGAAATAGTTGCGTCGTTTTATGTTGGGGTTTTACAAATTGTTCATATTGTTTGTCTGCCAGGCCAAACCTGCTTTTTTTCTTGCTGGATTGTTTTTGTTGTTAAGTGCCATCAGTCGGTTCTGACCCATAGCGATCCTGTACAGGGTTTCCAAGGGTGTAAATCTTTACGGGAGTAGAAAGCCTCATCTTTCTCCCATGGAGCGGCTGGTAGTTTCGAACCACTGACAGGCAGGAGCAAAGGGTCCCACACAAGTTAACTTTAGGACTGAAACCCACAGGCAGAAGTCAAAAGCAGCAGCCAAATAATTTGCCCTTGGACCGATGGGGCTCTTTCTTTGTGCCGTGGGAAAGCTGTGGTTTCAACGCTGTACTTTTTGGGGGGTGCACATCCACACGCCTGGAGGCATCTCTTCTAGGCAAAGAAGGTACAACAGGGAAGAGGAGGAAAAAAATGTGTAGAATCCCCCCCACGCCTCCTTTTGCAAATGTCAGTGCACTGCTTTTAGCAGCTGGTTTCTTGTGCAGGTCTAGCTGTAGCCCTGCCCTCTGACCTCCACCGGGGTGGGATGGCCACAGAGAGTCCTCTGTCTTAACCGATTTCTAAATTGCAATATTTTCCTTTATACCATGATTTTTCTACTTGTGGTTGCGGGAAACTGATGCCATGACCCTTATGCTAGATCCAGAGTTCTGGTGCTGTTCCGTGAGAACAGCGTCTCCGGGTTTTCAGCCCTTCCCACATGGAGCCTGTCCTACCTGACTCTGCTCTGCCACCACCATGTCGGAAGTCCTGGATAAAGGATTCTTGGTTGACAGTTTTTTCTTTCAGGGTTTTATATATGTCTCCCCATTGACTTCTTGCTTGCATGGTTTCTGCTGAGAGATCAGAGCTTCATCTGACTTGCCTTTGTATGTAACGCTTCTCTTTTCCCTAGCTGCTTTCAGGATTCTGTCCTTATCTTTGATTTTGGAGAGCTTGATTATGATATGTCTTGTTGATTTTCTTTTGGGGCCTATCCTTCCTGGTGTTCGTTGAGCTTCTTAAATTTGTTAATTTGTATAAAATGTTTTATTGTGTATTGTGTGATAGTCTACATGGGGGAACATCTCATTGCCATAGTTACCATCCCGTCCATGCATCATCGCCCAACCAAAGGGTATACCCTACAATCCCGCCCACCCTCCCCCCACGGTCCTCAGCACACAGCTCCTCTCCCTTTCTGGATCCCTAGTCCCCAGGCACTCCATCTCTTCATGTTGTCCTCCCTCTTCACATCATCCTCTCTGTCTCAGTCTCTGTCCTCACTGCTCCTCTGGGTGGGGTCCCACTTTCTGCTCTTCTCCATTGATGGTCCCAGGGCCCAGGGATCCTAGACTGAAAGGTTAATCATCCCCTCCTTGCTACAAAATGTCCACCCTTACATTACCAGTCCTCACAATCAGTCCTTGTGACAATCATTTACCCTTGCATCCCAAGGGACCCATCCACATTTCCTTTCATCTGCCCCTCCCAGACAGGTCGGACACTACCCACTGGAGACTTCACCATCCTCCCCGTCCTATGAATCTAGGTTCCCTCTTGAAAGCTTGTAAGCCAGTCACTTCTTACCTTTGTATCCCTTCTCCCATTTTTGGTTAGTCAATGTTCAAGTTGCCCATCCCTATCTACTGTTTGTGTGGAGGGGGTGGGAGTAATTCTTGGAGCAGGGATTTGTTTCCTCTTTTGAGCTACTGCATTTATAAATGGATGTCCAGTTTATCAGACTATATCAAATGACCCTTTTTTTTTTTTTTTCTCCTCTTCTTTCTTCTTCAGGTTGAGCCCTGTTCGTCCCATCATTGGAGCCATGGCAAGTGGGTATCATCTACAGGTGTGGGTGTTCCTGCGTCTGTCCATCCTCTTCTTATCAATTGGTCACTTCAGTCTCCTCTCTAGTCCTCTGTGGTTGTGTCACTGACTCTGAGCCCACAAGTCCCCAGGTCTTGCCTCACTGCTGGCCGACCAGGTTTCTACCTGGGCTCACCATAGTCTGCTGAACGATGCAGGGCTTAGCTTGCTGCTTCTTCGATGTTCTTTGGTCACTTCTCTTTATGGGTGATGTGTGTGGTCACCAATCAGAACGCGTTTTCCCATTACGTCTTAGTCTTGGAGGAGGATTTGTGCTGAGAGGACCCGATTGCTTGCCTTGATATCTCCTGGGCAGACAGCTTGCTTGTTCTTGTGGTAACAGTCAGACTGCCCTTGTTGTTTTGTATTTTTCCTGTAAGTCCTTCTTTCAAGAAGTGTCTTCTGGTTTTCTGACTGCTCCAGGCTGGTCTGCTTGTCCTTTCAAGAGGAAAATTTCCCTTCTCTGTTGGTCTGGATGAGGTTCAGGCTTCCTTCTATAGTTTTATGCAATGCAGAGGCTCCTCATGAGACCTCCTTCACTAGATACATTGTAGCCCCATTTTAGGTATTCCAATTAGTTATAGGCAGAAGATGGACTTACAAGCTTTCTATGGTGATATTTCTGGCTATTCCTTTCACTCTCCCTCCAGTGACTGTTTTATATTGTAATGCATGGAAAACCAAGGTTCAAAAGTCAGCCAAATATCTCAACATTACTCCCCACTTTTCCCCATTCCAACCCTGTCCCAGTCTCTGGATCCCAGAGCCCTGTTGTTCCAAGGCTGTGCCTAGATCCATTTTTACATCTGTCTCATTTAGCTCATTCATACTTGCCTAATTGTCCTTCCGTCTGCCTTGTTCTTCCATTGCCCCCCTTCCCAATACCCAGATTATCCTATGTCTATTCCCTGCCCTGTGCTCCTCCTTCTCCTCCCCACCTTATTCCTACCCCTATGTCCTAGCGAGCTGCTAGGAATCCACTTTAGGGGATTAGTATG
>NW_006408580.1:5386862-5397284 GCF_000296735.1 Chrysochloris asiatica
TTTGCTTCATGTATCTTGGTGCTCTTTCAGTGGGAGCGTAGATGTTTATTATGATTATGTTTTCTTGTTCAATTAATCCTTTGATCATGAGATAGTGTCCTTTTTTGTCTCTTATGTATGTTTTTATCTTAAAGTCTACTTTGTCAGAGATTAGTATTGAGACTCCTGCTTGTTTAGAGCTGTTGTTGGCTTGGTAAGTCATTTTCCATCCTTTGACTCTTAGTCTGCTTTTGTCTTTGGTTGTAAGGTATGTCTCTTGGAGGCAGCATATTGATGGATCTTGTTTTTTTTTTTTTTTATCCATTCTGACACTCTTTGTCTCTTCACTGGTGCATTCAGTCCATTTACATTCAATGTAATTATTGATAGGTATGAGTTGATTACTGTCATTGTGTTACTTTTTTGGTGGTGGTGTTCGTTCTTTGGTTCTGCTTACCTTCTTGTATTGGGTTTGTGTTTTTTGAGTTGGTTCTGGTCAGTTTCTTCCTAGCTTCTTTGCTTGGTTGTTCTGTTTGGGAATTCATGATCTGTTGTGGGGTGTTAACTTTCTTTGGGGTTACCTTGTAGGCTACTAGTTTTTCTCTGCCTTTAGGATATTCCATTGCAACCTGTAATTTACCTGGCATCTCCACCACCTGTGCTTCTGTTGCTGTGTTTGTCCCTTCTTTGACATTGGTATGTTTATGTCTTTCATTCGATCTCTGGGTTCCCTTGAGTTTGTTGTAGTCTCGTTCTGTTCTGGACTCTGCTTTCTGTTGACTGTGTTCCAGGTGGTGTTGCCATACCTGTCAATCTCTGTTTGTGATCTGTTCTTGTTGGTTCACCCTCCCCAGAATTCCCTTTAGGATGTTTTGAAGTGCTGGGTTGGTTTTGATGAATTCCCTCAGATTCTGTTTATCCTGGAATGTTTTGATTGTGCCATCGTATTTGATTGATAGTTTTGCTGGATAGATGATTCTTGGTTGACAGTTTTTTCTTGTAGGGTTTTGTATATGTCTCCCCATTGCCTTCTTGCCTGCATGGTTTGTTCTGAATAGTCAGTGTTTAATCTAATTTTTTTGCTTTATAAGTTATATTTCTCTTCTCCCCTGGCCACTCTTAGTATTTTTTCCTTGTCTTTGGTTTTGGAGAGCTTGATTATGATATGTCTTGGAGATTTTCTTTTGGGGTCTATCCTTTCTGGGGTACGTTGGGCTTCTTGAATGTATATTTTCTCATTTTTAATGATGTTAGGGAAGTTTTCCTCTAGAAGCTCTTCCACTATCTCCTCTGTAGATTTCCTTGATTCTTCTTGTTCCGGAATGCCAATAAATCTTACATTATTCCTCTTCATGTTATCCAGCATGTATCTTAGATTGTCTTCAGATCGTTTTATCTTTTTAGCTGTTTGCTCTTCTATCTTGGCTATACTGACAGATTTGTCTTCCAGCTCGCTAATTCTGGCTTCCATCTCTTCCAGTCTGCTCCTTTCCCCTTTCAGGCTATTGTCTATTTCTAATATCTTATTATTGATCATCTGGACATCTTTTTGCAGGTTTTGAATTGTTTCCAGTGCTGTGTCAATCCTATTAGATTGTTCCTGCAGGATTCTGGTTACTTCTTCCTTGTTTTCCTCAACCCCTTTTCGGAGTATTTGAATTTGTTTCCATATCATTCTTCTGAATTCCCTCTCAGGCAAATCCAGAACCTGCTCTGCCTCCTCTATAATATCTTTGTCTGTCTCTAGCTCATTTGTATCTGCTGCCTTTTTCTGCTTTTGGAGATGCTTCGCTAATATTAATTGTTTCTTGTTGGGCATGATTATTCTTATTTTGTTGTAATTATATTGCTACGATCAGGAGGTAGGCGTCTGATGTCATCCGAGAGTTACCATATTTCTGTTGCTCTCTGCACCCTGGTTAAACTTGTTTTCCCTGCCTGCTATATGCCTTGGGATGTCAAGCTAAGGCAGAGAACTCTCCTGTGGCTGTTGTCCGCTTGAGAGTCTCTATTTGGGATGGCTCTAGCCCCACCCTCAAAGCTCTACAGGAACCAGGACAGTCCCTGCCCGCAGTGGTGGGTGAAAGTTCAAAATGCCAAAAAGCTGCTTGGGCTGGCAGGTGGAGTCTGCATTTGATGACTTCTGAGAGTCACCGTATTTCTGTTTCTATCTGTGCCCTGGTTAAACTTGTTTTTTTTTTTTTCCCCTGCCTGCTATACGCCTTGAGATTTCAAGCTGAGGCAGAGAACTCTCCTGCATCTTTTGTCCGCTTGAGAATCTCTGTTTGGGCTGGCTCTAGCCCTGCCCTCAAAGCTCTATAGGGGCTGTGGCAGTCCCTGCCCGCAGTGGCGGGTGAAATTTCAAAATGCCAAAAAGTCTCTTGGGCTGGTGGGTGGAGTCCTCGTCTGCTGAGGTCCCAAAGTCACCTTATTTCTGTTTCTCTCTGTGCCCTGGTTAAACTTTTTCTCCCTGCCTGCTACACGCCTTGAGATTTCAAGCTGGGGCAGAGAACTCTCCTGAGGCTTTTGTCCACTTGAGATTCCCCTTTTGGGCTGGCTCTAGCCCTGCCCTCAAAGCTCTACAGGGGGTGAAAGTTCAAAATTCCAAAAATTCCTCCGTGGCGTGATTTTTTGAAAAAGCGAGTAGAGGAGGCAGATGCCCTGAGCCTTATGGTGATTTGAGGGTTTTGAGCCCGCTACCGGATGGCCTCCTCCTTGAGATCTCCCCCTTTGTCCTTGGAGCCCTCCTTACCCGTGTTGTCTTACCTCAGTGGAGTACCGGAAGTATTAAGAGCTTCTTAAATGTTTATCTTTTCACTTTTCAGGATATTAGAGAAATTTTCATCAAGCAGTTCTTCAACTATTTCCTCTGTGGACTTGTGTGATTCTTCCTGTTCTGGAATGGCAATAATTCTGAAATTATTCTTCTTCATGTTGTCCAGCTTAAATCTTAGACCTTCTTCAGATTTTTTAATGCTATTTTCTATTAGCTCTTCTATGTTAGTGGTATTGAGAGATTTGTCTTCAAGCTCACTAATTCTGCCTTTCATATCTTCTAATCTACTCCTTTGCCCTTTCAGTGTATTGTCTATTTCTCATATTCTATTATTTTTAATTTGGACCTCTTTCTGTAGGTTTTGAATTGTTTCCAATATTGTATCTATCTTATTTGATTGTTTCTGTAGCACTTCCTGACTTCTTCCTTATTTTTCTCAACTCCATTGTAAAGTGTTTTGAAACATTTTATAATCATTTCTCTGAATTCCTTCTCAGGCATTTCCAAGGCCTGCCCTCCTACCAGAATGGAGTCCAGGTCTACCTCTAGGTCATTTGTCTCAGACATTTTATCTTGTTTTTGGACATGTGCTGATATGGTCATCTGCTTTTGCTTCTTGGACATGTTTAGTGTTTATCTGTGGCCTTAATACTTAATTGAGTATATGTTTTGGTATTTTTTAATGCTTTCTGATTGCCTTCAGATAGATGTGATCAGGATGTGGTCTTCCCTTTTCACTCTTCTTATTGCTTGACTCAGAATAACTTTCACAGGTGTTGCCTGCCTTCCTGGTGTATGGTAGTTGGTATTGGTTCTTGCCTGGATTTTGGTGCTTTATGGAGTGTGATTGTAGCTTGATTATATGGTAGCAGTTGCTGTCTTTTCTTGGGTAATATAAGGAGATAAAGAGTCCCCCAAAGGTAAAAGCAAAAGAAAAAAACCCCACCTAGCAAGAACAACAAAGAAACTAGATTGGATATTGTAATCTATAATCACAGAAAAGGAAGGGAAGGCAGAGAAGGAAAAAAAAAAAAATCTGTAGCCTAATATGAGTATGACTTTAATGTCCTCTTTCAACTTCTTACCTTCAAAGCTGCCTGATAAATTTCATGATGTCACTGTTGGTTGTTATGGTGTACCTCAGGAATTAATTTAATTTTCGGCCTGTTTTGTTTTTAAACTCTCTTTCTCACTCCACACCCCTTGTTCTGGCCTTTTCACTATTAAAAACCAGTTCAGGGCCAGCTCTTGGGCTGAGAGTATCTGTGCATATGCATGGCAGAATAATCCACCAGTGGTGGGGGTGGAGGTGTCCACTCACTCAGGTTACCCTTGTAGTCACCAGAAAGGAGGTGTGCAAACAGTGGGGGGTGGGGGAGGCAATGAACAGATACCAAAAAGAAAAAGAAATCAGAACAAAGCAAAACCAATAAAGCGTATTGTCTGTTTTTGCTGAGGTTTCCGTAGCATTATTCCATGGTGGGTCTGTTCCCCCACTTGGTCTTGCTCTTTGGTATCGTCCAAGTTGCTGGCTCTGGGCCACCAAGCCTGGCAGATTAACAAATAAGTGATTTCTTACTTCCACTACAAGTCCCACTAGCCTTCAAACTTTTAAAATATTCCTAGATATGTGGTTCAGAGTTTTGGAGCTTTGCCCTGAACCCTCTTCACCTGGAATTCTATGGTATTGCTGATGGCTAACTTCACTGCACCTCTACCCTATCTGCCATCAAGTCCTGCCTCCAATCCACTACAATTTGATGAACTTGACCTATACTTGTGGATGTAGTAACTCAAAAGAGGGAACAAATCTTTGCAGTGAGGATCATTCTTACCCCCTCAGTACACAGGGATGGACAACTTAAACATTGGCTTCCCAAAATGGAGGGGGTAGGGGGCTACAAAGACAAGAAGTGACTGGCTTACAAGCTTTCAAGAGGGACCCTAGTTCCACAGGGTGAAGGGGAAGGTAGACTCTCCACTGAATGGTTTCTAACCTGTCTAGATGGGGCTGATGAAAGGAGATGGGGATAAGACTCTTGTGGTTCAATAACGAATAATTGCTATCAGGACTGACTGTGAGGGTTGGAAATGTAAAGGTAGACATTTTGTAACAAAAGGAGGGGAGTGGTTGATTTTGCAGTCCAGGAGCAGAGGTCCCTGGGACCATCAAGGGAGAAGAGCGGAGTGCAGGACCCTACCCAGAAATGCAGTGGCCCCAGAGATGGAGGCAGAGACTATGATGTGGAGAGATGGAGTGACTGGGGATTCTGGACTCAGGGAGGGAGAGGGGCTGTGTGCTGATGGCCAGGGGGCAGGTTTGTGGGGTGCACTATTTCGTTGTTTGATGATACAGGGATGGGATTGTAATCATTGCAGTGAAATGAAATATGATAGGATGAATATAGGACTGATGTTCTCCTGTATAAAATAGCACTCAATTCACAATAAAAACTTTAAAAAAATGCATCAAAAAAGAAAAGAAAAGAAAAAGAACAGGCAGCAGGATCTCTCTGGTTATTTTCCTTGTGAGTTTTTCTCAGTTTCAATCATCTACAACTACAACTACAACTGATTGTGTGTTGTAAACTCTGTTATATGATTAAAAGCTACCAAGAAAAAAAAAGATTTATAGCTTTGGAAACCCTACACTGGGTTGCTATGAGTCAGAACTGACTCAACAGCACTTAACAACAATTCATTTTTTAAACTGGATTGTCTTCTTCTTGTTAAAGTGTTGAATTTTAAAAATAAATTTTAGAGATCAGTCTCTTGTGTGCTATGCCATTGCCCAAATTTTTCTCCAGTCTGTGGGTTCTCTTTTCACTCTTTTGGTGTTGTTATTTTTTGGTGCACATAAGTATCTAATTTTTAGGGAGTCCCAGTCATCAAGTTGTCTTCAGCTCTTTTGTAATTTCAATTATGTTTGATAAGTGTATTTATGTGGCACCTAAGTTTATCCCTATTTTTAAATTGATGATCTTCATAGTGCTAGGTTTTTCATTTAGGTCTTTGAGTCATCTTGAGTTAATTTTGTTTTGGTGTGAAATATGAGGAGTCCTGTTTCAGTCCTCTGCAAATGGATAGTCAGTTTTCCTAACACCATTTGCTAAAGAGACTATCTCATCCCCATTTAATGTGTTTGACCCTTTGTCAAAAATCACTTGGCTGCAGGTGGATGAATTAACTACTGGGTTGTCACTTCTCTTCCATTGGTCTACTACTCTTTCACTGAACCAGTACTAGGCAGTTTGAGATCAGGAAGTGAGAGGCCTTCCACTTTGTTCTTCTTCTTTGGTAACACGTTGTTTACCTGAGGTCTCTTTCCTTTCCATATAAATTTGGTGATTTGTGTTTCTCTCTTTTTAAAGAATGCTGTTGGAGTCTGGATTGGGATTGCATTATATATGTAAATCCCTTTCGGTAGTATTGACATTTTCACAATGTTAAATCTTCTAATCCATTACCATGGTATATTCTTCCACTTCTGTAGGTCTCTTGGTTTCTTGTAGTAGTGTTTTGTAGTTTTCTTCATATAAATTCTTTGTTTATCTAGTAAGATTTCTTCCTAAATATTTTATCTATTGTGTGGCTGTTGTAATAGGTATCCTTTTCTTGAATTCCTTTTCAGAGATCTCTTTATTAGTGTAAAGGAATCCCACTGATTTTTGTATGTTGATCTTGTACCCTGCAACTTTGCTAAATCTTTCAATTAGTTCTTATAATTTTCTTGCCAAGTCTTTGCTATTTTCTGAGTATAGGATCATATCATCTGCCAGTTTGGATGACTTTAATTTTCATTCTTATTTTATCTCTCTGGCTAAGACTTCCAGCACAATACTGACTGTTGTTGTTGTTATTAGGTGCTATCGAGTTGGTACCAACTCATAGTGACCCTATGCACAACACAATACTGACAAGGAGTGGTGATAAAAGACATCCTTGTCTGTCTCCTTTTTTCAGTGGGGATACTTTAAATTTCTCTCTGTTGTGACTAACTTTGTCATTGGTTTTGTACATATGTCCTTAATCATGTTGAGGAATTTCCCTTCTATTTCTATTTTGTTGAGTGTTTTTATCAGGAATGGATGTTGGATTTTGTCAAATGCCTTTTCTGCATCTGTTGATATGATCATGTGGTTCTTTTCCTTTGTTTTATCAATGTGGTGGATTACATTGATTGCTTTTCTAATGTTGAACCATCCTTGCATACCTGGTATGAATCTTACTTGGCTATGATGTATTATTTTTTAAATATGGTTTTGGATTCCATAGGCTAGGATTTTGTTGAGACTTTTTGCATCTTCATGAAGGTCTATGATTTTCTTTTTTAGTGTTGTTTTTGCATCTTCATTGGTCTATGATTTTCTTTTTTAGTGATGTTTTTGCTTAGTTTTTGTACTAGGGTTATGCTGGCATCATCAAATGAATTCCATCCTTTTCTATACTCTTATTTTGTTTGAGTAGAAGTGGTGTCAGCACTTCTCTGAATGTTTGGTAGAATTCACCAGTGAAGCCATTTGAACTTGGCCTTTTGTTGTTGTTGTTGGGAGATTTTTCTTTTCTATTTCAGTATGTGTTAGTTTAAGTAGGTAGTAGGAGTCCTGGTGTGGCTCTGTGGGTTAATGCGCTGGACTGTAAAGTTGCTTTGAACTGCAAAGTCAGCAGTTCAAGCTCACCAGCTGCTCCTTGGAAACCCTATACAGGGTCATTATGAATTGGAACTGACTCAAGGACACTTAACAACAAAGTAGGTAGTGTGCTCCTAGGAATTTGTCCATTTCTTTTAGGTTTTCAAGTTTGTTGGACTACTGGTTTTCATAACTCTCACTCACTGCCTAACTAATAGCAACCCTGTTTAGGGTTGCTGAGACTGTAAATCTTTATCAGAGCAGAAAACCTCATCTTTCTTCTACAGAGCAGCTGGTGGGCTCAAACTGCCAATCTTTTGGTTAGGAGTCCCTTGCTTATCCTACAGTGCCACTTGGGCTCCTTTTCATTGGTTCAGTTGTGATGTCACCCATTTAATTTCTAATTCATGTTATTTGCATTTTCTCCTTTTTGCTTGTCAGTTTTGCCAGTAGTTTGTCGATTTCATTAATGCTTCAAAGAACCAACTTTTTGTCTTGTTGATTCTTTCTATTGTTTTTCTGTCTACTGTTTAATTTATTTCTGCTCTATTTTTATTATGCCTTTTCTTCTGGTGGCTGTCGGCTTACTTTGCTGCTCTTTCTCTAATTTTTGGACATGTAGGGTTAAGACCCTATTAAGTCCTGTGGTACATAAATCGGTTTAACCTAAACTTCTTTAGTCAGGTCCTGAAACATCTATTAACATTTCACTATAAAATTAATACTCTATTTAATATATTTAGCAAAATACTGGTTAACAAATATTAGTGAAAGAATAAATATATGCTGTCTCTTGTTGAATATTTGGTGCAGTATATTCATACTTATTTTTGTTTGTTTGCTTCCAAAGGAATAAGGATATCTGTCTGCTTAAATAAGCTATGTTTCCATCTCAGGAGTAATGCGACCCACTTTCTGTGGTGTCAGTAAGTGTTGAAAAGTAGATGGTAGGGAGGGCCTTGGATAAAGAGAAGGGTTAGGAAGACTATTTTAATAATAAGATATACAATCTAAAAAGATACAAAGACTGACATCCCTTACCCCCCCCCCCCCCTTTCTCCCCCTTTAAAAAAAAATTCTTGACCAAGTATTGCATGCACTGGTAGGGAGAGTCTGTTTCTGAGTCTACCCTTGATTGATGCCTTTAAGGGCTGTGTGATTTAAGTGGAAGTGTAGTCTGCATAAACTACAGGCAGCCTGCTGTGGGCTTTGAGGTCAGGCAAACTTGAGATCTAGTCTCATCTTTACCACCTCTGTCATCTTACCTCTTGGTTTCATTTTCAGTAAAAAGATGATAACTTGCAAAATTATTATGAGGATTGAATATGTTTGATACTTCTGTATCATTGTGTAAAGAATATTGAAAAGACAATAGGATTTGTGGTTATGCGGAGAACTCTCACTGATTATGAAGAAAGATTTAAACACTAGGAAATTGGAAAGTGTATTCAGCACAGAAGAGGGTTCAGGAGAAAGGCTCCTAGCTTTTAAGTGCCAACAGTCCCACTTTTCATCACTTCTTGCTCCATTCCAACCCCTTTAGATGAACAAAGCCTCATACTTCCCTCCCACTGCCTCTGTCTCCTAGTTCAGCTAGGGCTGGCACAGGCTCTAATAAAGAAAGCCAGAATACATGGGTGGCCAGATTTTCTCTTCAAGCAAATGCTTGGGAATCCAATGACCTGTACCCAAGAAGAAGGAATAACTCCCATATGTAGCAAGGGGTTTTAAAAATGAAAAGTCTTCCCATTTCCATTGAAGACAACATAAAAGAAAATAGAAAAGATGGAGCAGGAGGGATTAGGATGGATTTAACACAAGATCTTCCAGGATTCCCAGTGATTCAAGATTCCATACTGTGAACACATTGTCTCAGGTTTTATTTGAGTGTAGCCAGATTTATGATTCAGCATTGACTTCTTGTTGTCTAAGCTGCCCAAAGGAATCCTACAAAATGCATACATTAAGAACAAAGTCCAGGATTGTTTTTCCAAAACCCCTGTTTAGGTTGAAAATCATTTCGGGGGCAAGTTTCAAATTATCTTCTTTTATTATATTCTCCACCGTTGTCTTGCTTATAAATATGCATGTGTATAATGGGTAGAGTTGTAGACAATTTTATTTGCTTATTTGTTTGTGTTTGTTTTGGAAGAATTAAAAAAAACAGATTGGTTTTGAGTCTTTCATGTTAGATTACATACTTGTAATAGTTTGAGAGTATTTCTTTACATCTTGTAAAATAATCATTTCACAAATTATTCTCTTTTGTTGCAGAATGAAATACCTCTTGGTACATACACTGTCAAGAATTTATAGATGCAGATTGGAGGTGGAGTGTGACCCCACCTTTTCTTCTTTTGCAGTAAGGAAGGCAAATTGGGGAAGGGAATAGGCAGCTCGTGCAATGTTCACAAGTATCTAGGCTGCCATGGTGCACAACTCCAGGGGACGCCATGCGCATTGAATTTATGTAAATAGATAGGAACGCCCTGGGATATGAATAGTGAGCCCTGGAGTTGTGCATCACTAATAATGTCCAAACTTTCATGGCTAAATGCCACTTCTGAAATCTTAGCTCATCTGCTCACCCTAGGAAGCATTATCCAGATTTCAGGGCACAAGTTGAGATCAGTATTGTTAGAAGAGAAACTGACAACCAAGCTAGTGTAATAAACCAACCTGCCTCTAGCACGGCTAGGTGGAGAGGAGTGACTAAGGTCTGATCCCTATATGCATGGTGTTCATATTAAGGAGATTTTGGCCCCGTGATCCATGAGTGAGGGGGACATATTTTCTCAAACTAAAATCTGAACGAATGATCTGTGACAGTATTATTGATGATCTGAAAATACATTTAAAGGAGTCTTACAAATAGCCTTTAGTTATTTATTTGATAAATCATTGTTGAAAAGAATAAAATTGCATAAATGATGTTTTTATTTTATACATTACTATTAAATGTAAGGAGCTCTGGTAGCGTAGCGGTTACGAATCGGACTGCGAACCATAAGGTCAGCAGTTCGAAACTACCAGCTG
>NW_006408580.1:5397384-5404170 GCF_000296735.1 Chrysochloris asiatica
AACAACAACAACAACAACATTAAATGTTCAAAGGAGCTCTAGTAACATAGTGGTTACGAGTCGGGCTGCTTTTCTCATGGTCAGCAGTTTGAAAATACCAGCAGTTCCATGGGAGAAAGATGAAGCTTTCTGCTCCCGTAAATACTTACAACCTTGGTACAGGTCGCTATGAGTCAGAAGTGACTCTACGGCATATAACGACGACAACGGCGATTGAATGTACATTCATCACCTATAGTATGAACTATTGTTAGTATATGTACAACAGAATGAAACATTGTCTGGTCCTGTACCATCTTCACGATTTTTGGAATGCTTGCGTTCATTGTAGCAACCGCTGAGTAGTTTGAGTAGCTCCCAAGCTAAGGGGCTTATCTTCTAGTACTGTATCTTTTGTGATGCATAGGATTTTCATTGGCTAAGTTTTGGAAGTAGATCATCAAGAATGTTGTTAAGTATTGTAGACTCAGTTGCAACTCACAGTGACTCTGTGTAGGGTTTCCAAGGAATGTCTAATGGGTTTGAACTGCCAACATGTGGTTAGCAATTCAGTGTTTATCTCATAGCATTTATACCAGGACTCTACATCAGGAATAGCTACCACTTATTGGCGACTTATTATTATTTTCTTACAAATTCATTGTGGTAAATGTTGTTGTTGTAAGATGCCATCAAGTCGGTTCCAACTCGTAGCGACTTTATGCACAATAGAAATGAAACACTGACCCATTTTGTGTAATATTGTTGTTAAACTTGAGCCCATAGCTGTTGCCACTGTGTCAATTCATCTCATTGATAGTCTTCCTTTTTTTCATTATCTCTCAACTTTACTTAGCATGATGTCTTTCTCCAGTGGCTGGTTCCTCCTAATAATCTGTCCAATGTATGAGAGATGAAGTCTTGCTATCCTGGCTTCTAAGGAGCACTCTGGCTGTACTTCTTCCAACACAGATTAGTTTGTTCTACTAGCAGTCCATGATACTTTTAATATTCATCTCCAACAGCATAACTCAAATACAACAGTTCTTCTACAATCTACCTTATTCATTGTTCAACTTTCACATGCATATGAAGTTATTGAAAAAACCATGTCTTGAGGTATGTACATATTAGTCCTTATAATAGTTAGGATTCAGTGTCAACTAGATGAGGCTAGGAGTTCCAGAGATTTAGCAGTTGAGATGTGTTTATTCCCATGGTGATGAATCTAATACAGGCATAGTTAACTCTATGATGAGTGGCTATAAGCAGCCAATCAATTAAAGTAATGCTTCTTTGGGGGTGTGGCCTGCTCCCAATATAATAGGCACACAGAAATGACTCTCTATCTCTTTCACTGGGCACTGGGGGCTCCACAATTGTAAGCCATTTCCTTAATAATAAACTTCTTTTATGTTTCACTGGTTTTGCTCCATTAGAAAACCTGGCCTAAGACATGTTATGCCAAGAGATGGAGGTTGAAAAAAAAAAACAAAATCACTATTATAAACTAAATAATAGTTTAAACAACCAAAGGACACATTCTGCAAGCCTGCCTCCTGGTCCCCAGCACTCAGTCCCTCTCTTTCCATGAATCTAGCATCTTCAGCTGCTCCCTCTCTCCATGTCCCCATCACTGCCTCCATCTCTGGTGTCGCTGCTTCTCTCTATAGGGTCCCACAGTCCGTTTGTGCTCTTCTCCCTTGATGGTCCTAGGGTCCTCTGTTTCTGGACTGTAAAATTAACTATTCCCCCATTTTTGTTATAAAACTTCTACTTTTACATTTGTGACAGTCGCAATTAGTTATGATAAACAATTACTCACTATTGAATCTTATCCCCATCTCTCTCTCTTTTTTTTAATGCTTTATTGTAAATTATGTGATAGTTTCCACAGGAGAACATTAGATTCACCTTGATCCCATCGTATATAATTTCCTTGCCATGGTTACAATCCCCCCCATGCATCATCCACCAACCAGAGGGTATACCCCGCAAGCCTGCCCCCTGGTTGTCAGCACACAGCCCCTCTCCCTCTCCAGGTCCAAAGTCCCCAGCCATTCCATCTCTCCACATGATCGTTTCTGCCTCCATCTCTGGCATCACTGCTTCTCTGGGTAGGGTTCCGTTCTTTGCTCTTCTCCCTTGATGATTCCTGGGATGTCTGCTCCTAGACTGCAAAGTTAATCATCCCCCTCCTTTTGCCACAAAACGTCTACCTTTACATTTCCAGCCCTTACAATCAGTCCTGATACCAATTATTCACTATTGTATCGAAAGACACCTAGCCGTGTCTCTTTTCATCAGACCCGCCTAGACAGATTGGATACTACTCGGTGGAGATTCTACCTTGCTCCATGCCCTCTGGATCTAGGTTGCCTCTTGAGAGCTTGTAAGCCAGTCACTTCTTGCCTCTGTAGCGCCCTCCCCCCCATTCTGGGTAGCTAATGTCCAAGTTGCCCATCCTTGTCCTCTCTGTGTGTGGAGGGGGTGGGAATGACCCTCGCTGTGAAGATTTGTTCCCTCTTTTGAGCTACTGCTTCCATAGGTGTAGGTCAAGTTCATCAAATTGTATCAGATTACTTTTTTTTTCCCCCTCTTCTTTCTTCTTCTAGTTGAGCGCTGATCATCCAGCCATTGAAGCCAGGTCAAGTGAGTATTATCTGCAAGTGTGGGTGTACTTACGTATGTGCCCTCTCTTCTTATCAGCTGGATGCTTCACTCTCCACTCTAGTCCTTTTTGGCTGTCACTGACTCTGGGTCCAAGATTCCCCTGGACTTGCCACACTGCTGGCCAACCAGATCTCCAGCCAGGTTCACAGGAGTCTATTGAACGTTGTAGGGCTTAGCTCGAAGCTTCATTACTGCTTTTCCCTCACTTCCCCTTATCAGTGACGAATGTGGTCAGCAATCAGAGCGTGTATTTCCATTGAGTCTTAATCTTAGAAAGAGGTTTGCCCTGAACGTATCCGACCACTTTCCTTGATGTCTCCTGGACGAGCAATTAGCTTGTTCTTGTAGTAATCAATTGGTCTGCCTATATTGTTTTCTATTTTTCCTGTCAGTCTTTCTTTCAAGAAGTATCTTCTGTTCTTCTGGCCACTCTAGGCTTGTCTGCTTGTCCTTTCAAGTGGAAATTTCCCCTCAGAAGATTCTGGATGCTGTTAAGGATTCCACCTATGGTCTTGTGTAATGCAGAGACTCTCCAGAAAGCCTCCTTCACTGGGCATGTCAAAACCCCATTTTAGGTATTCCAATCACTTATAGGCAGAAGACAGACTTACAAGCTTTCTATGGTGATATTTCTGGTTATTCCTTTCTCTCTCCTTCCAGTGTCTATTTTATAGTGGTATGCCAGGGAAACCAAGATTCAAAAGACAGCCAAGGGTCTTAAAATTATTTACCCCCTTTTCCCCATTCCAACCATGTCTCAGTCTCTGTATCCCATAGCCCTGTTGTTCCAAGGTTGTGCATACATCATTATTTGCCTCTGTCCCACTTCAGCTTCACATTCATCTGTCCATGTCATCATCTCTGTCTCCATGCCTGGCCTCACTGCCTTTCTGGGTAGGGTCACACTTTCCGCCTTTCTCGCTTGATGGCCCCAGGGACCTCTGCTCCTGGGCTGCAAAATCCATCACTCTCCTCCTTTCGCCAAAAAAAAAAAAAAAAAAAGAATCTGTCTCTACATTTCCAGCCCTCACAGTCAGTCCTGATAGCAGGTATTCACTGTTGTATCACAAGAGTATTATCCCCATTTCCTTTCATCAGCCTGGTTCCAATAGATTGGAAATCATTCAATGGAGGTTCTGCCTACCCCTGCCCCAAAGTAAGACTAATTTTAAAGGCACTGGTATAGGGTGAAGGAATGTCTAACTTCTACTTCAAAGCTTTGGACTGATTTTGAGTTTGATTCACTTTTCCCCTTGGTGAAGTCAGAGGAGGTCAGACATGGTTCCCACCTGGTTTTTGCAGTTGACATCATAAGCAGGATCCATTGTAATGGCTCTAGATTCATAGAAGTATAGGTTTTGTAAGAGAAAGAACCAACAGGCATGGGAAATGAAACTTTTGATTTCTAGATGGTTAGTATGGATTTTGTTACCAATGGATGAAAAGAATGTCAGGGATAAAATGCTTAAGCAAAGGGGAGAGCAGCAGCTTCTGGAGTTGCCAAAGCAAATGTCACACTGGTTAAACTAGATGGGTAATAGGGAGCCAGGGCCTACTGAAATCCACCTGCCAGATGCCCAAGGCCATATGCATATGAATGGGGTTAGTTTAAGGGAGAAGAATAGATTGAACTTTAGTGTTTTAAAGAGGTTTGTCTGTTTGACAGCCTTTTGAATATTGGTTTCTTCCTATATATTACTGTAAAATAGACATACATGTGAGAAACAAACGAATATTAGAAATTATGATTACAAAGAGCTTATAAATCTGCCTTCAGCCTATTGTTGTTGTTAAGTGCCGTTGAGTCGGTTCTGACCCATAGCGACCCTGAAGAGGATTTCTGAGGCTGTAAATCTTTATGGGAGTAGAAAGCCTCATCTTTCTCCCATGGAGCAGCTGGTAGTTTTGAACTGCTGACCTTGCAGTTCACAGCCCAATTCGTAACCACTATGTGCTACCAGACCTTCAGCCTATACTTGGTTAGATTTTCTAAAAGGTGAGCTAGAATTTGCCCAGAGAAATAGGTTTCTTGTTAAGCTTTTGTAAAGTATGGATCCTTAGGTGGAATCCTAAGCCCCACTAAGAACTTTCAGATTTAGGAAATTTGCATTTTAAAAGACATGCAGATCAACCCAGAATTGCTGAGACATGGAGATTTATGCAGACAAAAAGCAGACAGTTTGGCTTTTTGAGTTCTGGAGGTATCATGGTAAGGAAAATCTGCCCATCAGAGAAAATCCCCTTCTAGGACTGAAAGTTATAGGGAACTGGCAAGCCATATGCTCACTGATGACAACCTGAGTCTTCTTGGGAGAAATGCAACAATGAAGACATGACTGAGTTTGGACATATTTCATAGGCACCCATTGAACTTAAGATGAGAGAGAAAAGAGGAAGGGCTAGCTGGTCTGAAGTTTAGAGAGTTGTGTGAACTCCCAAACTTGCAGCTGGTACCCATTTGACCTAGCTTGAATGGCTAAGACTCAGTTGCCCAGAACCTGCCCAGATGAAGATAAAGATGTTTGATACTGTGAGGGAGTACAAATTGCTACAATCCGATGAGACTGGACTTTTGCTCAAAATTCCAATTAGAAAGGAAGATTCCTCAGATCAAACAACATGTTGTCTCCTTAGAGTACTGGGTTGATTGTTGTTGTTGTTAAGTGTCATCAAGTCTGTTCTGACTCATAGCGAACTTCTATAGGGTTTCCAAGGAGCAGCTGGTGAGCTTGAACCACTGATCTTGTGGTTCAAAGCAACCTTGCAGTTCAGCATATTAACTGGCAGTGCCACACCAGGACTGGGTTGATAGGAATGGGCAATTTAGACATTGACTATCAATGGGGAGTTATAAAAGCATGAGTCCTGGTGTGGCACTTTAGGATAAGCACTGGACTGCAAGGTCAATTTGAACCACAAGGCCAGCAGTTCAAACTCACCAGCTGCTTCTTGGAAACCCCATCTAGGGTCACTATGAGTTGGAACCTACTCAATGGCACTTAAAAACAATAACATAAAGGCATGAAGTGGCTGGCTTACAAGGTTTCATGGGTGTGCTTAGTTTTAGAATGAGGGGGTAAGGGAGAATCCCCATTGACTAGTTTTCCAGATAGGTCTGATGAAAGAGGGGTGGGGGATGATGCTGACATGATTTTATAATTTCAATTGTGAGTGATTGTTAGTTGGATTAATTGTGATGGTCAAAACTGTAATTGTAGAAGAAGTGTAACCAAAAGAGGAGCAGTTAACCTTTCAGTTCAGGAGGAGACAATCCTAGGACCATTGAGAAAGAAGAGCATGAGTGGAACATGGGATTTTTGCCTGGAGAAGTGGTGGCAGCAGCAGAGATAACAGTAGAGTGGTGTCATGGAAAGACAGAGCAGTTGTGGACTCTAGGCCAATGGACTGAGTAAGGTTGTGTAAGGCTCTTACAGCCAGGAGACTGGCTTGCAGAATGTACCCTTTGGACATTTAAATGAATATATATTTTTTGTTTTCTATGTATACAAGGAGCTCTGATAGCGTAGTGGTTACGAATTGGGCTGCGAACCGCAAGGTCAGCAGTTCAAAACTACCAGCTGCTCCGCGGGAGAAAGATGAGGCATTCTGCTCCGGTAAAGATTAACAGCCTCGGAAACCCTGTGCAGGGCCGCTATGAGTCGGAACCGACTCCACGGCACATAACAACAACAACAATGTATACATCAAATATTTTTGCTTTGCTCATTTGTGACATATAAGATGTAAATGGGGCCAGTGAGTTTTTGGTTGTACGCATTTTAGTTATATGCTGGTCGCAAGTATGACTTTACAATTTTCTTTATTTAGAGATTATGCATATAGTTTATAGGTTCAAATTGATAATGGTGGGCTATAACAGTTTGGGTTCTTGTCAACTTGACTAGTCCAGGATTTCCAGAAGTTTAGCAGGTGAGATGTGCCTATTCCCAAAGTGATGAAACCTAATACAGACATAGTTAACTATTTGATGAATGGCTATGAGCATCCAATCAATGAAAGGGATGCTTTCTTGGGGGTATGGTCTGCTCCCAGTATAATGGACACAAAGAAAAGAACTCTTTCTTCCACTGGGGACCTGGGACTCTACAACTGTAAGACATTTCCTTGATAATA
>NW_006408580.1:5404425-5406320 GCF_000296735.1 Chrysochloris asiatica
CTCATCTTTCTCCCGCGGAGCGGCTGGTAGTTTCGAACCGCTGACCTTAAGGTTCGCAGCCCGATTCGTAACCACTACGCTACCAGAGCTCCTTATATATATATCACTGGTTTTGCTTCTCTTGAAACCTGGCCTAAGGCAGTCCTCAAAACTGACATATTTGCTCATGAACACTTTAAAGAGGTTTTATGAAGCACATTTGCCTAATGCTGATTCTAGGAATATTGATGGTATATCTAAGTAAAATGAAGTCTTTGACAACTTCAATCTTTTCTCAGTTTATCATGATGTTATTTATTCATCCAGTGGTGAGGATTTTTATTTTCTTTACATTGAGGTACAACCCATTCAATCTTCATCAGTAAATATTTTAAGTCCTCTTCATTTTCAGTATGCAAGGTTGTATTATCTGCCTATCACTGACTGTTAATGAGTCTTCTTACAATCTTGATACCATGTTCTTCTTCATGTAATCCAGTTTCTCCAATTACTTGTTCATCATATAGATTGAGAAGTCTGGTGAAAGAATACAATCCAAGTGCACACTTTTACTAATTTGAAACCACTCAGTGTCCCCTTGTTTTATTTAAATGGTTGCCTCTTGATCTATGTTCAGGTTCCTCATGAGCACAATTAAGTGTTCTCAAATACTCATTCTCCATAATGTCCATAGTTTGTAATGATCTACACAGTCAAAATCCTTTCCATCGTCAACAAAGCACATGTGAACATCTGTCTGGTATTCTCTGCTTTCAGCCAAGATCCATCTGACATCAGCAATGATCTGCCTCATTCCATGGCCTCCTCTGAATCCAATTTGAATGTCTGGCAGTTCCTTGTCAATGTATTGCTGCAGACTTTTTGAATTATCTTCAGAAAAAATTTTATTTACATGCGATATTAACAATATTGTTCGATGATTTCCACATTCAGTTGGGTCACCTCTCTTAGTAATGGGCACAAATATGTATCTCTTCCAGTCAATTGGCCAGGTAATTGTCTTCCAGATTTCTTGGCATAGATGAGTGAGTGCCTCCAGTGCTGTCTCTGTGTGCTGAAAGATTTCAATTTTTATCCCATTGATTCCCAGAGCCTTGTTCTTTGCCAATGCCTTCAGTGCACCTTGGACTTCTTCCTTCTATGCTATTGTCTCTTGATCATGTGCTATCTCTTGAAATGATTGAACATTGTCCATTTCTTTTTGATACAGTGACTCTATTCCATTCATCTTCTTTTCATGCCTTTCCATCATTTTTCCCATTGTTGTTGTTGTTAAATGCTGTCAAGTCGGTTCCGACTCATAGTGACCCTGTATAAGGTTTTTAAGGAGCAGTTAGTGAGCTTGATCCACTGGCCTTGTGGTTCAAACTAACCTTGCAGTCTAGTCCTTTATCCCACAGTGCCATACCAGGACTCCAAAGAATCTTTCAATATTACAAGTTGAGGCTTGAATTTTTTCTTCAGTTCTTTCAACTTTAGAAATACTAAGTGTGTTCTTCCCTTTTGGTTTTCTAACTGCATGTCTTTACTCATTTCATTATAATACTTGACTATGTCTTCTTGAGCTGCTCTGAGATTTTCTGTTCAGCTCTTTTACTTTCTTTTTTACTTAATTGTCTCTCTATATATGTTGTTGTTGTTATGTGCCATGGAGTCAGTTCTGACTCATAGTGACCCTACACAGGATTTCTGAGGCTGTAAATCTTTACGGGAACAGAAAGCCTCATCTTTCTCCCATGGAACAGCTGGTAGTTTAGAACTGCTGACCTTGCGGTTCACAGCCCAGTTTGTAACCACTATGCTACTGTTGTTGTTGTTAAGTGCCGTCGAGTCGGTTCCGACCCATAGTGACCCTGTACAGGGTTTCCGAGGGTGTAAATCCTTACAGGAGTAGA
>NW_006408580.1:5406605-5409105 GCF_000296735.1 Chrysochloris asiatica
TTTCTCCCACAGGGCAGCTGGTAGTTTCGAACCGCTGACCTTAAGGTTTGCAGCCCGATTCGTAACCACTACACTACCAGAGCTCCATATATATATATAATTTTTGTTAAATGCCATCCATTAATTTCTGACTTATAGTACAGATCCTGTACGGGATTTCTGGGGAGCAGCTGGTGGGTTTGAACTACTGACCTTGTAGTTACTATTCCAGTTTGTATTCTACAGTGCCATACCAGGAAAAAAGCAAAAATATGTATATTGTAACAAAAAGTTTGGAGACTTAAAAGCAAAAATATGTATATTATAACAAAAAGTTTGGAGGACTTATTACTGATGCTTTTCATGAAGTGTTTGTGGGAAGTACAATGATCTTTACCTAAAGGATCTTTGCCTTTGTTCCCGGAAGGTAACAAGATATCTTTGAGAGCATCATAGCACACTGAAGGATTTATACAGATGAGGTAGCTCCTGTGGAGTGTGGGCCGGCCTTGTCAGAAAGGCCCCCCACTGATATCAACTTGAGCTGGTGGGATGAGAGGGCTGGAAATTGAATTCAACCTCATGGATAATAATTTAATCAGTCGATTGTGCCTACATAACAGAACCCTAATCAGAACTCCAGACAATGACCCTCAGGTGAATGTCCTTGTTGGCGAAAGACCATGATGTACTGGAGGGTGACTCACACTTTTTGGGACTGGGAAACTCCGTACTGGGGATCGTTCCCAGACCTCATGCTATGTGTCTTTTCTTTATTTAATTTGTATTCTTTATAATAGAGTCCTGGTGTGGAAGTGTAGGATAAGACCTGGTCTGTTAACCACAAGGTCAGCGGTTCAAACCCACCACCATGGAAACCCTACACAGGCCTGCTTTTTGTTGGAATTGACTCATGGCACTTCACAACAATATTCTTTATAATAAACCTGTAATTAAATTCACAAATTCTAGTGAATTATTAAGTCCAAGGAGACAATGTTTTTGTTGTTAAGTGCCATCAAATCGGATCCGACTTTTAGTGACTTTTACAGGGTTTCTGTGGAGCGGCTGGTGAGTTTGAACTACCGATCTTGCAGTTCAAACCAACCTTGCGGTCCAGTGAATTCTCCTGAAGCACTACACCAGGACTTCAAAAGAGACAATAGGAACTCTCAATTTTTTAATCAGCAGATTAGAAGTGAGAGGCTGCTGGGAAAACCTGAGCTTATGACAGGATATTCCGAGGGGGTAGTAGGAACCATTTTATTTGTAGCCAGAAGTTTATTTATAGGTCAGAAGTTAAGGATTCATTTGAAATCTTGGACAGGCTTGGCAGTCTGGAGGACTATGCCCTTTGGTTTATAAGATCTTACTTAGCTCCAGTGGTTAAGGTCAGAGCAATAAGAATTGCCTTTACAGTTGGTGTCAAAGAGAATATTCAGAGTTGGTATGTGAGAGAAGGCACACACAAACACAGATAGACACATAATAGTACATTATAAAGATTTTATTTTTGCCTTAGGACAATTCTAGGATGTAAACACTATTAACTCCATTTCATAGCAGGCACTGTGTTAGTGGTTAATGGAATACAAAGATTACTTAGTATCAACAGAACATGATTCCTACCTTCAAAATATGTGAACTTTAGGGAGAAGCAAGCACAAAAGTGACTTTAATATAAAGCTAATGGTAATTAATGACAATTGAGAAGCTAATTGTCATGATAATTTAAAGAATATAGAAATCAATTCCTACTGAGGAGAACTCCTGTAGGAACTAGCATTTAATTAAGACACTGGTAGATTTGGGGTCTATTATGGTTATATCTTTGTGTAACAATTTGCCCCCAAACTTAGTGTCGTTAAACAATCATTTTTATTTTCCTCACAATTTTTTTGCTCAGGAATTCAGGAAGGTCTTGGTCAGGCAGTTCTCATTTGAGGTAATTGCAATCAGATGCCAACTGGAATCCAAGATGGCACATTCATAGGTACTGGTAGTTGATGCTGGCTATCAGTTGAGATTTCAGTTGAATTGTCCATTGGAGTGCCTGTATATGACTTCTCTCTATGGTGGTCTCACACAGGAGCTATGTGGTCTTTGCTGACCTAACTGTGGAAGTCAGGCAGTATTACTTCTACTATATTCTAATGATACTGGGAGGATCACTATGGCCAGCTCTAATTCAAGAAGAAAGGTCATAGACCCCACCTCTTGATGGGAGGAAGGTCAAGGTCACATTGTAGAAAAGCAAGTGAGATGGAAAATACTGTTATAGCTATCTTTGAAAGAACTGAATGTCACAGGGCATTGAGAGATGTATTGTTGTTGTTATGTGCCATCGAGTTGGCACCGACTCATAGCGACCTTATGCACAGCACAACAAAACACTGCCAGATCCTGGGCCAACCTCACTACCGTTGCCACGCTTTAACCCATTGATGCTGCCACTTTGCCAATCCATCTCACTGGGGGTCTTCCTCTTTTTCTCTGACCCTCCACCTTACCAAACATGATA
>NW_006408580.1:5410047-5424246 GCF_000296735.1 Chrysochloris asiatica
TGCCTCTTTGTCCATGAGCACAATTAAGAGTTGTGGAATACTCATACTTTGCAATGGTCTCCATAGCTTTTCATGATCCACACAATCAAAAGCCTTTGCTTAGGCAATAAAGCACAGGTAAATATGTTTCTGATATTCTCTGCTTTCATCTAAGATCCATTGGACATCAGCAATGATATCCCTTGTTCCACAGCCTCTTCTGAATCTGGCTTGAACCTCTGGAAGTTCTCTGTCAATGTATGCTTCAGCCAAAGCAAAACTTTACTCGCAAGGGATATCAAAGAGATTGTCCGATGATTTCCGCATTCCATTGGGTCACCTCTCTTTGGAATGGGAACAAATATGGATCTTCTCCAATAAATTGGCCAGATAATGGCCTTCCAAATTTCTTGGCAGAGATGAGTGAGTGCCTCCTGTGCCGCCTCACTTTCTTGAAAGATTTCACTTTTGATTCCATCAATTTCTGGTGCCTTGTTCTTTGCCAATTCCTTCAATGCACCTTGGACTTCTTCCTTCAGTATCATAGGCTCTTGATCATATGCTACCTCTTGAAACAGTTGAACATAAACCATTTCCTTTTGGCACTGTGACTCTGTGTATTCTTTCCATCTTCTTTTTGATGCTTTCTGCATCATTCAGTAATTTGCCCAGAGAATCCTCAGTAATGAAAGTTGAGGCTTGAATTTTTTCTTCAGTTCCCCCAGCTTGAGAAATGCTGAGCGTGTTCTTCCCTTTTGGTTTTCTGACTCCAGATCTTTGCGCATTTTGTTGTAATATTTGGCTTTATCTTCTCAAGCTGATCTTTGAAATTTTCTGTTCAGCTCTTGGACCTCCTCATTTCTTCCATTTGATTTAGCATCTTTACGTTGGAGAGCAAGTTTCAGTGTCTCTTCTGCCATCCATTTTGACCTTTTCCTTCTTTCTTGTCTTCTTAATTACGTTTTGGTTTCTTCCTGTATGATGTTCTTGATGTCATCCCACAACTCTTCTGGTCTTTGGTCTTTAGTGTTTAATGTATTGATCATTACCTGTGATTGGAATGCAAAGCTTAGCAGCCCGATTGGTAACCACTACTTACATGGAATATCAATGAAACTGTTTGATGATTTCTGCATTCTGTCAAGTCACCTCTCTTTGGAATGGGCACAAATACATATCTCAATTCATATTCCATCAATTCCTAGTGTCTTGTTCTTTCCCAATTATGTCAATGCACATTGGACTTTTTCTTTCAGAATCTTTGGCTTTTGATCATATGCTACCTCTTGATATGGTTGAACTTTGACTATTCCCTTTTTGATACAATGACTCTGTATATTCCTTCCATCTTTTTTTGATGCTTTCTGCATCATTCAGTATTTTGCCCATAGAATCCTCCAAGTCTATGAAAGTCAAAATATGACCTTGAACATATCCACCTGAATTTAAAGACCATTTCAAAAAATTATTTCACACATTATACACTATGATAGAGGACCAGACGAGTTGTGGGATGGCATCAAGAATATCATATAGAAAGAAAAAAAAGGGTCATTATAAAAACAGTAAACAAAGAAAAAAACCAAAGTGGATGTCAGCAAAGATTCTTAAACTTGCTTTTTAACACAGAGAAACTCAAGTGATGAAATAATAAACTAAAAGCACTGAACAGAATATTTCAAAGTACAGCTTGAGAAGAGAAAACAAGTATTATAATGAAATGTGCAAATAACTGGGGTTAGAAAACCAAAAGGGAAGAACACGTTTGGCATTTTCAAGCTAAAAGAAATGAAGAAAAAATTCAAGGCTCTGCTTGTAATATTGATGTATTCTATGGGCAAAATATTGAATGATACAGGAAGCATAAAAAGAAGATGGAAGGAATATACAGTCCTTATACCAAAAATAATTGATTGATGTTCAAACATTTAAACAGATACCATATGATTAAGAATCATGGGTACTACCAATACCCACCCCTCACCTCCAGCTGTGCCGTGAGCTCACTGCTTCTTCACTCCATGTGGCTACAGAGGCAACTGGGGCTCCTGGGGAAAGAACCAGGCTCAGCCCAGGCCCCTGGGGCAGAAGATCCCTTCCCCCAATGCCTGCCAACCTTCCAGCTGATGCACACCACCCCCACCCCTCTAACAAAAGCCTTCATTTGCATACAGTAGGGAATATTCATCTCCATATGGCTCTTGTTCTGGAGGGAGCCTCTGAAATCTCAGCTGCCCTTTCCTTTCTCCTTAGAGAGGCCAAACTCTCTTCTTCATCCATCCAAAAATTCATGGAAATAATCTGTGAAAAGCCTCATAACATGGATGAACCTGGAGAACATTTGAGTGACACTGTTGTTGTTGTTAAGAGTCAGCAAATTGGTTCTGACTCATAGAAACCTTGTACAGGATTTCTGAGGCTGTAAATCTTGTGGTTAAAGTGCAATAACCTTGCAGCACCAAACCAGGGCTCCTGAGTGAAATTTGTCAATCACAAAAGGCCAATTATTGTATGAGACTACTGTTGTAAAAAGTTAAGAAAAGGTTTTTTTGATAAAAGAGACATTTTATAATGGTTACCAGGGGTGGGAGAAAGGGGAAAATTATTCATAGTTTAGAGGGTTGTTGTTGTCAAGTGCTGTCAAGTCTGTTCCGACTCACTGAGAACCTGTATAGAATTTCCAACGAGCAGCTAGTGGGTTTGAACTGCTGACCTTGCAGTTTTCAGTCCAGCGTATATCTTACAGTGCCACACCAGACCTAGAGGGTAGATACATGTTAACACGGGTGACGGAGCAGGCAATATACAAAAAGAGAGAGGTTGGCAGAGGAAGGATGAAGGCAGCAGAAGATATGGGGAAGAATGCAAGAGTCAAAGTGAATAAAAGTAGATACTGTTAACGGAGTAAGTGGTACATGGAGGGGATTGCAATCATTGTAATGAAACAAAGTATATGATTTGTTGAATGTAAACTATGGATGATCAGCTCTGTAGACCTTCACTCAATTAACAATAAAACGTTTTTTTAAAAAAAGAACCAATGGTACTGAAGCAAGAGGTCCAAGCTGCACTGAAGGCATTAGGGAAAAACAGCTTCCAGGAGTTGACAGAATACGAATAACAATGTTTCAACCAACTGATGCTGTGCTGTAGGTGCTCTCTCATCTATGACAAGAAATTTGGTAGACAGCTCCCTGACCAACTGATTGGAAAAGATCCACATCTGTGCCCATTCCAAAGAAAGTTAACCCAACAGGATGGGGAAATCATTGAACAATATACCAATACTATCACATCCAGATACCATTTTGCTGAACATAATTCAAAAATCGACAGGCAGCTGCCAGAAATCCATGCCAGGTTCATAAGGGGATGTGGAGCAAGCAATATCATTGCTGACATCAGATGAATCTTGGTTGAAAGCAGAGAATACCGGAAAGATGTTTATTTGTGTTATATTAACTATACAAAGGCATTCGACTATGTGGATCATCACAAACTATGGATAACATTGTGATGAATATATATTCCAGAACGCTTAATTGTGCTCATGAGGAAGCTATACATTGACCAAGAAGCAGCCATTCCAACAGAACAAGGGAATACTGAATAGTTTAAAATCTGGAAATGTGTGTTCCGGGGTTGTATCCTTTCACGCTACTTATTCAATCTGTATGATCAGCAAATAATCAAAGAAACTGTATTATATGAAGAAGAATGTGGCATCATGATTGGAGGCATCATATTAAGAGTCTGAGATATGCAGATGCCTACATACAACCTTGCTTGCTGAAAGAGATAAGGACTTTACTGATAAAGTATTTACTGATGAAGATAAAAGACCACAGCCTTCAGTACAGATTGCACCTTAACATAACGAAAAACAAAATCCTCAAAACTGGACGAATAAATGACTTCATGATAAACGGAGACATGATTGAAGTTATCAAAGATTTTATTTTGGTTTAAAATCAGGAAAAGTGTGTGCAAGAGTTATTTCCTTTTACCATATTTGTTCAATCTGTATGCTAAGTAAATAATCTGAGAAACTGAACTATATGAATAACACGCAATCAAGATTGAAGGAAAACTTGTTAACAACCTGTGATATGCAGTTGACACAACCTTGTTTACTGAAAGGGAAAAGGAATTAAAGCACTTACTGATGAATTTCAAATACTACAGCCTTCAGTATGTATTACAGTTTACCATGAAAAAAATAAAACTCCTTATAGCTGGACCAATAAACATTATAATAAACAGAAAAAAGATTGAAATTGTCAAGGATTTCATTTTCCTTGAATTCACAATCAATGCCCATGAAAGCAATATTCAAAAACTCAAATAAAGTATTGCATTGGGAAAATCTACTTCAAAGATGTCACATTGAGGACTAAGGTGTACCCTACCCAAACTTCCATTTAAAGGAATTGTTGTTGTTAAGTGCCACTGAGTCAGTTCTGACTCTTAGCAACCCCGCATAGGGTTTTCAAGGAGTGGCTAGTGAATTTGAACTGCTTTAAATTGACTAAAACAAAGTAACATTAAAAGCTATAGTAAAGGTATCTTAGGCTTGGTTCTCTAGGGAAGCAAAATCAGTGAAGCTTATATACAAAGACACGTTTATATTGAGGAAATGGCTCGCACCATTGTCATTATTGTTGTTAGGTGCCCTGTAGACAGTTCTAATTCATAGAGACCCTATGCACGACAAAAGGAAACACTGCAGGTCCTGGGCCATTCCCACAACGATTGTTATGTTTGCACCCATTTTTGCTACTACTGTGTCAACCCATCTCATTAAGGGACTTCTTCTTTTTTCCCCAAACTTCTACTTCACTAAGCACTAAGTTTATGCCAGAGAATGGTTCCTCCTGATAACATGTCCAAAGTATGAGAGACAAAGTCTCGCCGTTCTGGCTTCTAAGGAACATTCTGGCTAAGGAGCATTCTGACTGTACTTGTTCCAACACAGATTTGTTTGTTCTTCTGGCAGTCCATGGTATTTTTAATATTCTTCAACACCATAATTCAAATGCATCGATTCTTCTAAAGTCTCTTTATTCACTGTTGAAATTTCACATGTATATGCAATGATGGAAAATACCATAATTTAAGTCAAGCACACCTCAGTCCTTAAACTGTTATCTTTGCTCTTGTACACTTTAAAGAGGTCTTTGAAGCAGATTTGCTTAATACACTATACTGTTTGATTTTTAAAAAACTTTTTATTGTGAATTGAGTGAAGGTTAACAGACCAGATCATCAGGTTTACATTCAACAAATTATATACTTTGTTTCTTCTCAGTGATTGCAATCCCCTCCCTGCAACAACAGTTGTACAACTTCCTCCCAGTGGCTTCCTTTCTACATCTTAAATTTCACAAATGAACAGAACAAAATATTTGATGTACACATGCAAAATAAGACATTCATTTAAGTGTTCTAAGGGCATATTCTGCAAGCCAGCCTCCTGCCCACAGGCACACGGCTTTACTCAGTCCATGGGCCTAGAACCCACAGCTGCTCTATCTTCCCATGCTCTCACCTCTGCCACTGTCTCTGCTGTCGCTGATTTTCTAGGTAAGATCTCACGTTCCAATCTTGCTCTTCCTTCTTGTTGTTCCTGGGATCCTTTGTTCCTGAATTAAAAGATTAACTACCCACCTTTTAGTTACACATTATCTACCATTACAGTTATGACAATCACAATTAATGCTGCTAACAATTATAATTAAATCATAAAATCTTATCAGTATCATCCCCCATACCCTTTCACCAGATCGATCTGGAGAAGAGGGAAACCATTCAGGGGGAATTCTACATTACCCTTCTCGTTTTGAAACTAAGCACACTTATGAAAGCTTGTAAGCCAGCCACTTCATGCTATTATTGCCATCTCCCCCTCTGCCCCCTGTGTTTGATAGCCAATGTCTCCATTGCCATCCCTTTCAACCCATTGCACTGAGGAAACACGATTGTTCCTTGATATGAAGAATCCTTCTATTCTGGTTGGAATTTTGAGCAACTGCATGCATAAGCAAAGGTCCAGTTCATAAAATTGTAGCAAATTATACTTGCCCACAGTATCAAGCATTTTTATCTTCATCTGGTTGAGTTCTAGTCAGCTAGTCATCCAAGCTAGTTTAAATGGGTACTAGCTACAAGTTTGGGAGATTACACACACCTCCCTGCATTTAAGACCAGCTGGACACTTCACTCTCAGCTCTATCCCCCAGTGGCTAGTTCACACATCTCCCCAAACTTTAGACCAGCCAGGCCTTCCTTTTCTCTCTCTCATCTGGAGGTCAACGGGTGAGTCCATGGTAGTGTAATTATTCTCCAACACCATAACTCAAATACATCAATTCTTCTACGGCCTCCTTTATTCATTGTTCAACTTTCATATGCATAATGAGGTTATTGAAAATTTCATGGCTTGGGTCAGGCACACCTTAGTTCTCAAGCTGACATCTTTGCTCTTCAACACTTTAAAAAGGTCTTGTGCAGCATATTTGCCTAATGCAATACATTGTTTTATTTCTTGACTGCTGCTTCCATGAGTGTTGATGGTTGATCTGAGCAAAATGAAGTCTTTGAAAATTTCAATCTTTTTTTCCAATTATCTTGGTGTTATTGTTTGGTCTAGTTGTCATGATTTTTGTTTCTTTACATTGAGGTGCAACCCAATGCTCTTTATCATTAAGTATTTTAAGTCTTCTTTGCTTTCAGCAAGTAAGGTTGTATCTTTTGCATATCACAGGTTTTTAATGAGTCTTCCTCCAATCCTGAGGGATTATCTTTTTCTTCATATAATCCAGCTCCTCCAATTATTTGTTTAGCATACAGATTGAATAAGTATGGTGAAAGAATAAAATCCTGGTGCACACCTTTCCTAATTTTGAAACATTCATTGCTTCTTTGTTCTGTTCAAATAACTGTTCCTTGGTCTGTGTATAGGTCCCTCATGAGCCTAATTAAGTGTTGTGGAATACCCATTTTCTGAAATGTTGTCCATAGCTTGTCATGATCCACACAATCGAAAGCCTTTGGGTAGTCAATAAAGCATATCTTTTTGGTATTCTTGGTATTCTCTGCTTTCTGCCAAAAATCCATCTGACGTCAGCAATGATATCTCTTGTCTCATTGTTCTCATCTGAATATGGCTTGAACCTCTGGCAGTTCCCTGTCAATGAACTGTTGCAGCCATTTTAAAATGATCTTTAATGAAATTTTACTTGCTAAACTCCCAGCTGTTCTACGGGAGAAAGATGAGGCTTTCTGCTCCCGTAAAGATGTACAGTCTTGGAAACTCAGTACAGGGTCGCTATGAGTTGGAACCGACTCCACGGCACATAACAACAACATGATATCAATCATATTGTCCGATGATTTCCACCTTCTGTTGGGTCAGCCCTCTTCAGAATGGGCACAAACATGAATCTCTTCCAATCAGTTGGTCTTCCAAATTTCTTGACATAGATGACTGTGTGTCTCCAGTGCTCCATCAGTTTGTTGAAATATTTCAATTTATATTCCATCAATTCCCGGAAACTTGTTCTTTGCCAATGCCTTCAGTTCACCTTGGACTTCTTCCTTCAGTATCATTGGCTCTTGATCAGGTGCTACTTCTTGAAATGGTTGAACATTAACCATTTCTTTTTGGTACAGTGTCTCTGTGTCTTCTATCTTCTTTTGATGCCTTCTGCACCATTAAGTATTTTGCCCATATAATCCTTCACTATTTAGTAGAGACTTGAGTTTTTTCTTCACTTCCCTCAGTTTGATAAATACAGAGCGTGTTCTTCTCTTTTGGTTTCTACCCCAGATTTTTAAACATTTCATTATAATATTTGGCTTTGTCTTCTTGAGTGGCTTTTTGAAATTTTCTATTCAGCTCTTCTCTTCTTGAGTTGGTATCTAAATTCAGGATATGTTCAAGATCATAATTTGGCTCTTGTGGACTTGTTTTTGTTTTCTTCAGCTTCAGCCTGAACTTGCACATGAGTAATTGATGGTCTGTTCCACAGTTGCCTGATGAAATTGAAAATCTCTATTGTTTTTTACCACAGATGTAGTCAATTTAATTCCTATGTATTCAATGAATTATATTATGTGATCTCTAGCATCCTATCACCAGGATCAAATTTTCTAATTACTGATCCTCCCTCTTTGTTTCCAACTCTCAAATTCCAAGCATCAGTAATTATCAATGCAACTTAATTGCTTATTTGGTCAATTTCAGATGGAAGAAGTTAGACTTTTTCCATTTCATCATCATTGGCTTTAGTGGTTATGGGTAAATTTGAATAATAGTTAGTATTAACTGATCTTCCTTGTAAGCATATGGATATTATACTATCACAGAAAATATTGTACTTAAAGAGAGATCTTGAAATGTTCTTTTTGAAGATGAATGTGATGCCATTTTTCTTCAGTTTGTCATGCCTGGGATAATAAACCATATGCTTATCTGACTCAAAATGGCCAATATCAATCCATTTCAGCTCACTAATGCTGAAACTGATCTTTATATGTGTTCTGTTTCATTTTTGACAACTTGCAGTTTCCCTAGATTCATATTTTATACATTTCAGATTCTGTTATTGATGGACATTAGCAGCTGTTTCTCCTCATTTTGAGTTGTGTCTTATCAGCAAACGAATGTCCTGAAAGCCTTGCTGGATCCATGTCCAGGTCATTAAGGTCAACTCTACTTTGAGGAGGCACTTCTTCCCTAGTCATATTTTGAGTGCCTTCCTACCTGTGAGGTTCATCTTCCAGTACTGTTTTTCATAAGGTTTTCATTGGCTAACCTTTCAGAAATGGTCCTCCTTTTTTTCTTACTGGCCTGTCTTAGTCTGGAAGCTCCACCTTGGGTGACCCTACTGATATTTGAAATATCAGTGACATAGCTTCTACTTTAAATACAATTCTTAACTGAGCTCTGGGAGAAAAAACTTACTTTCAAAACCACTAAGGCAGGACCAGATGTCTTAAAAGGCTAACCATATAATAAAAAGAATGCTTGGTGTTCTTTAATTTAAATCACACCCTGAATGGTAAGTAAAAGAAAAGTGATGCTTGAACTTCTCTGTGCTGTTTGGGAACGAAATAATGAAACTTCTCTATTTAATGTGTTCACTCTGTAACCATGATTGTGTATAAATGCTTTAAATTATGATGTTTTATTTCAGAGCTCCAGAAAATCATTAGGAATGAAGATGTCTTTAAGCACAAAATTCCAGATATATGTCTATAAATATACGTGTGTGTGTATTCAGAATATGTGATGCATTTAGACTCCTGGTGTGGCACAGTAGGATCAGCACTGGACTGGGAACCACAAGGTCAGCAGTTCAAACCCACCAGATGTTCCTTGGAAACCCTATTCAGGGTCGTTATGAGTCAAAACTGACTGGAGGGCACTTAACAACAAAGACAATGTGATATGTTTGGGACATAATTGTACCTGTGAGATACGTTGCTGTACTGGGGGGTTGGGGCTTCTGTGTTTATTGCAATTTTTAGAATCTGTAACTTTATGCAAGTGCCAATAGTTATGGGGTGCACATTTCAATGCAGAATAAATGAGAAAAAAATATGTATTTTTTTTTAAAAAAGAAACTGGATTTGATGTAGATGATGTAAATAACAGGAAAGGCATTTGAAAAATTAATTTTAAAAAACTCAGAATATTTACAATGAATAAGTTGCTGGTCTTACTAAATTCTGTCATGCAAGCTCTGGTATTGTTTCTATCACCATGGTCATAGTTTCCAACTACTGATTCTTCCTCTTTGTTTCTAACTTTCACATTCTAGTCACTAGTAATTATCAATTTATCTTGATTAGATGTTGGATCATTTTCACACTGAGGAAGTTAGTAGAATTCAATTTCTTTATCATTAGCTTTGGTGATTGGTGAATATATTTGAATAATATTATGTTAACTGGTCTTCCTCGAAAGTGTATAGATATTATTCTATGACATCTAGCATTGTATTTCAAGATAGATCTTTATTGTGATGAATGCGCTGCCCTTCCTCTTCAATTTGTCATTCCTGGCATAGTAAACCATGTGATTGTCTGATTCAAAATGGCCAGTATCTGTCCGTTTCAGTTAACTAATGCCCATGATATCAATCTTTGCGTTTCTTTTCATTTATGACAACTTCCAATTTTCCTAGATTGATACATCATATACTCCATGTTCAGATTATTAATAGATGTTTGCAGCTGTTTCTTCTCATTCAAACTCATAGTGAATTTATATAGGGTTTCTGAGACAAAACCTTTTACAGGAGTAGACAGCCTCATGTTTCTCCCACAGAGTGTCTGGTTGGTTTGAACTGATGACCTTTTGATTAGCAGCCCAATGCCTAACCCACAGCATCATCAAAGCTCCTCTCATCAATAATAAAGTGAGCCACAAAAGGACAAATGCTGTGTAATCTCAAATGAAATAAGTCAATATCCAGAAACCAAAAATTATTAGAGATCACTAGGGTTGGAGTCCTGGTGTGACACTTTAGGATAAGTACTGAACTGCTAACTGCTAAGGTCGGTGGTTCAGACTGCCAGCCACTCCTCATAGCAGGGTCCCTATGAGTCAGAACTGACTCAGTGCCAAGTAACAACAACAGGGCTGAAGAGAGTGGGGAAGAAGACACTTTTGCTTAAGTTCTGTTGATTTTCTATCAATGGTGGTAGAATACTTTGGAAAAAAGACAGCAAAAACATCTGCAAAACCTGACGAATGTAATCAATGTAGAAATATATAGAGAAATTGTTGAAAAAATAAAGAGGGTAAAAAAGGTCCATTCCACTAGATAATTATTGGTTGAGTCCTCTTCCACATACGATATTGAAAAAAATATGATGCCCACCTTTTTTGCCTGGTGTCTGTTTTTAAATTATTTTTCCTTAACTGGTGGTAGTGGTGTGCCATGGAGTTGATTCTGACTTTCAGTGACCCTGTATAGGTTTTCTGAGGCTGTAAATGTTTACAGGAGCAGAGAGGCTTATCTTTCTTCCAAGAAACACCTGGTGGGGTCGAACTGCTAACCTTGTGGTTAGTAGAGCAACACATAATCCATTATACTACCAGGCTAGATAGAGGCTATACATCATTTTGTGGGATATACATCGAGAACTCTTTTTAAAAATGTTTTTGTTGTGAATTGAATGATAGATTACATGGGAGAACATTGGTTTTACGCTCATCATTTCATTGCAATGATTACAATCTCCTCTGTTCATCATCATTCAACAGTATTTGCTTCTATTCCCTCTGTTTTTTGTCTGGATGTACACAAAAAGAATCAGGAATGCATAATAATTTAAACAACCAAAGGGCACATTCTGCAAGTCTGCCTACTGGCTGCCAGCACACAATCCCTCTCTTTCCATGAGTCTAGAGTCCTCAGCTGCTCTCTCTTGCTCCATGTCCTCATCTCTGCCTCCATCTCTGGTGTCTCTACTTCTCTGGATAGGGTCCCACATTCCACTCATGCTCTTCTCCCTTGATGGTCCTAGGGTCCTTTGTTCCTGAAATGTAAGATTAACTACTTCCCCCTTTTTGTTACAAAACTTCTACTTTTACAGTTGTGAAAGTCGCAATTAGTCATGATAACAATTATTCATTACTGGATCATAAGAATCTTGTCCCCATCTCCTTTCACCAGATCCAAAATTGAGAACTTTAAAATTTTGTACTGAGGCCTGTTTATCACATAGCCTCAAGTGTATCCGATAGCCAACAGCAACTATACCATGAGGAAGAAGATGCTATTTTTATATTTATATAGAATATGATCCTGTCAAAGAATGAGGAAATTATGATGGGGACTACAGATATACTTAAGGACTAAGGTACGCCTGACCCAAGCCATGGTATTTTCAATAACCTCAGATGCATGAGAAAGTTGGACAGTTAATAAGGAAGACTATAGAAGAACTGATACATTTGAGTTATGGTGTTGGAGGAGAATATTGAAAGTACCACGGATTGCCAAAAGAACAAACAAATCTGTGTTGGATGAAGTACAGTTAGAATGTTCCCTGGAAGCCAGAATGACCAGACTTCGTCTCTCATACTTTGAATATATTGTCAGGAGGGACTAGTCCCCGGAGAAGGATATCATGTTTGGTAAAATGAAGAGTAGGAGGAAAAGAAGAAGACCCCCAATGAGATGGATTGGCACAGTGGCAGCAGCATTGGACTCAAATGTAGCAATGATTATGATGTTACTGCAGGACCGGACAGTGTTTCATTCTGTTGTGCATGGGGTCCCTATGAGTTGGTACCAATTTGATGTCACCTAACAACAACATACCAGCTGTTCCGTGGGAGAAAGATGAGGCTTTCTACTCCCGTAAAGATTTACACCCTCGGAAACCCTGTACAGGGTCGCTATGGGTCGGAACCGACTCGACGGCACTTAACAACAACAACAACAACAACAACAACAACATAAGGATGCTATAACTTGACAGCACACAACAACACAGTTGTAGAGAAAGGTATTGTAAACTTGGATTATGTCAGAAGTTAACAAATCACGCTTGTACACACTCATAAAATATTTTGTGCATGAGCTAAAATTTTATAAAACAAAATGAAATAATAACTAATTGCTGAACTATTGGAATCATATAAACTAACTATGGCTCTCAGTTATCCTTTAGGTCTGGAATTGAACTCAACCCCATGACTGAATTTTCAGCCAAGCAATAGATAGGCATATCGGTGGGACAGCACTAGTAAGGTACACACTCCATAGAACTGTCCACCATTAGATCGAGCAGGCAGCATTTACCTAAGGGCGAAATTCACAAGGATTGGGAAAGGGAGGTAGATTGAAAACAAGAAACAGAAGAAAATGCTAAGTGATGTTACATTGAGAGGATTGCAATCATTGAGATGAAATGAAGTATATGATTCGTTGAATGTAAAACTGATGATCTACTCTGTAAACTTTCACTCAATTCACAATAAAAGTTTGAAAAAAATAAAAAAGAACATCGGGCAAACTGAAAATAAGTATGTTTTTAATTTCTACTTATCCTATTTTCAAAAAGTCAGATACTTAGGAAATATAAAAACAAGATGTACTGTTAATTTTGCATTAAGAGGTCCTTTAAGCTCTTTTGGAAGACTTACAATAATGAAGGATCTGTAATAAACTCACAGAAGGGTTTTCTAATAAATTAGTCAATTTTCATACTCTTCAGAATTCCCTATAAGAACATAATTCTATCTTTTTTTTTTTATTCGTGCAAAGCTTAGTTCTCTCCTTTCTTGACAACTGCTACAAGATATTGTAGATTTATTTTATGAGAAAGAAAATTTCATTTATTAAAGACAGAGTTGTGCTAAATTAAAATCCATCATAACAATAATTTTCTACACCTTGATACATATTGCCTGCTTCAAAGAGGACCACAGAAACTATTTCGCATTTTTGTTATGAAACATAAACTGTATAACAACAGAACATCATGTTGTGATGTGGTTTCAGAGCTTCAGCTACATCCTACAGTTTATATGCACCCTACCCTAATCTTTTAAGAACAGGATAGTAACTAAGTTGTTTATATCTATTTCAAACCTCCATTACCACTGATAGAGATTGAATTCTGTTCACTAACAAAAGATGCGTTGAAATCTTAACCCCTGTATGTGTGAATGTGACTTTATTTAGGTAAATAGAGTTTTTCTTTGCAGATGTTATCAGTCAGACTGGAGTAAAATGTGTCTTGCAGCTGAGTCGAATTTGACTCACAGTGACTCTACAGCACAGTGTAGAGCAGCCTCATACGGGTTTCAAGACTGTACCTCTTTATGGAAGCCGAAGGTCACATTTTTCTCCCACAGAGTGCTGGTGGGCTTGAACCACCAACCTTTTGGTTAGCAATTGAACTGTCAATCACTATGTCACTAGGTGTAGGGCAGGTCCTTTACTGGTGTAGGGCAGGTCCTAATCCCGATGTTTTATAAAGGAAGAAGACCGATATGGAGAGAGTGCTACACAGGGGAAGACAGACATCACATAATGATTGAGGCAGATACAACTATAAGAAGCAAAGGAACACCAGGGATTGCTGGCAGCTACTAGTTTGGTAGCGTAGTGGTTACGAATCGGGCTGCGAACCGCAAGGTCAGCAGTTCAAAACTACCAGCTGTTCCGTGGGAGAAAGATGAGGCTTTCTGCTCCC
>NW_006408580.1:5428699-5434005 GCF_000296735.1 Chrysochloris asiatica
TCAAAGGCTCCAGTGTATTAATTTAATATATATACCTGAATATTAATATAAAAGCAATTTGCCATTAACTGCCAGTGGCCTCATTTGTTACACTCGGCCCTAGAGGGCCTCGAACCTCTGACTAGTCTTACACGGTCTGCAACAGTTGTTAGGTGCCATTGAGCTGGTTCCAATTCATATCAACCCTATGCACAACAGAACGAAATACTGCCTGGTCCTATACCAGCCTCCCAATTGTTACGCTTGACTGGTATTGGCCATTTGGAATCTAACAATCATATGGAATATTATGCTAAGAATGATGAATTAAATAGTAATGGAATAGCATTCATCATCTAAAAGAGCATTTCAAGATCTACCTTGAAATACAATGCAGACTGTGATAGGAAAATATCCATACACCTACAAGGAAAACCAATTAATACCATTATTCATATTCATACCAGCCACTAAAGCCAATGATGATGAGATTGAAGAATTCTATAAACTTCTTCAGTCTGAAATTTATCAAAACTTCAATCAAGATGTATTGATAATTACAGGTGTTTGGAATGCAAAGGTTGCAAACAAAGAGGATAGGTCTGAAGTTGAATAATATGGCGTTGGTGATATAAATGATGCTGGAGATGGCATGATAGAATTTTGCAAGACCAATGACATATTCATTGGAAATACCTTTTTAAACGAAGTAAAAGCTATTCTACACCTAGACTTCACCAGATGGAATACAACAGGAACAAATTTACTACATCTGAGGGGAAAGATGGTGGAAAAGCTCCAGATCATCAAGCAAAAGAAGACCAGCTGTGGAACAGACCATCAGTTGTTCATATGCAAGTTCAGACTGAAGCTAAAGAAAATTAAAACAAGTCCACAAGAGTCAAAATATGACCTTGAACACACCCCACCTGAATTCAAAGACCGTCTCAAAAACAGATTTTATAAGACAAAGACGTCAGCTTGAGGACTGAGGTATGCCTGACCCAGCCCATGGTATTTTCAATAACCTCATATGCATGCAAAAATTGGACAGTGAATAAGGAAGACCGTAGAAGAATTGATGCTTTTGAGTTACAGTGTTGGAGGAGAATATTGAAACATTATCTGTGTTGGAAGAAGCGCAGCCAGAGTGCTCCTTGGAGGCCAGGATGGCCAAATGTCGTCTCTCATACTTTGGAAATATTGTCAGGAGGGACCAATCACTGGAGAAGGCTATCATGTTTGGTAAGGTGGAGGGTCAGAGGAAAAGAAGAAGACTCCCAACGAGATGGATTGGCCAAGTGGCAGCATCAATGGACTCAAGAGTGGCAACAATAGTGAGGTTGGCCCAGGATTGGGCAGTGTTTCGTTCCGCTGTGCATAAGGTTACTATGAGTTGGTACCAACTCTATGGCACCTAACAACAACGACAGAAGACCAGAAGAGCTGTGGGATGACATCAAGAACATTATACAGGAAGAAAGCAAAAGGTCATTAAAAAGCCAGGAAAGAAAGAAATGACCAAATGGATGTCAGAAGAGACTCTGAAACTTGCTGTCCAGTGTAGAGATGTTAAAGCAAATGGAAGACACGAGGAAATAAAAGACTTGAACAGAAAAAAATTCAAAGAGCAGCTCCAGAAGACAAAGTCAAGAATTATAATGAAATGTGCAAGGACCTGGAGTTAGAAAATCAAAAGGGAAAAACACACTCAGCATTTCTCAAGCTGAGGGAACTCAAGAAAAAATTCAAGCTTCAACTTACTATGTTGAAGGATTCTATGGGCAAAACAGGGTCCTGATGTGGCACTGAAGGATAAGCACTGGACCACAAGGTCAGTTTGAACCACAAGGTGGTGATTCAAACCCACTAGCTGCTTCTCAGAAACCCTATACAGTGTCATCATGAGTCAGATCCTACTGGACATGGGCAAAATATTGAATGATGCATAAAGCATTAAAAGAAGATGGAAGGAATACACAAAGTCACTGTACCAAAATGGTCGATATTCAACTGTTTCAAAAAGTAGCATATGATTAAGAATTGATGGTACTTAAGGAAGAAGTCCAAGCAGCACTGAAGTTATTGGGAAAAAACAAGGCTCCATGAACTGATGGAGTAGAAGTTGAAGCCTCCAACAAACTGATGCATCACTGGAGGCACTCACTCATCTAGACAACTACCTGGCCAACCAATTAAAAGAGCTCCATATCTGTGCCCATTCCAAAGAAAGGTGACTTGATGGAATGCAGAAATCATCTAACAATATCATTAATATCACATATAACTAATTTTGCTGAAGATAATTTAAAAATGGTTGCAACAGTATATCGACAAGGAACTGCCAGAAACTCAAGCCAGATTCAGAAGAGGTCGTGGAACTAGGGATATCATTGCTGATGTCACATGGATATTGTCTGAAAGGAGAGAATGCAAGAAAGATGTTTATTTGTGCTTTCTTGACTATGCAAATATTTACAACTGTGTGGATTATGACATTTGAACAGAACAAGGGGATACAGAATGGTTTAAAATCAGGAAAGGTGTGCACCAGGGCTATATTCTTTCACCATACTTATTTAATCTGTACACTGGGCAAATAATCTGAGAAGCTGTATTGTATGGAGAGTGTGGCATCAGGATTAAAGGAAGACTCATTAACAACCTGTGATATGTACATGATACAACCTTGCTTGATGAAAATGAAGAGGACTTAAAATATTTACTGATGAAGATCAAAGACCACAGCCTTCACTATGGGTTGCAACTCAATGTAATGAAAACAAAAATCCTCACAACTGGACCAATAAATAACATCATGATAAATGGAGAAAATATTGAAGTTTTTAGAGACATCATTTTGCTTGGATTTACAATCAACACTCATGGAAGCAGCAGTGAAGAAATCAGATGATGATTAGGTAAATCCGCTGCACAAGACCTCTTTAAAGTGTTAAATGCAAAACCCATAGGCCTAGAGTTTATAGCTGCTTTATATCTCCATGCGCCTCTGCCACCGTCTCTACTATCGCTGATTTTCTAGGTAAGATTTCATGCTCCATTCATGCTCTTCCTTCTGATGGTCCTGGGATTCTTGGTTCCTGAAATGAAAGATTAACTACTCACCCCTTTTAGTTACACATCTTCTACAATTAGAGTTGTGACAATCACAATTAGTGCTGCTAACACTTACTCAATAATTAAATCATAAAATCCTATCAGCATCATCCCCCATCCCCTTTCACCATATCCATCTGGTAGGGATTCTACATTACCTCCCTCATTCTGAAACTAAGCACACTGATGAAAGATTGTAAGCCAGAAATTTCATGCCTTTATAGCCCTACATTTTTGATAGCCAATATTTAACTTACCCCTGGCACTGTGGGATAATGCACTGGACCACAAGTTCAGTTTGAAACTGATCAGACACTCCTCAGAAACCCTATTCAGGGTCTCTATGAGTCGGAACTGACTCAACGGCAATTAACAACAACAACAACATCAACCCAGTGCACTGAGAAAACAAGTTTGATTCCTGATAAGAAGAATCCTTCCATTTTGGTTGGAATTTTAAGCAACTATATCCATAAGCCAAAAGAACCAATAGATCTGTTTTGGAAGAAGTGCAGCCAGAGTGCTCCTTGGAGGCCAGGATGGCTAAGCTTCGTCTCTCCTATTTTGGACATGTAGTCCGGAGGAAACAATCGTTGGAGAAGGATGTCATGCTGGGTAGTGTGGAGGGTCAGAGAAAAAGAGGAAGACCTCCAACGAGATGGATCGGCCAGGTGGCATCATTGATGGACTCGGGGGTGGCAGCGGTGGTGAGGTTGGCCCAGGATCGAGCATTGTTTCGTTCTGCTGTGCATGGGGTCACTATGAGTCGGTTCCGACTCGATGGCACCTGACAACAACAACAATATCCATAAGCAAAGGTCCAGTTCATCAAATTGTAGCAATTTATTATACTTGCTCACAGTATACAAGCATCATTTGGTAGAGTTCTGTTCAGCTAGCCATCCAAGCTAGGTCAAATGGGTTCTAATTGCAAATTTGGGAGTTCACACAAACCAGACCAGTTAGCCGCTTCACTCTTGGCTCTAGCCCCCAGTCTAAGTCAGTGCCCAGGGCTCAGGAATTCATACAGCTCCCTGAACAGACCCGTCAGCCCTTCCTCTGGTATCTCTTATCTGAAGGTCAAAAGGTGTCAATGGAACATGGCCAAACCCAGTCCATGTCTTCAATGATGCATTTCCCCCACTTCCACTCACAAATAATCCAGGGTAGTCATCAGCAACCATATTAGACTGCTTTCAGGTTCCCTTTCAGTTTCAGTCTTAGGAGGGGATTTCTCTGATGGGCTGACTTTTCTTGCCTGGATACCTCCAAAGCAAATAGATTGCTTGATATTCTCACAGTCAAACAGTTTGCTTTTTTTTGCTGGTCTTTCTTTCAATACAAATCTTCGGTTTTCCCAGCCATTCTGGATTGGTCTGCATGTTTTTTCAAGTGGGAATGTCCCACCTCAGAAGGTTCTGGGTGGGGCTCAGGATTCCACCTAAGGCCCCATACTCCACAAAGGCTTAACAAGAAGTCTATTTTCCTGGAAAAATTCTAATTCCTCTTTTAGCTAATCTAACCAATTATAGGCTGAAGATGGGCTTATAAGCTTTTTGTTAATCATAATTCTCAATATTCATTTCTATCACACTTAAATGTCTTTACAATAGTAGGCAGGAAAACCTAATATCCACAAAACTGTCAAGCACCTAAACATTTTTTCCCTCATTGATCCATTCAGACGATGTCTTGATCACTGTATCACAGAACACTGTTATTCCAAAATTGTGTATAAATCACTATTTACCTCTCTCCCATTTAGCCCGTGCACACCTCCCTAACTCTTTCCCTATCTTCATTGTTCATCTGCCTCCCTCCCTCTTTTTGTTCACTGCCCTCCTACTTCTTGTATATTGTCTTCCTCATCACCCCTTAACCTGTGAATTACTCTCCCTCTTCCTCCTACACCTGGTAACAATCAAAGAATGCTTCTTTTATCATGGAAATCATTTCTTAAGTTTTTACAATTTTGGTCTCACACAATCTTTGTCCTTTTGTGATTGACTAATTTCACTCAGCATAATGTCCTCAAGGTTCATCTATGTTATGAGGTATTTTGCAGATTCATCATTATTCTTCAAGGTGGCATAGTATTCCATCACGTTTTTGTACCAAAGTTTGTTTACCCATTCTTCCATTGATGGGCATTTAGGCTGTCTCCATCTTTTTTTTTTTTTTTTATTGTGAATTATATGATAGTTTACATG
>NW_006408580.1:5434294-5436083 GCF_000296735.1 Chrysochloris asiatica
AGAGGCCTCTGCTCCTATCCTGGAGAATTAATCACTCCCTTCCATGTTACAAAACTTCTACCTTTGCATTTCCAACCCTCATAATCCGTCCTGATAAGCATTATTCACTACAGTATCACGAGTTACCCATCTGTATCTCCTTTCATCAGCTCCACCCAGACAGACTGAATAGTACCTTCTGGAGATTCTGCCTTCCACCATGCTCCCTAGCACCAAGTTCCCTCTTGAAAGCTTGTAAGCCAGTCACTTCTTGCCTTTGTAGTAACCCCCTCCCCATTTGAGTATCCAATGTCCAAGCTGCCCTTCTCCGTCCACTCTGTGTGTGTGTGTGTGAATGTTTCTTGCTGTGAGGATTTGTTCCCTCTTTTGAGTTGCTGCTCCATAGGTATAGGTCAAGTTCATCAAACTGTATCAGCTCACTCTTTTTTTTTTTCCCTCTTATTTCCTCTTCTTGTTGAGCTCCGATCATCCAGTCGTCTGGTCCAGGTCACGTGGGTATCAGCTGCAAGTGTGGGCGCTCCTATGCATATGTCCTCTCTTCCCGTCAGCCGGTAGCTCCACTCTTCTCTCGAGTCCTCCGTGGCCACACCACTGACTCTGGGCCAAAGAGTCCCCAGGCCTCTTCACACTGTTTGCCAACCATATCCCCTACTGGGTCCACAAAAGTCCACTGAACATTATAGGGCTTAGCTTGCTGCTTCATTGCTGCTTTTACCCCACTTCCCCCCATCGATGATGTGTATGGTCACCAATCAGAGTGTGCATTTCTGTTGAGTCTTAATCTTGGAAGGGGGTTTGCGTGGAGAGGACCTGGCCACTTGCCTTGATGTTTTCTAGGGAAGCAATTTGTTTGTTCTTGTAGTATCAGTCCATCTGCCTCCATTTTTCCTGAAGGTCTTTCTTTCAAGAGGTATCTTTTATTCTTCTAGCTGCTCCAGGCTGGTCTGCTCATCCTTTCAAGTGGAGATTTCTCATCTCTGGAGATCTGGATGTGGTTCCAGTTTCTACCTATAGTTTTATGTATTGCAAAGGCTCTGCAAGAAGCCTCGTTCACTGGGTACGCTGTAGCCCCATTTTAGGTATTCCAATCAGTCATAGGCAGGAGACGGACGTACAAGCCTTCTAGTGTGATGTTTCTGATTATTCCTTTCTCTAACTCTCCAGTGTCTACTCTATATTATAATGCAAGGGAAACCAAGATGAAAACAAACCAACAAACAAACAAACTAACAAAAACAGTCAAGCATCTTAACATGATTCCCCACCCCCACCCCATTCCAACCATGACTCAATCCCTGTATCTCAGAGCTCTGCCGTTCCAAGGCTGTGCATATATCATCCTCTATCTCTGTCCCATTTAGCCCTTTCGAACATGCCCAATTGTTCTCCCATCTGCCCCATTTCTCCACTTCCCTCTCCCTCCCTGTATATTGGCCCCCTCCCTAGCACCCAAGCTCTCCTGTGTCCAATTCCCACCCGGCGCTCTGGTCTACCCACTTCCCACCACCCATCGCCAACTTCCCAACAACCAACACAGACTTCCCCCTAACCCATTTTAGTATAATTTCTTTTTCTTAGTCTTTTACACTAGTGGTCCTAGGCAGTATTTCTCTTTTTGTGACTGACTAATTTCACTCAGCATAATGTCCTCAAGGTTCATCCATGTTATGCGGTGGCTTACCGCTTCCTTGTTATTCTTCAGTGTAGCATAATATTCCATTGTGTGTATGTACCACAATTTGTTTATCCGTTCTTCAGTTGATGGGCACTTTGGCTGTCTCCATCATTT
>NW_006408580.1:5440993-5449631 GCF_000296735.1 Chrysochloris asiatica
TCAGATATTTTATCTTTTTTCTGGACATGTGCCGATATGGTCATCTGCTTTTGCTTCTTGGACATGTTTAATATTTATCTGTGGCCCTAATAATTAATTAAGTATGTGTTTTGGTAATTTTTTATGTATGCTGATTACCTCCAGGAAGATGTGATCAGGATGTGGTCTTCCCTTTTCACTCTCCTTATTGCTTAACTCAGAGTCACTTTTTTGGGCCTCATTTGGGCCTGTGCCTTGGCGGCGGGCCGTTTGGGCTTCAAGCGGGTGGGTTGAGCCTAGGGCGGGCCGTTTGGGCCCCTGGGGGCTTGGGTGTCAGCGACCGGGCTGCAGGAGGGTTGGTCCTCGGGTGGGTGGTTTGGGCCTCGGGCTGGTGGTTTGGGCCTCAGTGGGCCTGGGTATCAGCAGCTGGGCATCGGGCGGCTTGGGCCTCAGCAGGCGTGTTGGGCGGTTTGGGCCTCGGGGACCGGGCTGAGGGCAGTTTCAGTCTCAGGTGTACTGGGCCTTGGCGACTGGGCTACGCAGCGGGTTGGGCCTCAGGGGCCCTTGGCCTCCGTGACCTGTCTATGCAGCGGGTTGGACCTTGGGGGCCCTGGACCTCGGCAGCTTGGCAGAGGGCTGGTCTAGGCCGCGGCAGTAGAGGGCTGGGGGTAATGGCTGCAGGGAGGTATTGTCTTTATTTGATGACATAAAAGATGCCTCTCTCAGTCTCTCTGTACCGTGGGTACCCCAAATTTCCTGATATCCACGCCAATATCCATCTCTATTTGTTCGGCTTTGTTAGTTTATGCTTCCTTTTCTCTGGAAATGCAGCCTTCTAAGTGAGGTTGCTCTAGCCCTGCATTCCAAGGTCTGCAGGGGACAGAGGCACTCCCCGGCATGGGCGCGGTAGTGGGAGCCGCATACAGGCAGGCAAAAGCTCAAAATGCCTGTAATTCCTCAGTAATTTGATCTTTTAAAAAAACGAGTTCAGAATGTTGAAATATAAGATCTTATGTTTGTTCAAAGGCTGTCTGTCTGCTAGACAGAAGTTTGCTATGTGCGATTTCGCCCCTTTTCCCCAAGACTGCCCTACCTGAGCTGCCTGGTCAGGGAAGCGCCATGCAAAGGCTCAGGCAAGACTTCTTGATCCTCCATCTTTTTTGCTCTTGTGAATAGTCCTCTGGTAAATACTGGTATGAAGAAGAATATGGCATCAGGATTGTAGGAAGACTCATTAACAACCTGCTGTGGCATTGTAGGATAAGTAGTGGACTGCTAATTGAAAGGTCCATGATTCTAACCCACCAGCAGCAGCTCTTTGGAAACCATATACAAGGTCTGTATAAGTTGAAACCAACTTTACAGCACTTAACAGCAACTATATGCAGATGATAAAACCTTGCTTGCTGGAATTGAAGAGGACTTAAAATACTGATGAAGATAAAAATTACAGCCTTCAATGTGGATTGTACCTCATTGTAAAAAAAAAATCAAAATTCTCACAACTGGACCAATAAATGACATCTTGATAAATGGTGAAAAGATTGAATTTGTCAAAGGCATCATTTTGCTTGAATCCACAATCAACACTCATGGAAACAACAGTCAAGAAATCAAATTATTGCATTGGGCAAATCTGTTGCAAAAGACTCCTTTAAAGTGTATTCAAAGCAAAGATATCACCTTGAGGACTGTGGTGTGCCTGATCAAAACACACCTTAGGAAGACTGAAGAATTGATGACTTTGAATTATTGTGTTGGTGAAGAATATTAAGTGTCAAAATAACTAACAGCTCACCTTTGAAAAAAGTACAGTCAGAATGCCCCTTTGGAAGGTAGGATGGTAAGACTTCAACTCATGTACTTTGAACATGTTACCATTTGGGTTCAGTTCCCAGAGAATGGTGCCATTCTTGATAAAGTAGAGAATCAGTGAAAAAGAGGTAGACTGTCAACAAAATTGATCAACACAGTGGCTGCCACAATGGCTCAGAGCAATAACTGTGAGGATGGTGCAGGAATGGGCAGTGTTTCATTCTGTTGTATATAATAGGGTGGTTATGAGTCAGAACCTACCCGAAAAAGCACCTCACAACAACATCAACCAGTTGGAGATACTGTCAAAGTAATTTAAAAAGCCAGATAAGAGCACATGCTAGAAAGGTTGTAATGTTTTTTAAATGTTAGAGCAGAAACTGAACAATTGTAAGAGTTGGATCACCTTTTGTTATTCATTTGTCACTCTTACTATGACATTAACTTCCTTCTTCCAGATTGCTCATTTAACATTTGTCCAATCCAGACTGGTGAATAGTTGCACAATGGACGTTGCTGTTGCTTTATTTTATTTTATTTGTAGTCATGCAAATTGACTACAAATATATATATACTTAAGTTTTTATTGTGAATTGCGTGGTAGTTTACGTGGGTAAACACTATCAGAATTACACCATCATTTCATTGCAATGATTACAATCTCCTCCGTGCATCATCGTTCAACAGTATTTGCTTCTATTTCCTCTTTTTTTGGGGGGGGTGGGGAGGGGGGTGGGATGTATACAAAATCAATCAGGAATATATAATAATTTAATAACCAAAGGGCACATTTTGCAAGCCTGCCTCCTGGCCACCAGCACTCAGTCTTTCTCTTTCCATGAGTCTAGCACAAATACATTCTTTAAAAGTTTTTTTTTTTTTTTAATTTCAATAATCTTTTTATTTTTAAAGTTTTTATTGTGAACGGAGTGATGGGAGAGCATCGGCTTTACACCATTGTTTCATTGCAATGAATACAATCTCCTCTGTGCATTTTATTTCAACAGTATTTGCTTCTATTCCCTCTTCTTTTTTTTTTTGGCGGGGTGGAGGAGGATGTACACAAAAACACTCAGGAATATATAATAATTTAAGCAAACAAAGGGCACATTCTGCAAGCCTGCCTCCTGGCCACCAACACTCAGTCCCTCTCTTTCCATGAGTCCAGAGTCCTCAGCTGCTCCCTCTTTCCATGTCCTCATCCCTGCGTCCATCTCTGGTGTTGCTGCTTCTCTGGACAGAGTCCTGCATTCCGCCTGTGCTCTTTTCCCTTGATGGTCCTAGGGTCCCCCTGCTTTTGGATTGTGAATTTCAATAATTTTTAAGAGCACAAATACATTCTTATGAAAACATTTAAACTGATGAAACAGCAAATGTTCCCTTTTATTCCTACCAAATCTAACTCTCTTTTGAGTTATATTGTGGATAGTTCAGTATATACATTTTTAGCTCCTTCTCTATACGGTTATGAAAATATGTGCATGTATACGTGTATGGTTTTATTTTTGATGTGTGTTTTTAGATTGAGGAGCCCTGGTGGCTCAGCATTTAAACAGTCAGCTGCTAACTGAAATATAAGTAGTTTGAACCCACCAGCCTCTCTACAGGGGAAAGATGTGGCAATCTGTATCTTAGAAATCCTATGGGACAGTTCTAATCTGGTCTATAGGGTCATTATGGGTTGTAATCTCCTTGACAACAATGGGTTTATACAAGGATAAATCAAAAATTATCCTCACTCTGGTTACATTAAAGAACCCATTCACGTCCATGGCTGATGACAACATTGAGTGTGCATGTGAAATGATTCTGTCGAAAAAATGAGGGACAGTGGATTATGTAGTAAATCATTTGCAAATCAGCCATGGTGCAGCCTATACAATACTGTATGATAGACTTGGGTTTTGAAAAGTTTGTGTGAGATGGGTACTGAAACAACTCAGAGAAGAGCATAAATAGAAACATTTGGACATCTGCAAATAATGTTTGGACCGATACTCGAAAGAAGGTAGAAGTGTCTTTAAAAGATCGTTACTGGTGACAAGACATGGATTCATCACTATGAGCCTGAGAGTAAACAGCAGAGTATGGAATGGAAACATCCTCAATCGCCAACCAAGAAAAAGTTAAAAAGTCCACCATCAGCTGGAAAATTGATCCTTATAGTTTTCTGGGATTCTCAAGGGCCCATATTGGAGCACTATCAGGAAAAAGATTCAACAATCAACAGTGCTCATTACAGTGAGCTGTTCATCAAAGAACTGAAGCCTAAACTTCAAATTAAATGCAAAGTACTGTTATCCAAGGGCATCATGATCTTGCATAACAACACACATCCCCATACCTCTGCCCACACTGTTGACACTCTGCAAAAACTTCATTTTGAGGTGTTAAAGCATCCTCCCTATAGTCCTGATCTTGCTCCACTAGATTTGACCTGTTTCATCCCCTGACAACAGCCCTTCAAGAATGAAGATTCACCTCTAAAGAAGAAGTAAAGACAGTGATGCATTTGTGGCTCATGGCTCAGCCTAAAATGTTTTTTAATATGGGAATACAAAAGCTTGTTGACAGATGGACAAAGGGTATTGAAAAGCAAGGAGATTATGTCAAAAAATGATATGTTTGTCTTTTCTAAAAGTCAAATGAGCCACAAGGTTGGATGTTCAAATTTACCAGCTGTCCCCAGAAACCCCATACAGGGTCACTGTGAGTCAGAACCGACTTGACTGCACTTAACAGCAACAGCAAAAGTTGATTAAAATAAATTCTACAGTCAGAGTACAGATAATTTTTAACTCACTCTCATATATTGGATAATAGTGTATGCATTGCTTTGCAACTTGCTCTTAATGGGATGTGTTGGGAATATTTCTGTATCAATGTATGTAGATTTATTCATACAATCATTCAACACATATTTATTGATCACTGTTGTGGATTTTGTACTCCTGGTGTAGTGCTGTAGGATAAGCACTGGACTGCTAATCACAAGGTCACCGGCTCAAACCTATCAATGGCTTCTCAGAAACCCTGTACAGGGTGTCTATGAGTTGGAGCCAACTCAATAGGATGTAGCATTGGCCCAACATTGTGGATTTTTGACTATTGGTGTGGTGCTGTAGGCTCAGCAGTGGACTGCAAGTCACAAAGTTGGTAGTTCAAACCAAGTTTTCCTCAGAAACTCTATACAGGGTTGCTATGAGTCAGAATCTACTTGACAGCACTTAACAACAACAATTGTGGGTTTTATCATTGTTCAGCAAATAGTTACTTTCCTTTCCCCAGCTCCAGGGCATAAGTATATTTTCCTACCCCATTGCTGTTCAACTTGTCCATGTAACTTACTTTGACCAATGGAATGTGGGTGATGGAAGTAACAGTGTGCCAGACTCTTAAGAGGAATTAAAAATTCTGCCAGCCTTCTTGGGCTCCTCCCCACAACTGAAAGAATAGTATACACCCTCTATTTTTCAGTCTGGACTCCAGCATAGAAAGCTATTATAGAATAGACCTGAACCCAACCCACAACCTGAACAGAGTTGAAAGAGAGCTGTATAGCTGACTGTAAACCTACGAGCAAGGAAGAAATACATGTTGCTGTAAGCTGTTGAGACATTGGAATTTCTTTAACACAGTAGAATCACAGCAAAAGCTGACTGACACAAACACCTACTATTTGCTAGCATTGTTCTCAATGTTCCCTGCCCACATGGAGTTTACATCGAAAAGATAGGTCGTATTCCATGGAAGGCTGGAACCACGTCGCTTGTTCAGTGTCATAGGCCTTTTGTAGGAAATGCGTAGGACACAATGTCTGCTTGACTTCAATATTACTGCCTCCTTCATCCCCTCCTTCCCATAACCACTGCCACCTGCCCAGTTCTCCCCTTCTCAGTTCCCACCTGGTCTGTGGAAACAATGCCAATTGGTTCTTCCTCTAGATTCTGTGTCAGGTGCAACTTCTAGCCTTGCTTCAAACAAAATTTAATGATCCTTTTTCTTTCTTATAAAACTCAAAATCTAGCATTCAGTGCCTACCTTCTCCCAACTTTCCAACTTCATTCTTTCCTTATTCCTGTACTCTCTTGTCTTTTCGAATAAATTTGCTTACTGCTCAGGGTACACATCTCCTAGTAGATGCCATAGTGTCTACCTAGAATTACCTCTTTAGAATTCAGATATTAACAAACATCCCACCCCCCACCCCCAGCTTCTGGGAATATTCGTATCCAATGCCTCTCAAATGAATCAATCTCTGGGAATTGCACTCAACTGAAGAGAATTGTCTGGGAATCAGTCAAGATTCACACTCTTTTCCCAAAGGCAGCTTACACTCAATAGGTAAACAGAGGGCGTAGTGGTTACGAATCGGGCTGCGAACCGCAAGGTCCGCAGTTCGAAACTACTAGCTGCTCCGCGGGAGAATGATGAGGCGATCTGCTTCCGTAAAGATTTACAGCTTCGGAAACCCTGTTCAGGGTCGCTATGGGTCGAAACCGACTCGACGGCACTTAACAACAACAACAACAATGGTCTGCTTGGGGCAGTGGTGGTTCAGTGATAAGGATTCTTGCCTTCCATGTGGGAGGCCCTTGTTCAATTCCCAGCCTGTGTACCTCATGTACAGCCACCACGTGTCTGTCAGTGGCAACTTTCATGTTGCTATGATATCTAACAGGTTTCAGTGGTGCTTCCATTCTAAGACCAATGAAGAAGAAAAACCTGGAGATCTATGAGGGGACTTCAAAAGTTTATGGGGAAATGGAATGAACAGATAATGGAATTTTGTTTTCAAGGCCCCCTCATACTTTCAAACATCAGCCAGTAAAACTCCTATGGTTCATAATGATCTAATCCCATTGTGCATGGGGTTGCCATGAGTTAGGGGCTGACTTGACAGCAGCTAACAACAACAAAGTCCTGTTATCCTTGTCCTAAAGTGAGACAATTCTGAAAACTCATCCCAGCTTCAGAGCAATTTGTGAATTAGCTACAGATTTTGTGTGTGTGTGTGTGTGTGTGACTATCATGCCACCCAACATCTTTATCTACCCAATCCTACCTCCTTTCCACAGTGGCTTATCCCAAGGACACTGTCTAATAATCTTCCTGAAGGGGCAACTCCATTTCAGAGTCTGCTTTCTGATGAACCTAGCAAAACGCCCTGTAGATCCTTGGGCCTTTTCCACAAATTGGGGCCTTGATCATGCTGTTCTCTCCACCTTCCTAACAATCAATCATCTACTAGTTAAAACTCTACTTATTGTGGAGAGATTGGAACTCACTTAGAAACCTGGTTGCTGTTAAGTGATTTTGAGACATTTCTGGCTCATTGAGACCCACTATAGGGTTTCCAAGGAGCAGCTAGTGAATTTGAACTGCCAGCCATGTGTTTCAAACCGACCTTGTGGTCCAGTGTTTTATCCCACAGTGCCACTGGTATAAGCCCCATGGAAAACAGTGTGGCACTTTCTTAAAAAGTTGAAAATAGAAATACCATATGATCCATCAATACCACCTCTAGGCATGTATCTTTGAGAAATAAGAACCATTATACTTACGTTCATTGCAGCATTAGTGGTAATAACAAAAAGATGGAGACAATCTAAATGCCCATCAACAGGTGAATGGATAAACAAACTATGGGATATTATGAAATGTTACGAATAACAGTGAATCCGTGGAACACCTCAAAACCTGGAGGGCACTATGCTGAGTGAAATTAGTCAATCACAGCAGAACAAATATTGTCTGAGACCGCTATTATAGAAAGTCAAGAAAAGGTTTACACACAGGAAGAAACACTTGTTGATGATTACCAAGAATAGGAGTGGGAAGGAGGGAGAGCAGATCACTACCTAGAGAGCTGTTGTTGTTGCTAAATGCCATTGAGTCGATTCTGACTCATTGCAACTCTGTACAGAGGTTCTGAGGCTTTAAATCTTTGCAAGAGCAGAAAGCTTCATCTTTCTCCTGCAGAGAAACTGGTGGTCTTGAACTACCAAACTTGTGGTTTGCACTCAGTAGACATAGTAACTTGGGTGAAGGAAAATGCAATACACTCTAAGAGTGAGGACAGCACAATATGACTGGGGTGAAGGATGACACTGGGAAGCATGAAGGGTTAAAAGCAGCAGAAGTAAATATTACATACACAGTCCTGCAATAACAGTAATAATAAACAATAATCTACAAATGTATACATAGGCAGACATTCAAGCTGAACAGGTGTGGGAAGACAAATAGGAAGCCACTTCAAGTATAACCCAAAAGTTGAACCCCCAAATCCAAGCCCATTGCCACCGAGGTGATTCGCACTCAAAGCAAGTGACTTGACAACACTTAACATCAACACCACATTTTATATTTTGGACTTCTGCTGTGATGCTGTAGGTTTTTGAGACTGTAAATCTTTACAGGATCATGTAGCCTCATTGTTTTTCCAAGGAGTGGCTGGAAGGTTTGAATTGCTGACCTTGCAGTTAGCAGCCCAATGTCTAATCCACAGCAATACCAGGGCTCCATATATAGGTTTGCTGTTGTTGTTAAGTGCTGTCCAGTTGGTGCTGACTCATCATGACCCTGTATAGCGTTTCCAAGGAGTGACTGGTGTGTTTGAACCACCAACCTTCAGTTAGCAGTCCAATGTTTATCCTACAGCATTATATCAGGACTCTGTATATAGGATTGTTGTTGTTGTTAGGTGGCATCGAGTCGGTACCGACCCATAGAGACCATATGCACAACAGAGCAAAACACTGCCCAATCTGGAGCCAACCTCACTAATGTTGCCACACTCGAGTCCATCGATGCTGCCACTTGGCCAATCCATCTCGTTGGG
>NW_006408580.1:5451246-5467464 GCF_000296735.1 Chrysochloris asiatica
CTTCTCGAGCTGATCTTTGAAATTTTCTGTTCGGCTCTTGGACCTCCTCATTTCTTCCATTTGCTTTAGCATCTCTATGCTGGAGAGCAAGTTTCAGTGTGTCTCCTGACATCCATTTTGACCTTTTTCTTCTTTCTTGTCTTCTCAATGACTTTTTGCTTTCTTCATGTATAATGTTCTGATGTCATCCCACAACTCTTCTGGTCTTCAGTCTTTAGTGTTTAATGTATCAAATCTGTTCTTCAGATGATCTCTAAATTCAGGCAGGATATATTCAAGGTCATATTTTGGTTTTTGTGGACTTGTTTTCATTTTCTTCAGCTTCAGCTTGAATTTGCATAAGAGTAATTGATGGTCTGTTCCACAGTCTGCCCTGGCCTTGTTTTCACTGATGAAATGGAGCTTTTCCATCTTCTCTTTCTGCTGATGTAGTAATTTGATTTCTATGTATTCTGTCTGGTCAAGTCCATGTGTGTAGTCATCTTTTAAGTTTTCTAAAGAAGGTATTTGAAATGAACAAATCATTGGTTTTGCAGAATTCTATCATGTGTTCTCCAGCATCATTTATATCACCAAGGCCATATTTTCCAACTACTGATCCTTCCTCTTTGCTCTCAATCTTTGCATTCCAATCAACAGTAATGATCAATACATCTTGATCAATTTCATATTGAAGAAGTTGGTAGAATTCTTCTGTTTCCTCATCACTGGCTTTAGTGGTTGGAGCATAAATTTGAATAATAGTGGTACTAACCTGGCTTCCCTGTAGGTACATGGATATTATCCTATCACAGACAGTATTGTACCTCGTGACTAATCTGGATATGTTCTTTTTGACAATGAATGCAACACCATTCATCTTCAATTTGTCATTCCCGGCATAGTAAACGATGTGGTTGTCAGATTCAACATGGCCAATACCAGTCCATTTCAGCTCACTAATGCCTAAGATATCGATGTTTATGCATTCCATTTCATTTTTGACAACTTTCAATTTTCCCAAATTCATACTTCGTAATTCCATGTTCCGATTTTCAATGGATGTTTACAGCTGTTTCTCTTCGTTTTGAGTTGTTCCCCATCAGCAAATGAAGGTACCATGGTCTTTTCTCCTATGGTCTTTACTCCATTCGCATCATCACGGTCAAGTCTACTTTGAGGAGGCAGCTGTTCCACAGTCGCATTTTGAGTGTCTTCCAACCTGAGGGGCTCATTTTCGGGCCCTATATCTGACACTGTTTCTCTGCTATTCATAAGGTTTTCAGTGACTAAATATTCAGAAGTAGTTCGTCACTCATTCTTCCTAGTCTGTCTTCATCGGGAAGCTCATCTGAAACCTGTCCACCATGGGTGACCCTGCTGGTATTTAAATTACTGGTGGCATAGCTTTCAGAATTACAGCAACTCACAAGCCACCACAGTACAACAAACTGACAGATGAGTGGTGGCTGTTTGGTTTTAAGTGGAAACTGTCACTTTAAATTTTGAGGAGATCTGTGCACATTCGTAGTTGAACGCTTCAGGGGTGGGGGTGGGGTGTCCATTTGTTAAGGCATCCCCTCCAGTCACCAGAATGGAGGTGCACAGACAGTTGGAGACCAATGAACAGATACCAAAAAAATGAATGTCCACATCTGTATCTCCATGGTTCTGTCAGGTGTTTGTGGCTTTTCTGATCCTTCCCCTCTTGGTCTATCCCAAGATGGTGGCTCTGGGAGCAGCTGAGCATCTTGAATTAGAAAACACTGGATTTCTTGATTCTGCTACAAATTCTCCTAGCTGTAAGCCTTCCAAACTTCTAAATATTCCTTTATATGTGGTTCAAAGTTCTATCACCATCCCCTATGCCTGCTTGGTCCTGTATTCTGTGTTATTGCTGACGGAGCTCTTCACTGCACGCCTACCCAATCTTCCATCTTGGTTTAGCAGAGGATATTCATATAGGTTTAGCAGAGGATATTTGTACTCAATGGCACTTAACAACAGCAACATTTCTGCATATAAGTTACAAACACATCCAAGGATTTTGTAGAGCAGAGGTGGGGAATGTCCGGTCTGTGGGCCATATAACACTCACAAAATCATTTGGTCTGGCCCTGCCAAGGCAACTGCAGTGCTAGCCATCACATTTTTGTCGTTGCTAAGTTCCATCATGTTGGTTCCAGCTCATAGCGATCCTGTGTAGAGTTTTCAAGGAGCTGCTGTTGAGTTTGAACTGCCTACTTTGAGGTTCAAACAAACCTTGGGGTCTAGTGCTTATCCTACAGTGCCACACCATCATGTTGTTATTGTTGTTAAGTACATTTGAGTCAGTTCTGACTCACAATGATCCTGTATAGAGTTTCCAAGGAGTGGCTGGTGAATTTGAACTGCTGACCTTGCAGTTCAAATGCTCCTTGCCGTCCAGTGCATTACCCCACAGTTGTTGTGGTGAAGTGCCATCGAGTTGGTTCCAACCTATAGCAACCCTGTATAGGGTTTCCGAGGAGAAGCTGGTGAGCTTGAACTGCTGAACTTGCAGTTCAAAAGGCTTTGTAGTCTGGCACATTAACCCACAGTGCCACACCAAGACCACCCCACAGAGGGGTGAGTTAATTAAATGTTTGACCAAATATAGAAGACTAATTTTTAAGTTGAAAATTTTGTATGGCCCACGAACTATGTTATAAATTTTGGCAGAAAAAAGTTTTCCCACCCATGTTGCAGAGCATACAGGGGACAAAGTTCTGGAAACTTCCTAGCCATATGCAAACACCTGGATAGAATGAGTCATTGTACTCAGGAACTTGGGACCATAGATTGAGGGACTATCTAGGATAGTTGGCATAACATAGTTCATGTAGACAATATGTTCTACATCCTACTTTAATGAGTAGTGACTGAGGACTTAAAAGCTTAGGAATAACCATCTAAGATACAACTATTGGTCTTTCCTCATTTAGAGCAAAGAAGAGTGAAGAAAATCCAAAACTTAAGGAAACAACTAGTCCAAAGGGCCAATTGACCACGCAAACCACAGCCTCCACTATCCCAAGACTAGAAGTGGTGCCTGACTACCACTACTATTAGCTCTGATTGAGATCACAATAGGTCCTGGAAAGAGAGGGGAAAAAAAGATATAGAACAAAACTGAAAGTCATAAACTAGACCAGACTTATGAGTCTGATAGAGACTGGGAAACCCCCAAGACTGTGGACTTTAGATATCCTTCAATCCTGAAAGTGAACCCATTCTCAGAGATCAGCTTTCAGTCAAACAATAGACAGGCCTATAAAGTGAATAATAACATCAGGGAGGAATGTACTTCTTAGTGCAATCAACCATCTGAGACTAAAAGGGCAAAAATTTGCCCAAAAACAAAGTTTAGAAGGCAGAACTGGGCAGGGAAGAAGGTCAAATTGAAACAGGGAACTGAGGGAGGAAGTGCTATGACATTGAGGGGATTGGAACCAATGTCACAAAACAAAATGTGTGTAAATTATTGAATGCAAAACTAATTTGTTCTAATGCATGGAGGGGATTGTAACCATGGCAATGAGATGATATACGATAGAATGAATGTAAAACTAATGTTCTCCCATGTAAACTATCACATAATTCACAATAAAACATTTAAGGGAAAAAACACACAACTAATTTGTTCTGTAAACTCTACCTCAAACTACAATATAAAGTTTAAAAAAGAATAATATCTACCGATACTTTGAGTTGTTAGATGCCTTCGAGTCTTTTCCAACACAGAGACGCTATGTGCAACAGAATGAAATGCTACCAGGTTCTACGCATGTAATGTTTGAGCCCATTGTTCTAGCCACTGTGTCAAATGATTTTGCTGAGGAACTTCTTCTTTTTTGCTTATTCTCTACTTTACCAAGTATGATGCCCTTCTTTACAGAATGGTCCCTCTTCATAACATGTCCAAAGTAAGTGAAACAAAGTCTCACTATCCTTGCTTCTAAGAAGAATTCAGACTGTACTTCTTCCAAGACAAGCATGGCCTTCTCCAAACATCACCCATGCCATATACGTTTCCCTCATTCCTCAATCCAGAAGTCCTTGCTCTTTCTTTTGAACCCCTCATCAAAAGTGCCCTTTCATACTTCTGCTATGGTGCTGTGGGAGTTGGCAGGTTGTAAGGGAAACAGCCCGTCCTTTAGAGTCAAGTTGACTGGGACTGAATCTCAGCTTCTCATCAGTAAAATGGATTAAACTGGTTGCTTCATTTAATCCCTGTGTGGCACAAATGATAAAGCACTGAACTACTAACTGAAAGGTTGGTGGTTTAAACTCACTCAGACATACCTCAGAAGAAAGTCCTGGAGATCTGCATGCAAAAGGTACAGTTCTACTCTGCACATGTAGGGTTTACTTGATGGAAATTAGCAACAACAATATAATTGTTTTGAGCCTTAAACAAGCTAGCACATCTTCCCCAATTCTCTCTTTTCCTTCTATATGTGCTCATCCTATGGTGTGACACCACAGGATAAGCATGCAACTTCAAAGTCAGTTTGAACCACAGGTTTGGCAGTTCAAAATCACCACCTGCTTCTCTGAAAACCTATTCCGGGTCTCTATGAGTCAAAACCAACTCGATGGTACTTAACAACAACAACATTATATCTTCCACCACTTGTCTGTCATTTTGTCATGTTGCATGTTGCTATGCTGCTGGAAAGAAAGCCACTGGTATTTTAAACACCAATAAGGTCATCCATTGTGGACAGGTTTCAACTGAACTGCCAGCAAGACAGATTAGGGAGAAGGAGAGGCAGACCACTTCTGAATGTTTAGCCTCCAAAAACCTTATGAACAGCAGTGACACACTGTCAGACAGCACCAGAATATTGAATATTAAAACATGATGAATAGAACCAGAATATTTGAGTTACAGTGCTGGAAGATAAGTCCCTCCGGTTGAATGGCACTCAAAATATGAATGGAGAAGAGCTGCCTCTTCAAAGTAGAGTTGGCCATGATGAATGGAGCAAAGCTTTGGGACCTTCATTTGTTGATGGGCCACAACTCAAAATGAGGAGAAACAGCTGTAAACATTCATTAATAATCAGAACATGGGATGTATGAAGTGTGAATCTAGGATACTTGAAAGTTGTCCAAAATGAAATGTATCACATAAAAATCCATATCCTAGGCATTAGTGAGTTAAAATGGACTAGGACTGGCCATTTTGAATATGACAATCAGATAGTTTACTATGCCAGGAAGGACAAATTGAAAAGGTATGGTGCTGCATTCATCATCAAAAAGCACATTTCAGATCTATCTTGAAGTACACTGTATGTGAGAGGATAATCCCCATATACCTACAAGGAAGACCAGTTAATACCACTATTATTCAAATTTACACACCAACTACTAAGGCCAGTGATGATGAAATTGAAGAATTCTACCAACCTTGCTTGCTGGAAGTGGAGAGGACTTGGAATACTTACTGATGAAAATCAAAGACCACAGTCTTCAGTGTGGGTTGCACCTCTCAATGTAAAGTAAACAAAAATCCTCACCACTGGACCAATAAATAACATCATGATAAATGGAGAAAAGACTGAAATTGTCAAAGATTTCATTTTCTCTGGCTCCACTATCAACACTCAAGGAAACAGCAGTCAAGAAATCAACTGACACATTGCATTAGGCAAATCTGCTGCACAAGACTTGTTTAAAGTGTTCAAGAGCACAGATGTTACTTTAAGGACTAATCTGTGCCTGACACAAGCCATGGTATTTTCAGTAACCTCATATGCATGTGAAAGTTGGACAATGAATAAGGAAGACCTTAGATGAATTGGTGCATTTGAACTGTGGTGTTGGAGAAGAATATTAAAAACACTGTGGACTGCTAGAAGAACAAATACATTTGTATTGGAAGAGTACAACCAGAATGTTCCTTAGAAGTCAGGATGGCGAGACTTTGTCTCTCATATTTTGGACATATCATCAGAAGGTACCAGTCCCTAGAGAAGGACATCATGCTTGCTAAAGTGGAGCAATCAGTTAACAGCTAAGGAATTTCAAGGCAAAACATACATACACAGTGGTGCTTCTATGTCTCAGTTTCTTTTCAACTAAATTTGGTATGACCAATGGCATGGGTTGGCACAGTGGCAGCAGCAATTAGCTCAAATGTGACAGCAATTGTGAGGGTGGTACAGGACTGGGCAGTGTTCCTATGTGCATCGGGTCCTATGAGTCAGAACGAAATTGACAGCACAACAACAACTATTATATCTTATATATTTATTTACTATACCAGTCATTTGAGGGCTTGTCTTATTTGTCTATAGGCTTTGTAAGATATGGGCTATGCCTTACTTATCTATGTATTCACACAGTGCTTAGCAGAAAGAACTTAATAAATGTTGTTGAACTTAATACCACTGGGAGCAAAATCTTTTATTTTGTGTTTGGAACCACAAATTTCTACATTTTATCTCATAACTCATAAATGTATCACACAGATAAGGGAGTCCCGAATGTCTATTTATGGATTCTTAATAGGAACTGTACCTGCAGAGAGGTTTTTTTTTTTAATGTTTTATTGTGAATTATATGATAGTTTACATGGGAGAACATTAGCTTTACATTCATCCCATTGTATATTGTTTCATTGCCATGGTTACAATCCCCTCCATGCATCATCAACCAACCAAAGGGTATACCCTGCAAGCCTGCCCCCAGGTAATCAGCACACAGTCCCTCTCCCTCTCTGGATCTAGTGTCCCCAGCCGCTCCATTTCTCCATGTCATGGTCTCTGCCTCCATCTCTGGTGTCACTGCTCCTCTGGGTAGGGTCCCGCTCTCTGCTCTTCTCCCTTGATGGTCCCAGGGACCTCCGCTCCTAGACTGCAATGTTAATCACTCCCTTCCTTTTGCTACAAAATGTCCACCTTTACATTTCCAACCCTCGCAGTCAGTCCTGATAACAACTGTTCACCATTGTACCATCTCCTTTCATCAGTCCCACCCAGACAGATTGGATACTAGTCAGTGGAGAGTCTACCTTCCTCCAGGCCTGCAGAGAGTTTTGACAGTCCTCTTGCTGGTCTTGTCTCTCTCTACAAATACCACTTCAGAAGCCAAACTGCAAGCAAAAGTGCACTGAGTGAGTTTACAATCAGTTAACAGCTAAGGAATTTCAAGGCAAAACATACATACACATTGGTGTTGCTATGACTCAGTTGCTTTTGAACTAATTTTGGTATGACCAGCGGTATCACTAGGGAGAAAGATGACCACATTAGCACAGTACGAAGCATATGTTCAAGAAATGTTTCTTGAAAGGATAACTGAATGAATGACTGGATAGATAGGTGTGGCTGAGCCATGGATGAAGTTCTGCAGCCAGGATACATTCATCTTCTTAGACACACTCAAGGCACCTTCAGGTACAACTAAAGGGTAGAGCCAGACCTCTTGCCTGTGTACCATTCTTGGGAGTGATTGCTAAGGTATGTGAAGGAGATGTCCTTTGACAACATAGTTTCTAAAGGGCAAAACACACGGTAATGATGCAAGCACCTAGTTTGTTGTATTAGAAGTGAACTTCAGTTAAAACCCTAGTATATCTTTAAATCTAAGCTACTTAGTAAACTTTAAGGGCTTATGTGTTAGATTGGGTTCTCTGGGCAGCAAATTCTGAGAGGCAGTTTAGTGTTTATTAAATAGAGTGTTTGAGATTAACATTGGTGGAAGTGATAAGAAAGCAGGTGTGGGCTGAGGGAGAACTTGTGATGTGGTATAGGCTCAATAACACCTTTGACCAGCCCCACAGGGAACTCAAGAGTGACACGGTCCTTCAAAGTTGTACCAAGTTGGGCCTTTCTATCCCTGCCTCTGTTGTTGTACGTGAGCTGTTCCATTAATGGTGCTATTTGGGGTCAGGTGGTTCTCTTCAGCCAAGGCTGACAGCTGAGGGCTGTTCATCTGCAGCACTTCCTTGACAGGAGTACCAAGTGTGTCCTTCAAGGGGGATCTGGGAGTTACAGCTCCATGTTCAACACAACTCTATCTCTGACCTTCCCACTCCCCTTTCCTTCTGCCATCCTTGCCTCTTTTTATAGTCGAGCAGCACTAACATACTGGTAACATTCATGCCTGTGCTCAGGTTTCCTCTCTGCTTGTCTTTCCCCTCTTAACTCTTACTCATCATGTAAGATTAATCTCTCAGCATCATATCCTCTATGATGCTTGTCTGGACCCTTCAAAACAAGAGAAGATGCTTCTCTTTGTTGTTGTTAAGTGCCATCGAGTTTGTTCCCACACATAACAACCTTGTGTAGGGTTACCAAGGAGGAGCTGGTGGGTTTGAACCACTCACCTTGTGGTTATCAGTCCAGTGCTTATCTACAATGCCACGCCATGACTCCTTGATTCTCCTTAGTGCTTTCTTTCCCACTCTATTGTTGTGTGTCAGCTTGTACGTCTATTTCTCCTTCCAGATAGGAGCTCCTTCAAGTCCCAGCATTTGGCAAAGGCTGACACAGACATGGTGATTCCATTCATGTTTGCTAAATGAAAGATGAGATGAAAGATAGAGGGGGGTCATTAATAGCACTAGGATGTGATTATGTAGTCAAACACTTCGTTTTGCTCGGATCAACCATCAACACTCATGGAAGCAGCAGTCAAGAAACCAACCAACGTATAGCATTAGGCAAATCTGCTGCACAAGACCTTTTCAAAGTGTTAAAGAGCAAAGATGTCCGTTTGAGGGCTAAGGTGGGCCTGACCCAAGCCATGGTATTTTCAATAACCTCATATGCATGTGAAAGCTGGGCAGTGAATAAGGAAGACCGTAGAAGAATTGACGCATTTGAGTTATGGTGTTGAAGGAGAATATTGAAAGTGCCATGGGATGCCAAAAGAATCAACAGATCCTTGTTGGAAGAAGTGCAGCCAGAGTGCTCCTTGGAGGCCAGGATGGCAAGCTTCGTCTCTCATACTTGGGACATATTGTCAGGAGGGACCAGTCACTGGAGAAGGATATCATGTTTGGCAAAGTGGAGGGTCGGAGAAAAAGAGGAAGACCCCCAACGAGATGGATTGACACAGTGGCAGGAGCGATGGGCTGAGGTGTAGCACCAATTGTGAGGTTGGCCCAGGACCGGGCCGTGTTTTGTTCTGTTGTGCATAGAATCACTATAAGTCAGTACTGACTTGATGGCCCCTAACAGCAACAACAACAAATTGGCTAAGAAGTTGCAAAGTAGGTCTGTTATGACATCATTTGTGTTTATTCAGATTTGAAAACTTTTTTATAAATGTTGTTGGGTGCCGTCCAACTCATAGTGACCCTATGTACAACAAAACAAAGCACTTCCCAGTCCTGTGCTATCACAACTGTTGTTGTATTTCAGCCTGCTGTTGCAGTCTTTGTGTCATTCCATCTCCTTGGTGGTGGTGGTGGGAGGGTTCTTCCTTTTTTTTTTTTTTTTTTCCCTGACCCTCTACTTTGTTGTTATTAAGTGCTGATGAGTTGGTTCCAACCCATAGCAACCCTGTATAGGTTTTCTGAGGAATGGCTGGTGAGTTTGAACCACCAACTTTGTGGTTCAAATGACTTTGCTGTCCAGCACATTAACCCACAGCGCCACACCAAGCCGTCTCCAGGGACTGGTCCTTCCTGACAACATGCCCAAGTAGTATTTGTTCTTATGGCAGTCCATGGTATTTTTAATATTCTTATCCAGCACCATAATTCAAATGCATCAGTTCTTCTATGGTTTTTTTTATTCACTGTCCAGTTTTCACATGCATATGAGGTTATTGAAAAGACCATGGTTTGGGTCAGGCACACCTTAGTCCTCAGACTAATGCATTTGTTCTTTAACATTTGAAAGAGGTCTTTTGCAGCAGATTTGTCTAATGTGATGAAACATTGCTTTATTTCTTGACCGCTGCTTCCATGAGTGCGTATTGTGGATCCAAGCAAAATTAAATCTTTGGCAACTGCAATCTTTTCTCTGTTTATCAATGTGTTATTTACTGGCCTGTAGGATCCTTAAATATTGCAAGTCAAAGCTTGAATTTTTTCTTCAGTTGTGTGAAAACACAAAAAGAGAAGACAAAATAGATGACTTGTTGTTGTTGTTAAGTGCCGCCCAGTCAGTTCTGACCCATAGTGACCTGTATAGAGTTTCCAAGGAGCAACTAGTGAGCTTGAACTGTCAACCTTGTGGTTCACATCAACTTTGCAGTCCAGTGCATTAACCCACAGTGCCACACCAGGACTGCAAATAGATGGCTGGGACCTCATAAAAATTAGAAACTTATTTGCATGATAAGATTTTACCAAAAGAGTAAAATGAGAACCCACACACTTGGGAAAAAATTAAGTCATTTATTGTGACAATAAATGACTTAAATGGTTCTATATGTATGTATCCAGTTTGCTTAAAATAGGACAGAATACTTTAATGCCTCAACAAGAAGAAGACAAATAATCCAACTAAAAAATGGCTGAGAATATAATAAATACTTCACCAAAAAAAGATATTCAGGTGACAACAAACATAGTAAGAAATGCACAGGATCATTAGCCATTGGTGGTGATGGTTGTGTGCCGTGAAGTTGGTTTCTACTCATAGTGACCCTGAACAGGGTTTCCAAGGCTGTAAATCTTTTTGGGAGCAGAAAGCCTCATCTTTATCCTACAGAACAGCTGGTAGTTTTGAATTGCTGGCCTTGAGGTTCACAGCCCTATACATAACCACTATGCTACCAGAGCTCCTTAGAAAGGTGCAAATCAAAACAATGAGATATCAACTTATTTCAGCATTAATAGCAAAGTTCAAAAAACCAGACAACTACAAATGCTAGCAAAGGTGTGGAGAGACTGTGACCCTCCTACACTGTGGTTGAACTGTAAAATGGTGCAACCACTGTGAAAAATGGTATGGCACATCCTCAAAGAAGCTGAAAATAGAAATACCTATTGTACAACTCCCAAATCCCTCTATTTGGCATATATACTCAAGAAATAAGAGCTGTGACATGACTAGATATACATGCATACCCATGTTCACTGCAACACTATTCACAATAGCAAAAAGATAGAGACAGCCTATTTATCCATCAATAGAAGAATGGTTAAACAAACATTGGTATATATAAATAATGGAATACTACCTAGAGTTAAAGAATAACAATGAATCTGCAAAACACATCATAACATGGATGAACCTGGAGGATGTTATTCTGAGTGAAATTAGTCAATCATCAAAGGACAAATATATGTAAAATAGACACTTGAGTGGGATAGAAATGAATATCAGGAAACATGATTACCAAAAACTTGTAAGCCCACCATCAGCCTATAACTTATTGGAATGCCCAGTGAAAGAGGCTTCTTACAGAGCCTTTGTAGGGTATAAGACCTTAGGTGGAATCCTGAGCCCCATCCACAACCTTCTGAGATGGGAAATTCCCACTTGAAAAGACAAATAGACCAGCCTGGAGCAGCTAGAGGAACAGAAGATACTTCTTGAAAGAAGGACCAGCAATGAAAAACAAAAATAAAAGCGGCAGTCTGATTGTCTACTACAGGAACAAGCAAGTTGTTTGTGAGGAGCCATCAAGGCAAACAATTAAGTCTCTTCAGGACAAATCCCCTCCCAAGACTGAAACTCAAAGGGAATACATGAGAAGGCATGTAAGATTGCTGGTGACCACGTTGGTCTACTTGTGAGAGGAAGTGGGGGAAAAGCAGCAATAAAGAGGTGGGCTGAGTCCGACCACGTTCAATAGACGCCCATCGACCTGGAGTATGGTGAGAGCTGCTTGGCCCAAAATATGGTGAGACCTGAGGACTCCTGAGCCCATGATCAAGGATATGGTCATGGAGGGCTAGAGCTGAGAGTGAAGCATCCAGTTGATATAAAGTGAGCGGGTATGCACAAGGGTGTCCAAACTTGCAGATAGTGCTAGCTTCAATGGCTGGATGTTCAGAACCTGACTAGAGGAAGGAAAAGGGAGGGGGGAGTGTAAGTCATTACAATCTGATGAACTTGACCTATACTTATGAATGTAGTAGCTTCAAATACCAACCAAGAAGGAACGAATCATTACAGCAAGGATCATTCCCATCCCCTTTGTACACAAAGTTTATAAGGATGGGCAACTTAGACATTGGCTACCTAAAATGGGGGGTGATGTAAAGGCATGAAGTGACTGACTTACAAGTTTTCAAGAGGGAGTTTAGATTCAGAGTGTGTGTGGGAAGGTAGAATCCCCACTGAGTGGTTTTTCATCTTGTCTAGACAGGTCTGGTGAAGGAGATGGGGCAAGACTCTCATGATTCAATAGTGAGTAATTATTATCGTAACTAATTGTGATTGTTGCAACTGTAAATGTAGACATTTTGTAGCAAAAGGGCGAGTGGTCGATCTTACAGTACCAGAGCGGAAGACCTTGGGACCATCAAGGGAGAAGAGCGAGAATGGAGTGTTGGACCCCACCCAGAGAAGTGGCAATACCAGAGATGGAGGCAGAGATGATGACATAGAGAGATGGAGCAGCTGAGGATTCTAGACTCATGGAGGAAGAGGGGATGTGTGCTGGCGGCCAGGGGACAAGGTGTGCCCTTTGGCTGTTTGAATGATTGTGTATTCCTGAGTGTTTTGGTGCACATCCAAAAAACAAAACAAAACAAAACAAAAAACAACAACAGAAGGAATACAAGCAAATACTGTTGAATGATGAAGCATGCAGGGGATTATAATCATTGCAATGAAACGAACTGATGTTCCCCCATGTAAACTATCACTCAATTCACAATAAAAACTTTAAAAAAAAATTTAAAAAGGACAAATAAATGAGACAACTATTGCAAAAAGTTAGAAAATGTTTTCTTGATAAAAGAAACGTTCTATAATGGGGGGGGGGCGCAGATTATTCACGGGTCCTGGTGTGGCGCTAGGATAAGCATTCAATCACAAGGTCGGTGATTCAAACTCACCTGTCATTCCTTGGAAACCCTATACAGGGTTGATACAAGGTAGAACCAAGTCAACGGCACATTGACAACAACAGGAAGGTAGAAGCATGTTAACATGGGTCATGGGCAAGCAATATACAACAAGAAGAAGGTTCGCAGAGAAAAGAGACAGGGAGAAATGCTAGAGTTAAAATCAGTAGATGTAAATACTGTTAGCTAATGGTACATGGAGGGGGCTGCAATCATTGTAATGATATGGAATATTTGATGTATTGAGTGTAAAACTGTTCTCTAAACCTTCTAGAGAACCTTTTTACACTCAATACATCTAAATATTTGATGTATTGAGTGTAAAAAGGTTCTCTAAACCTTCACTCAATTCATAATAAAAAAAAGTTTCATTTTTTTTAATTCATGGAAAAATTCCATTATCTTTTGATTTCATTTTCCACGAACTTTTTGAAGCCCCCTCAAATATCCTACCAGATCCAAGGACTTTGTAAGTTTTCATGAAGAGTTGAGCTGCGAATACATTTCATCCTGATACAATGTCTTTTAGAGTCCTTGTCTTCCTTCACACCGTTTTTTTTTTTTTTTTTGAAATGAAGCTTACTGAAGTTCCTTTATTTATTATCATACTAAATTACTTAAATTGTTCTATATGTGTGTTGCCAGTTTGCTGAAAAACTACCTCTTTAGAGTACCACCTTGATTCTCCCCAAATAGAGAACGTGTGGTGAGCATTGTTATTTATGTCACCTTTGCTTCTGAGTGACTCTTGAAACTACTGGCCAAAAGAGTCTAAAGAATAAAATAGGCTCTTTCATCATCGTTGTTATAGTAACAATGCAAGATTCTAAATGTGAATACGATCTTCCTTTCACTTGCCTGTGTGGTCTTTTATATTTAGCGGTAGTGCAAACTCAATGAGTGCTCCTTGAGCAGTGGAAACTCTATTAGCAAGTCTTCCTTCTCCATTGTTTTCTTGGAAGCATGATAGGATAACATCTGCAAACGTTTTAGACTATCTCTAGTATGAAAATGTATCACTCTCAAAAGTATACATGACTCTTATTATATATAATCTTGGTGTAAATTTATTTCAGTTTTATCACCTTGCATCCTGTAAGGAGAAGCTGGGTATTGCTTTGTTTTCCTGCTTACCTGTAATCTTTCTAGAATAAGATGATGAGGTTTTTGTCTCTACTGTATACTTTTTGAATACTATGTGGTACACACAGATATCCCCATCTTAATATGATGGTTCATGTGAAGATACCATTTTGTTCCTTCTATGGTCAACACTTTCTGATAACCAGAATCTTCCCTGGTTTCAGGAACATGGCTAGCCCCATCCTCACTCATCCAGTAGCCTGTGATACCCTTGTCCCTGCACAACCCTTGGTTCTGCCTGAGGTTGGATTAGGGGTCTGGTGCATCCTACCCTGACCCCTGACTGGAGGGATGTGAGCTCCATCTGATCAGGCCAGCAGAAGCCACAGTGCTGGGTCCCTGGCCACCCGTGGATGGTCAAGAACTCTTTCTACAACCAGCCACCGTGCCTCTAGCTGCCTTCTGGGCCTGAAAGAGTTCCTTCCAGGAACAAACACCATGATATTAGCTACCTTCTGAGCTGGTATGCACTACTTCCAGATCAGATGCCCTGACTGCAGACAACATCTAGGCTGGCAGGTACTCCTTCTAGGACAGGATGACCAACCCCTCAACTTCCCCATACCCCATGAGTGCCTTAGCTGGCAGAGGGCACTGACCCATACTGGATGGCCTGCCCCTTCCCCAGTTTTCTTTCTTTTCTTACACTTTCCTTGTTTTTTATTCTTTCTTACTCTCCTTTCCATTCTTCATTATTTTCTTCTGCTACTCTTTCTTTTTCTCCTTCCCTTATTCTACCTTTTTTAAAAAATATATATATTCTTTTCACTTAAGGTTTTTTTTTTTCTAAAACTATTCTCTTTTCTTTTCCGTACCCCTCCCGAGTTTTGTTTATTGCCCCCCTTTCTTTTTTTCTTTGTTCTCTTTTTCTTCCTTTGTTTTTACTTTCTTTTCATGGCTGGTTTCTTTTACTTAGCATAACGTTTTCAAGGTTCATTAGTATTGAGCACTCCTTTTCATGGCTGTATAATATTTTGTTATATGGATATACCCAATTTTGTTTATCCATTTGGGTTGTTTCCACTTTTGGCCTGTTAAAATTTTTTGTGTGCAAACATGTTTTCCATTCGTTTAGATATTTGCCAAGGAGTGAAATTGCCCAGTCATAAGGTAACCCTATGTTTACATTATTAAGGAATTGTCAAACTGTTTTCCAAAGTTGCAGCACCACTTAACATTCTACAATCATTAGGGTTTTGTGTCAACTTGACTAGGTCAGGATTTCCAGTGGTTTAGCAGTTAAAATATGCTTATTCCCATGGTGAGGAAACCTAATGTTGTTGTGGTGGTGGCTAAGTGCCATCAAGTCAGTTAGGATTCATAGCAACCCTGGATAGGGTTTCCAAGGAGCAGCTGATGGGTTTGAACTACCGACCTTGTGGTTCGATGTCCACTGCTGATCCTACAGTGCTATACCAGGCATAGTTAACTCTATTGATGCGGTGCTTCCTTGGGGTTGTGGCCTGCTCCCAATATAATGGGCATGAGGGAAAGGCTCTCTCTCTCTCTGTTCTGCTGGGGACCTGGGTCTCTGCAATTGTAAGCTATTCCTTGATAATAAACTTCTCTTTATATATACACATATATATGTTTTTCTAGTTTTGCTTTTCTAGAAAACATGTCCTAAGACATGTGGTACTGAGAGAGGGGGATTCTAGAGGAACAAAATCACAAGGATTAGGTTCCTAAATTGGTACTCAAGTCTGACTAATTTTAAAGCCACTGATGTAGGGTGGAGGCATGTCTGATCTCCACTTCATAGGAATTGGCCTTGGGCTGATTTTGAGTTTGATTATCTTTCTCTCTTGTGATGTCAGAGGCGGTCAGATATGGTCCCCACATGGTTTAAACAACGGGCATCAGGAGTGGGATTCATTTAAATGAATCCAGGCTCATGGAAGGTTTTGTAAGCAAAAGAGCCAAGAGGCATGTCAATAAGCAGTTGATCATAGATGAATATATAGGCATATTTCTGGACTCCTAATTCTAGAGGAAGAAGTTGGTAGAATTCTTCTATTTCATCTTCACTGGCTTTAGTGGTTGGTGCATAAATTTGAATAATAGTGGTATTAACTGGGCTTCCCTGTAGG
>NW_006408580.1:5471564-5479203 GCF_000296735.1 Chrysochloris asiatica
GGTTGGCCCAGGATAGAACATTGTTTCGTTCTGCTGTGCATGAGGTCTCTATGAGTCAGTTCCAACTCGATGGCACCTGATAACAACAACAATTCTAGAGGAAGACCCCCAACGAGATGGATTGGCCAAGTGGCAGCATCAATGGATTCAAGCATGGCAACAGTGGTGAGGTTGGCCCAGGATTGGGCAGTGTTTCGTTCTGCTGTGTCAGTAATGACTCAATGGCACCTAACAACAATAACAACAATTCTAGTCCACTGATCTATATGTCTATCCTCATGCATTTCCATACTGATTTGATTACTCTGGCTTTCTAACACATTTTGTAATTGGAAAACGTAAGTACTCTCACTTTATTCTTTTTTACAAAAAAAATTGTGAGCACTTGTGATCTCTTATAATTCCATATAAATTTTAGGATCAATGAATCCATTTCTTCAATGTATATATATATATTTTTTGGTATTTTGATAAAAAATTCATGAATTTGTAGATCAATTCAGAGAGTACTGTCATATTAACAATATTAAATTTCTCATCTATGAACTGTGAATAGGTCTCCATTTATTTATAACTTCTTTAATTTCTTTTAACTATGGTTTCTAATTTTCAGGGAACATGTTTTGTCCTGTATTTATTCTTGTTGATGTTATTGTAAATGACATTGTTTTCTTAATTCAATTTCAGATTGTTACTATGAATACAAATACAAGTTGTTTTTCCACACCTACTCCTCATTTATTGACATGATTATGTTTCAAAGACTGAATCATTATGTAAAATACATTGTTATGTTAAAATGGAGGATGACCACATCAAATCACAAAATGGAGGATGACTACATAGTTATAAATCTGCCAAACTGCATCACTATGTAACTGCCAATCCACTGAGAATCATGACCCAGACAAGCTGACACATAACTTTAACCATCACAGCCAGCATTACTCTTGCCTCACACGTCAGCATTCATTACTCTGAGATGTACAGTTATTGCTAATGCACAGTAGAGTTTGATAATAGATTTTTTGCTTTTGTTGTAAATACAAAATGTTTGATAACAAGGTAGTTGATAAGTGAGGAGTAGGTGTATATGGATCTTCTATCCTGCAACTCTTCTTAACTCATTTATAATCTCGAATAGCAATTTCTGTATCGTTTTCTACATTTAAGAACATGCCATCTGCACAGCCTTGGAATGGCAGGGCTCTGAGATACAGGGATTGAGTCATGGTTGGAATGGGGGGGGGATCATGTTAAGATGCTTGACTGTTTTTGTTTGTTTGTTTTAATCTTGGTTTCCCTTGCATTATAATATAGAGTAGACACTGGAGAGGGAGAGAAAGGAAAAGTCAGAAACATCACACTAGAAGGCTTGTAAGTCCATCTTCTGCCTATGACTGATTGGAATGTCTAAAATGGGGCTACAGTGTACCCAGTGAACGAGACTTCTTGCAGAGCCTTTGCAATACATAAAACTATAGGTAGGAACCGGAACCACATCCAGGTCTCCAGAGATGAGAAATCTCCACTTGAAAGGATGAGCAGACCAGCCTGGAGCAGCTAGAAGAATAAAAGATAACCTCTTGAAAGAAAGACCTTCAGGAAAAATGGAGGCAGATGGACTGTTACTACAAGAACAAACAAATCGCTTCCCTAGGAAACATCAAGGCAAGTGGCCAGGTCCTCTCAACGCAAACCCCCTTCCAAGACTAAGACTCAACGGAAATGCATGCTCTGATTGGTGACCACACACATCACCGATGGTGGGAGGTGGGGTAAAAGCAGCAATGAAGCGGCAAGCTAAGCCCTACAATGTTCTGTGGACTTCTGTGGACTCAGTAGGGGACCTGGTTGGCAAGCAGTGTGAAGAGGCCTGGGGACTCATGGACCCAGAGTCAGTGGCGTGGCCACGGAGGACTCGAGAGGAGAGTGGAGCTACCGGCTGACGGGAAGAGAGGACATATGCACAGGAGCGCCCACACCTACAGATGATACCCATGTAAGCGGAGGCCTCTGGGACCATCAACGGAGAAGAGCCGAGAGCGGGACCCTACCCAGAGAAACAGAGATGCCTGAGATGGAGACAGAGATGATGACGTGGAGTGATGAAGCGACTGGGGACTTTGGACCCAGAGAGGGAAAGGGACTGTGGGCCGAAAACTGGGGGGAGGAGGGGGAAGTATAGGGGGCTGGTTTCTGGGATATACCCTTTGGGTGGTTGAGGATGCATGGAAGGAATTGGAACCATGGCAGTGAGATGATATAAGATGGATGAATGTAAAACTAAAGTTCTCCCATGTAAACTATCATATAATTCACAATAAAACATTTAAAAAATAAATAAATAAAAAGAACATGCCATCTGTAGGTATAGTTTTTCTTTTGTTCTAAACTGGATACTTATTCATTCTGTATTTTTTCCTAATTGTTCTGATTAGAACTCCGAATATACTGTTGAATAGAAGTAGCAGGTATGGACATCCTTATATTATTCCTGAACTTAAGAGGAAAGCTCTTAGTATTTTACTATTAAATGTGAGATTCGTTGTGGGCTTTTGAAATACTCCCTATGTAAAGTCAGGTAAAAGAGCTCTGGTAGCGTAGTTGTTATGAATCAGACTGCTGGCCTCAATGTCAGCAGTTCGAAACTACCAGCTGTTCTGCGGGAGAAAGATGAGGTGTTCTGCTCCCATAAAGATTTACAGCTTTGGAAACCCTGTGCAGGGTCACTATGAGTCGGAACCGACTCCATGGTACTTAACAACGACAACAACAAAGTTGAGTAAATTCCCTTTTCCTAGTTATTTGGATGCTTTGTCAGAAAGTGTCCCTCTTTAACTCAACTAACATTTTTATCTTAAAGTCTATTTTTTTCTGATATTAGGACAGCCAGTTCAACTCCCTCATGCTACTGAATGTGAAATTGTATCCATGTGATTTTACTCCTCATCCCTTTAATGACTAATGATGTAGAGCATCTTTTCATGAGGTTTAATGGCCATTTGTATATCTTTGGGGAGATGGATATTCAATCCTTTTTCCATATTAATTGGTTTATTCATATGTTTATTATTGGACTGTAAAAGTTCTTTATAAAGTTTGGTTTGGATGCAAGTCCCTTATCAGATATGCAGTTTGCACATATTTCCCTTCATTCTGTGTGTTGCTTTTTCACATTCTTGAAAGAGTTCATTGAGGCTCAAGAGGACTTCATTTTAATGAAATCAAATTTAATATATCAAGTTTCTTTTATCATTTGTACTTTTGATGTCTTACCTAAGAAACCATTAGCAAATTCAAGGACATGAATTATGTTTTCTTCTAAGAGATTTGACCATTACGTTTAGATCTATGTTCCATTTTTAGTTAATTTTGACATATGATGTGAGGTAAGGGTACAGCTTAATTCTTTGTCAAGAGTTTATTCCTGTTGTTCCAGAAACATTTGTTGAAAATACTCTTTCTCCCTTTAATTGCATTGATATTCTTGTCAACAATCATTTGAACCTAAATGTGAGTGTTTACTTCTGGACTCTTATTTTCTGTTTTATACTGAAGTACTGGTGTGGTGCTGTGGACTATTGTGCTGGACTGCAAAGTTGGTTTGAACCAGAAGGTTGGCGGTTCGAGCTCACCAGCTACTGTTTAGAAACCCTATACGGGATCGCTATGGGTCAGAACCAACTCAAAAGCGCTTAACAACAACAGCATATGTCTATGTAGGCAAAGCACTTGACTGCAAGGTCAGTTTGAATGGCAAGGTTGGCAGTTAATGTGTCTTTGTCGTACGACCAGCCACTCCTTGGAAACCCTATACAGGTCACTATGAGTCGGAACCAGCTCAATAACACTTAAAAAGAACAAAAAACATATGTCAATATCACACTGTTTTGATTACTATAGCTTTGTAGTAAGTTTTCAAATTGGGAATTTTGTGTTCTTCAATATTCAAATGTTGTTGACTCTTCTGGTTCCTTGACTATTCACATACGTTGTGTGATTAGTTTGTCAATTTCTACAATGGAGCCAATTGGAATTTTAGTTACACTGAATCTGTTGGCCAATTTTGGGAGTATCAAATCTTAGTAGTATTATGTCCTCTGATCTGTGAACATGTATATATTTCCATTTATTTAGGTTTTTTTTTTTTTTTTTAAAAGATTTAAAAGTAATTTTCAGTGTATACATTTTGTTAAATTTATCCTTAGGTATTTTACTCTTTTTGATACTACTATGTAAGATGCTCTTTTGAACCATACGGATGAAGGTCATATCCTAGGAGACCAGTAGTTAGAAGGAGCCAACACATGCAATACAGTTGTATATTAAATGAGCTCTGATTCACCTATACAGACACTTATGTGAGGGGAAAATAAACTTGTCTTGCATAAGTGCATGTCACTCTGAATGATCAGTCACTCACAGATAATCTGATCTTATAAAATCCAATTTATGATGCCTTTCATTCATTCGTCAGGTAGCTATTGAACATATAAAATGTTATAAAACTTTACTAGGCCCCAAATAATGTGAAAAAGACATAGCGGTCACAATGTCAGTTATTTAAGAACAAGTCAAATAGTTGGAAAGCTAAAACATACACACTAATAAAAATGTCTGAGCAATGACAGAATGTGCCACTTGTCCACTCAAAGAAGTAGCATAGATGATACTTGTCCCCAAAGTCAAGGAAGACAAGAGAGAGAGTGGGAAAAGAAGAAATTCCAGAGGACTGGAGCCTTTTAGGAGGATTTGAAGGTGGAATCTTGATCTGAATAAGGCTGTGGAATTTCAAAAAATGGAAGAGATGGGTGCTCAAACATTTTGGATGAAGCAAAGGATTAAGAAGGATCACTGTCTATAGGGAACTCAAAGACAATATTAAAGCCAATTAGAAGTTGGTCTTTGTATTTCCACCATAAGCTTGCAATTCTAAACAATGTCAGTGATAAAATACTCCTTCCCTCCGAAACCTTTTGTTGGTCTAGGGCAGTACTGTCCAATAGAAACACAATGCAAGTGACATATGTGATCTAAAACTGTCCAGTTGCCATAATAATAATTGGAGAAAGAAACAGGTGAGAGGACTTCTAACAAGATGGCAGACTAGGTAGACAAATTACCCAGACCATGTACGATAAAGACACATAAAAACCAAAAGAAAGAGATATGGATGATAATCCCCAAGGAATCGAGAAACAGAATCTGAGACGAGTGAAGAACCTTCTCCCAGAACCCACAGAGAAAGTTTTCTATTAAAGCCAGCACCCTCATTTTGGACTTCAACACTTCTAAACTATGAGATAATAAATTCCTGTTTGTTACAGATACCCACTTGTAATATTTCTTTTATAGCAGCACTGGATACCTAAGACAGAAGTTGTTGCCAGGAGTGGGTGCTGCTCTAACAAATACCTAAGATGGGAAAGAAGTTTTGGAATCAGTGGAGGGTGAAAGTGCTTTAAGGTGTCTAATAGTAAAAGCTTAGATTTCCATGAAGAGTGTTGAAAGAATTGTAGGTGTTTGAGGCAATTCTCTCACCATACTCATTCAATCTGTATGCTAAGTACATAATCCGAGAAGCTGGGTTATATGAAGAAAAACGTGGCATCAGGATTGGAGAACGACTCATGAACAACCCATGATTTGCTGATGATACAACATTGCTTGCAGAAAGGAAAGAGGACTTAAAATATTTATTGATGAAGATACGGGTTGTACCTTTAATACGGGTTTCACCTCATAGTAAAGAAGACAAAAATCCTCACCACTACATGATTATGGAAATCTTGTAAGCCTATCTTCAGCCTATTACTGATTGGAATACCTAAAATGGGTACTAGAACTTGCCCAGTGAAATAGGTTTCTTGTGGAATCCTGAGCCTCATCCAGAACCTTCTGAGGTGGGACATTACAACTTGAAAGGACAAGTAGAACAACCTGGAACAGCTAGAGGAACAGAAGATATTTCTTTATTATTATTTTTAATGTTTTAATGTGAATTATATGATAGTTTACATGAGAGAACTTTAGTTTTACATTCATTCCATCGTATATCATCTCATTGCCATGGTTCCAATCCCCTCCATGCATCATCAACCACCCAAAGGGTATATCCTAGAACAACCCCCTCCCCCCCAGTTTTTGGCCCACAGTCCCTTTCCCTCTCTGGATCCAAAGTCCCCAGCCACTTCATCACTCCACGTCATCGCCTCTGCCTCTATCTCAGACATCTCTGTTTCTCTGGGTAGGGTCCCGCTCTGGGCTCTTCTACATTGATGGTCCCAGAGACCTCTGCTCCTAGCCTGGAGAATTAATCACTCCCTTCCTTGTTACAAATCATCTACCTTTGCATTTCCAACCCTCATAATCTGTCCTGATAAGCATTATTCACTACAGTATCACGAGTCACCCATCTGTATTTCCTTTAATTAGCTACGCCCAGACAGATTGAGTAGTACCCACTGGAGATTCTGCCTTCCTCCATGCTCCCTAGAACTAGGTTCCCTCTTGAAAGCTTGTAAGCTAGTCACTTCTTGCCTTTGTAGTCCCCCCCCCTCATTTGAATATCCAATATCCAAGTTGCCCGTCTCTGTCCACTGAGTGTGGAGGGGGTGGGAATGTTTCTTGCTGTAAGGATTTGTTCCTTCTTTTGAGTTGCTGCTCCATAGGTATAGGTCAAGTTCATCAGATTGTATCAGCTCATTCTTTTTTTTTTCCCCCCTCTTCTTTCTTCTTCTGGTTGAGCTCTGATCATCCAGTCATCCGGTCCAGGTCACGTGGGTTTCATCTGCAAGTGTGGGCGCTCGCCACTGACTCTGGGCCCAAGAGTCCCCAGGTCTCCTCACACTGCTTGCCAACCAGGTCCCCAACTGGGTCCCCAGAAGTCCACTGAACATTGTAGGGCTTAGCTTGCCGCTTCATTGCTACTTTTACCCCACCTCCCACCATCGGTGATGTGTGTGGTCACCAATCAGAGCGTGCATTTCCGTTGAGTCTTAGTCTTGGAAGGGGGTTTGCGTTAAGAGGACCTGGCCACTTGCCTTGATGTTTCCTAGGGAAGCGATTTGTTTGTTCTTGTAGTAATAATCCATCTGCCTCCATTTTTCCTGCAAGTCACTCTTTCAAGAGGTTATCTTTTATTCTTCTAGCTGCTCCAGGCTGGTCTGCTCGTCCTTTCAAGTGGAGATTTCTCATCTCTGGAGACCTGGATGTGGTTCCGGTTTCTACCTATGATTTTATGTATTGCAAAGGCTCCGCAAGAAGCTTTGATCACTGGGTATGCTGTAGCCCCATTTTAGGTATTCCAATCAGTCATAGGCAGAAGACAGACTTACAAGCCTTCTAGTGTGCTGTTTCTGACTATTCCTTTCTCTCCCTCTCCAGTGTCTACTCTATATTATAATGCAAGGGAAACCAAGATTAAAAAACAAACAAACAACAACAAAAAAAACAGTCAAGCATCTTAACATGGTCGCCTCCCCCTCCATTCCAACCATGACTCAATCCCTATATCTCAGAGCCCTGCAGTTCCAAGGCTATGCATATATCGTCCTTTATCTCTGTCCCATTTAGCCCTTCCAAACATGCCCAATTGTTCTCCCATCTGTCCCGTTTCTCCACTTCCCTCTCCCTC
>NW_006408580.1:5484824-5493840 GCF_000296735.1 Chrysochloris asiatica
GACTATTTCCTCTGTGGACTTGTGTGACTCATTTTGTTCTGGAATGCCAATAATTCTTAAGTTATTCCTCTTCATGTTGTCCAACATGGATCTTAGACCTTCCTCTGATTTTTTTACCCTTTTTGGGTTTGTTCTTCTATCGTAGTGGTATTGAGAGACTTGTCTTCCAGCTCACTGATTCTTCCTTCCATCTCATCTATTCTACTCCTCTGCCCTTTCAGAGAGTTTTCTATTTCTGCCATTTTGTTGTTGATTGTTTGGACCACTGTCTGTAGGTTTTGGATTGTCACCAATGCTGTATCTATCTTGTTTGATTGTTCCTGTAGCGCTTTCCTGACTGCTTCCTTATTTTTCTCAACTCCATTGTAAAGTGTTTTGAGACATTTTATAATCATTTTTCTGAATTCTTTCTCAAGTATTTCCAAGGCCTGCCTGCCTTCCAGCATGGAGAGAAGGTCTACTTCTGGTTCAGATATTTTATCTTTTTTCTGGACATGTGCCAATATGGTCATCTGCTTTTGCTTCTTGGACATGTTTAATGTTTATCTGTGACCCTAATCATTAATTAAGTATGTATTTTTGTAATTTTTTATGTTTTCTGATTGCCTCCAGAAAGATGTGTTCAGGATGTAGTCTTCCCTTTTCACTCTTCTTATTGCTTAACTCAGAGTTACTTTTACAGGTGTTGCCTGTTTCCCTGGTTTATGGCAGCTGGTATTGGTTCTTGCCTGGGTTTTGGTGTTTTATAAAGTGTTATTGCAGCTTGGCTATTTGGCAACAGTTGCTGATTCTTTTCATGTAATGTAGGGGGACAAAGAATCCTCCAATAGCAGAAGCGAGGCTATGTGACAGCCAAACAACACCAGTCGGGTAGAAATCAAAACCAAAATCAAAATCAAAAACAAAAGCGGAGTCCTTCAATAGCAGAAGGGAGGCTATGTGACAGCCAAGCAACACCAGTCAGGTAGAAAACAAAACCAAAAGCAAAATAAAAAACAAAAGTGATAATGAGAGAAAAACAATGCAAAACAACAACAACAAAAAACAAAACAGAAAAAAAAAAGATGGGGAAAAAGAAAAAGGGCAGAAGAAAGAGAGAAAAACGCGTAGCTTAATGTAAGTAAGTCTTTAATGTTCTACCTCTCTTTCAGTCCCTTCTGTGCTCTTGTCCTTGTTGGTATGCTTTGGAGTCGATCGTGACCCACAGCGACCCAGTATAGGGTTTCAAAGGAGCAGCTGGTGGGCTCGAACCACAGTCCTTGCAGTTCAAAAGGGTTTGTAGTCAGCCTCAGCAGGACTGCTTTGTTATTGGTGGCAAACAACTACTCATGAGTGTCTCAATTTGGGCTGGCCTGTGCTCTTGAATAAGGCAGGCTCTAATCACACACACAAAAAAGAAAATAAAAGGGGGGGTGGGGCAGAAGAAAGAGAGGAAAAAAGCGTAGCTTAATGTAAGTAAGTCTTTAGTGTCCTAACTCTCTTTCAGCCCCTTCTGAGCTCTTTTCCTTGTTTATATGCTGTGGAGTTGATCATGACCCACAGTGACCCAGTATAGGGTTTCCAAGGGGCAGCTGGTGAGCTCGAATCACATTCCTTACAGTTCAAAAGGCTTTGCAGTCTGGCGTATTAATCCACAGAACCACAGCAGGACTGCTTTGTTATTGGTGGTAAACAACTAGTCAAGGGCATCTCAGCTTGGGCTGGCCTGTGCCTTGATGGGCGGGCCTGAGGCTCGGAGGCTGGGCAGAGGGCTGGCCTAGGCCGAAGAAGTGAAGGGCGGGGGTAATGGCTGCAGGCTGATGGCACGCCTGTGTCTGATGACGTCTACAATGCCTCTCTCTGTCTCCCTGTGCCGTGAGCACCCCAATTTGCCCTATATCCATGCTGACAATGCACAACGTTGCAATGAGGCCCCCCCCTGGGATGGACCATGCTAGTTCCTGTGGCCTCGCTAGCTATCCAGGAGCATCTGCCCTCTGAATGGGTCTGCTCAAGCCCTGCGCTCCAAGCTCTGCAATGGGCGGGGCAGTCCCCGGGTTGGGAACTGAGTGCAGGTGGGTGGAAGCTCAAAATGCTTGTAACTCCTCGGCAGTTTGATTTTTTAAAAAAGCAAGCCCATAATGTTGAAGCCTAATGTTTTATGTTTGCCCAAAGGCTGTCTGTCTACCAGGCAGGGGCCTCCCCTGTGTGATACCACCCCCATATTCTCCGGAGCCTGCATACCTGTGCTGCCCCATCAGGGATGTGCCAGAAGTCTCCAGAAGATACTTCTTGAAAGAAAGACCAGGAGAAACAATCCAAAACAAAAATGGCAGCTTGATTGGCTACTTACAGAAACAAGCAATTTGTTTGCTGGAGAGCTGTCTGTGTTGAAAGAAGTACAGAATGCTCCTTGGAAGCCAGGATGGCCAGGCTTCATCTCTCATACTTCAGACATATTGTCAGGAGGGAACAGTTCCTGGAGAAGGATCTCATGTTTGGTAAAGTGGAGGGTCGAAGAAGCAGAGAAAGACCCCAAACTGGATGAATTGGCACAGTAGCAGCTTCAGTGGACTCAAAAGCAGAAAGGATTGTGAGGTTGGCACAGGACTGGTCAGTGTTTCATTCTATTGTACACAGGGTTGCTATGAGTCAGTACCAACTCGATGTCACCTAACAACAACAAGAAGGCAATCCTGGTGAGGGCCCATAAAGAAGTGAAGAGAGCAAGAGACAAGGTTTCTATTGTCTTAGAGAATATATATGGTACCATCAACAGACTGTGAGAGTAGGAAATATAGAGGTAGATGTTTTTTGACAAAAGGAGGGGAGTGATTGATTTTGCAGCCCAGGACCAGATTTCCCTGGGACCATCAAGTGAGAAGAGCGGAGAGTGTGACCCTACCCAGAGAGGCAGCAACGCCAGGGATGAAGACAGAGACGATGATGTGGACAGGTGGAGTGGCTGGGGACACTGGACTCAGGGAGGCAGAGGGGCTGTGTGTTGGTGGCCAGGGGGGTGGGCCTGTGGGATATGCCCTTTGGTTTTTTGATGATGCATGGAGGGGATTATAATTATTGCAGTGAAATGAAATACGATAGGATGTTCTCCCATGTAAACCCACATAATTCACAAAAAAAAAAAAAAAAAAGTACATCTGTTGACCTCCAAGAAAGAAAAGGTACATCCTTGGAGCAGTTTGGAGATCAGGAGAACTGCTCAGGAAGCAGAGTTGCCTCAGCTTCAAAGAGTGGAGTCACAGTCTCCTAGATTTCAAGGAGTCAAATCTCCACCAAGATAGTTATGGGGTGTGGAGTTACTGTGCTCAAAGGCCCCACATTCCAGATGAAGCCTCCTTCCAAAGCTGAGCAGGTGGTGTTGTCATGACAAGGGCCAGGAGAATGGAACCTAAGCTAAAGGAATAAGCTTGCCACTCATACGAACTAGAACAGACCACTCAAACCCAAGAGAGTAAATCACCATCCTGGCAGGTCCAGAAGGTCAGAATTTGGAAAGGATAGCCAACACTCAGGAGAGCAGCGCCATTGCCCAGATGATCTTAGAGAACAATTATTTTCAATTCTTGAGAGCTAGTGTAATTTATTCTGCTTGTTGTTAGGTGCCATTGAGTTGGCTCTGACTCATAGTACTTTGCATAGGGTTTCTGAGGAGTAGCTGCTGAGTCTGAACTGCTGACCTTGGAGTTCGGAGTCCAGTGCTGACCCTACAGCGCCACACCAGAAGTCCTTTTAGACTTGTGTATTGTTGTTGTTGTTATGTGCCATTGAATCGATTCTGACCCATAGCAACCCTGTATAGGGTTTCCAAGGAGCAGCTGGTGAGCTTGAACCACCGACCTTGCAGTTCAAAGTGACTTTGCAGTCCAGCACACTAACCCACAGCAAGACTTGCTTGGTGCCTATTATTTCTTCTTTTCCTTCAATTTCTCCCATTTCTAAAAAAAAGTGTACATCGTACTTCATCATTGTAGTTTAGAAGTCGATAACTTGAATTCTATATTTCACAGGCTCACAGATGAGGAATTTTGTCCCAGGATGGAATCTGCCTAAAGCTTCACCTATATTTGACTGAGATATTAAGAAAGTGAGATTTGAAGCTTGGTGTTGATTCAAGACTTAGAATGATCTGATGGAATAAATGTGTTGTACATGTCTGAAAGACACAGATTTGGGGGCAGGGCAAAGGTGGAGTTTTATGGATTGAACTAACTATGTCCTCCAAAAATGTGTGTTATAAATCCCAATCCCTGTACCAATAGTTATCATCCCTTTGGGGAATGGTGTGTGTGTGTGTTTTTGTTTTTTGTTTTTTTTTTTGGTGTGCGATGAGGCAGCATTTGTGTAGTGTCTGTTTTAAATTAATCTCTTTTGAGCAGATTGAGGAAGCAAGCAAGCCAGAGAGCAGAGATGGGGGAAGATAGATGCCATGCTACATAAAGATTACCAAGGAGACAAGGAATAGGAGCTGAAGTGAAAAGGACCTTTCCCCAGAGAGCACAGAGAGAAGCTTCTCTATAGCCGGTGTCCTGAATTTGGGCTTCCAGCTTTCTAAACTGTGAGAAAATAAATTTCTGTTAGCAATCCACCTGCAATATTTCTGTTATAGTAGCACCAGATAACTAAGATACACAGTGAGAGTGTGTGTACTTATTTCTTAAAGTCTGTCAAAACACAATACCACAAGCTGGGTGACTTAACAAGAGAAATTTTTTGTCTCACTTTTTGAGGCTAGAAGTTCTCAATCAAAATGTCAACAAGGCATTTGTTCTGGAGGCTCTAGGATGATCTTTCTGTGCCTCTGTCCTAGCTAGTGATTCCTGGAAATCCTTGGCATGCCTTAGATTGAAGATGCAGAACGCCATTCTCTGCCTCTGTCCAAAAGTGTCTGTCTTTCCTGAGTCTCTTCTCCTTTAAGAGAACACCTCTCAGATGGGATTAGAACCCAGCCTTCTCTAGTATGACCTCATGTTAAGGTATCTGATAACGTCTTTAAAGATACTATTTTCAGACAAGGTCACAGCCATAAGTCTGCTGAAGAGTTAGGATTTCAGTACATCTTTTGGGGAACATAATTCAACCCATGCAGGTTGTAAACCCCAAGAAACAGAACATGAGTCAGTTAAATTCTGTCATTCTATGTAACCGCTTGGATTTCATATTTGTATCAAAGTTTAAAACAGAGTAGCAAAATACATACTGTGATAAATTGTATATTTGTTGGTGAAAGTATTAGTGTATATATGAGATATGTTAGTATGTCTGAATAATATTATTAAAGTTGAAATGTATTATTTTTAGTTCAAGGATCAAGATAATACTGATTATTTATTATATTCTCTCACATAGAACTGGGTGTGTCAGAAAATGATCCACTCTGAGTGTCACATTCAGTAGTTATGTTGCTGGTTTGACCAGAGAGCATTTCTTCACACATTCTTCCTCTCCACTCCACACAGTTCCTTTTAAAATTATAAACAATACTGTGACCCACACCCACATGCTTTAAAGTACTTCAAATCATGGTCTGTGTCCAAGTCTGCATAAAAAAATTCTCACTATTGCCCCTGCAAGCAAAATGCCCATACTTGGTGAGAACATTGGTGGTGGTGGTGGTGGTTATGTGCCATGGAGTCGGTTCCGACTCATAGCGACCCTGTACGGGGTTTCTGAGGCTGTAAATCTTTACAGAAGCAGAAAGCCTCATGTTTCTCCCACGGAACAGCTGGTAGTTTCGAACTGCTGACATTACGGTTCACAGGCCGATTTGTAACCACTACGCTACCAGAGCCTTGGTGAAATCATCCTGTCCACTGTAATAATGACAAAACTCATTGATAAATAAAGAGAAGACTTAGAGTAATGAAATAAACCTCAATGCCCAACAGAAAACCTAGTCTCAGTGCAAATGTGTTCAAGCAAATAATTCCAGTTTAGAGAATAATTGTTCTGAAATTAAGAAAATGAGAAATAAATTATGCCATTTCTAAATTCTGTGATATGAAGGACATATACCATTTTGGGAATAAGAAGTTTGACATTAGATATTTTAATGAAGCAAGGTTACTTACTATTACTGTTTTTAATGTTTTATTGTGAATTATGTGATAGTTTACATGGGAGAACATTAGCTTTACATTCATCCTACTATATCGTTTCATTGCCATGGTTACAATTCCCTCCATGCATCATTAACCAACCAAAGGGTATACCCTGCAAGCCTGCCCCCCCCCCCCCGTCGTCAGCTCACAGCCCCTCTCCCTCTCTGGGTCTAGAGTCCCCAGCCACTCCATCACGTCATCGTCTCTGCCTCCATCTCTGGTGTCACTGCTTAGACAGACTGGATACTACTCAGTGGAGATTCTACCTTCCTCCGTGCCCTCTGGATCTAGGCTCCCTCTTGAAAGCGTGTAAGCCAGTCACTTCTTACCCCATTTTGGGTAGCCAATGTCAAAGTTGCCCATCCATGTCTACCCTGTGTAGTGAGGGGGTGGGAATGACCCTCGTTGTAAAGATTTGCTCCCTCTTTTGAGCTACGGCATCCATAGGTATAGGTCAAGTTCATCAAATTGTATCAGATTACTCTTTTGTTCCCGTTCTTTCTTCTTCTAGTTGAGCTCTGATCATTCAGTCCTTGAAGCCAGGTCAAGTGGGTATTATCTGCAAGTGTGGTTGTTCTTATGCATGTGCCCTCTCTTCTTATCAGCTGGACGCTTCACTCTCCACTCTAGTCCTCTGTGGCTGTGTCACTGACTCTGGGCCCAAGAGTCCCCAGGTCTTGCCACACTGCTGGCCAACCAGGTCTCCACCCAGGTTCACAGGAGTCTATTGAACATTGTAGGGCTTAGCTCACAACTTCATTGCTGTTTTTCCCTCACTTCCCCTTATCGGTGACGAAGATGGTCACCAATCAGAGCGCATGTCTGCTCATGTATTCCCATTGAATTTTAGTCTTGGAACAGGGTTTGCCCTGAGGCAAGCTTACTTATTTTTGTAGGACAAATCTTTTGGCCTTAAGCCAAAGAGCACACTTGTATAATGAAAACCTGCTACAGCATTGTTAGTGTATGTGATAAGTACCACTCTTGTACCTATATAGATATGGATAAAATTCTGCTGTATACTTTCTGAATGAACACAGTTTCTTCTGCAGCATACAAATGCTTTGCTAGGGAAATTTCTTTCCATTTCTGAACTGCTTCTTGGTTATCAATAAACAAGACAGGCTTCATCTTATTTATGTATATATTTGACCTTACTAGTTCTCTTCCCCCCCCCCCCGCCCATTTTGTTGTAGTATTTATTGTAGTAGTATATATCTACCTTGAATGGCATTTATCACGATAGCTAACTTGTATATCTTAATATAGATCCTTGTCCCTCAGAATTCTTGAAATCTTAAAAGACATCAGAATGAAGGTACTCAATCACACCATAAAACACTACTGTTTTAAATTGCTAAGCAGATAAAATCTCTCGCTAGTTTAGAGGACAGTTTGGTATCTGAAATGATTGATCTACCCATTCTTTACACACAGCTATTTGTATGAAAAATCATCTTTAAGTAGACAGGTTATCAATAGGCACAACCTCTAAATGCATGAGGGACTCATTGCAAAATGACTCCCTTCTTTAGATTTGTGATCTTTCAGCTGTCATTCTCCTGTCCAGAAAAAAAAAAAAAGTAAAGTTTACAAAGGTCCTTGGGCATAACATGACATTTACAATGTATAGCGTGTGCATTTCATATTTATTTCTCATGTATTTAATTTGGTTAAAAAATAATATGCAATCTACAACATCCAAATAAATGATTTGACATATTTTATACAACACATGTTCAAGTAATTAATTTTCTCATGGAAATGTCATACCATTTAACTCGTAGTTATGAGCCAAATATTTGTGCAGTAGTTTGTAATGAATATATGCATAATCACAGATTGCCCTATTTTCTTTGTACTCAAATGTAATTTAAAGAGACAGAATCAAGGTGCAGTGGGCATCACAATATTTAATGCTGCAATATATAGTAAGCTTTCAATAGTGACTTGTTGCCTGAGTAAATATATGGCTGGCCAATTGGACAGATTTTATCAAAATACCTTTCCCTATAAATTTAGGTTTTGGGCTAGTCTTATTGGACTAACATAATTGACTGTGTGTGATAAAATACTTGGTTGCCAAGGAGTGAAGCAAAAATAATTATTAGTGTATATGAGAAAAAAACAATTCAGAAATCAATTTATATGCATTAATTAAAGAGCATCTATGCCATGGCTTTCGATTGTGTGGATCATGACAAGCTATGGGCAACATTGAGAAGTATGAGTATTCCGGAACACTTAATTGTGCTCGTGAGGAATCTGTACATGGACCAAGAGGCAGTTGTTCGAACAGAACATATGAACATTGAATGATTTAAAATTAAGAAAGATGTGTGACAGGCTTGTATTCTTTCACCATACTTATTCAACCTGTATGCTGAGCAAATAATCTGAGAAGCTGGGTTATGTGAAGAAAAACAAGGCATCAGGATTGGAGGAAGATTCATTAACAACCTGCAATATGCAGATGATACAACCTTGCTTGCTGAAAGTGAAGAGGACATAAAATACTTACTGATGAAGATCAAAGACCACAGGCTTCGGTATGGACTGCATCTCAATGTAAAGAAAACAAAAATTGTCACCACTGGACCAATAAACAGCATTCTTATCAACGGAGAAAAGATTGAAGTTGTCTTCATTGCCCATTCAACGTCATTACTGTTGCCACACTTGAGTCCATCAATGTTGCCACTTGGCCAATCCATCTCATTGTGGGTCTTCCTCTAGAATTTGTTGTTGTTGTTATCAGGTGCCATCTAGTCGGAACCAACTCATAGTGACCCCATGCACAGCAGAACAAAACAATGTCTGATCCTGGGCCAACCTCACTACTGCTGCCACACTTGACGCCAACAATGATGCCACCTGGCTGATCCATCTCGTTGGGGGTCTTCCTCTTTTTCTCTGAC
>NW_006408580.1:5495840-5510650 GCF_000296735.1 Chrysochloris asiatica
CAAGCCTGCCCACCAGTGATGTATCCACCCTGGCTTTGGGGTGCCTCATTGTCTCCCTTCTTCTGTTTGTCTGTGTATTCTTTCGCTATCCCTATCGCCGCTAGATCTCCCCTCCTCATGAACCAAACAGTCGTGACAACTATGTCGAGGGAAAACCCCGGCAGAGTGCCTCTTGAAATATACCCATACATCCATCTATGATCAACTGCTTATTGACATGCCTCTTGGCTCTTTCGCTTACAAAACCTTTCATGAGCCTGGATTCATTGAAATGAATCCCACTCCTAATGGCAGCTGCTTAAACCATGTGGGGACCATATCTGACCACCTCTGACATCACAAGAGAGAAAGATACTCAAACTCAAAATCAGTCCAGGGCCAATTCCTATGAAGTGGAGATCAGACATGCCTCCACCCTGTATCAGTGGCTTTAAAATTAGTCAAACTAGAGTATCAATTTAGGAACCTAATCCTTGTGATTTTGTTCCTCTAGAATCCCCCTCTCTCAGTACCACATGTCTTAGGACATGTTTTCTAGAAAAGCAAAACCAGAAAAACATACATATGTGTATATATAAAGAGAAGTTAATTATCAAGGAATGGCTTACAATTGCAGAGACCCAGGTCCCCAGCAGAACAGAGAGAGAGAGAGAGCCTTTATCTCACACCCATTATATTGGGAGCAGGCCACAACCCCAAGGAAGCACCGCAGCAATAGAATTAACTATGCCTGGTATGGCACAGTAGGATCAGCACTGGACTTCGAACCACAAGGTTGGTAGTTCATACCGAAGGCTGTGCTCTTTGATCTTCATCAGCAAATGTTTTAAGTCCTCTTCACTTTCAGCAAAAGAGTTGTGGTAATGTAGTGGTCATGAATCGGGCTGCAAACCACAAGGTCAGCAGTTCGAAATTACCAGCTGTTCCGTGGGAGAAAGATGAGGCTTTCTGCTCCCATAAAGATTTACAGCCTCGGAAACCCTGTACAGGTGGCATTTAACATTAGGCTCGAAGATGGGTCAGAGCATTGATTTCAGTCGCTATGAGTCGGAACCAATTCCATGGCTCATGACAACAACATTTTCAGCAAGCAAGGTTGTATCATCTGCATATCGCAGGTTGTTAATGGGTCTTCCTCCCATCCTGATGACACATTTTTCGTCATAGAACCCAGCTTCTCAGATTATTTGCACAGCATACAAGTTGAATAAGTATGGTGAAAGAATACAACCTTGTCACACACCTTTCTTAATTTAAAACCATATGCGGGGGCTACGAAGGCATGAAGTAGTTGGCTTAGAAGCTTTCATGAGTGTGTTTAGCTGCAGAATAAGGGAGAGAAATAAAAGAGAGAGATAGAAGGGATAAGGAAACAGGATCTTTCAATGTGCTGTCTACAAGAGACACAGCAAAAAGATGGAGACAGCCTAAATGCCCATCAACAGAAGAATGGTTAAAAAAAACTGGTTCATGCACACAATGGAACACTACAAAACGCTGATGAATAATGATGAATCTGTGAAACATCTCACAATCTGGGTGAACCTGGAGGACATTTGTTGTTGTTGTTGTTGTTAAGTGCCGCCGAGTCAGTTCCGACCCATAGCGACCCTGTACAGCGTTTCCGAGGATGTAAATCTTTACGGGAGTAGAAAGTCTCATCTTTCTCCCGCAGAGTGGCTGGTAGTTTTGAACCGCTGATCTTAAGGTTCGCAGCCCAATTCGTAACCACTACGCTACCAGAGCTCCATTAGTCAATCACAAAAGGACAAATATTGTATGAGACCAATATAATTTATTTTTATTGAGGTGAAATTTATATAACATAACATCAGCCATTTAAAATGGAACAATTCAGTGGGCCCTTTTCATGAGAACCTGAAGTTTTACCTTTTCTGAGTGCAGACTATCTCATTCTGCTCTCCTTCAATTCTCACATTGATGGGCATATCAAAATTGTGTCAAAATGGTGTCAGGTACTCAAGGTGGCATTTAACATGGGGCTCGAAGATGGCGCAGAGTATTGATTTTAGACCTTAGTTTATTTGCAAGTTGTGCAACCACCGCCTCTATCTAGTTTCAAAACATTTTCATCACTTCAAAATAAAGCCCCATAGACATTAAGCAATTACTCCCCAATCCTCCCTACCCTCTGACCCTGGCAACCATCAATATTTTCTTTAAAAAAAAAATGGATTTACCAACTATGGACATTTCATATAAATAGAATCTTACAATATGTGACCTTTTGTGTCTTGTTTCTTTACAGGCAGCATGATGTTTTCGAGGTTCTTCCATGTTGTAGCATGTATTACAACTTCATTCTTGTTATGGCTGAATACATTTTGTACCCTGCCTTATTCACATTTAAGCATTTTCCCATGTTATGAACCAGTCTTCAGTAAAACAATGTTAAAGTCATATCATAATCCATTCTATATAAGTATCATAATTAATCATCTTTTCTCTTTCTTAAAAAACATTTCTTTTAACATGGTATAATTTTTAGACTGTGAAAGGCACAGATCTGATGCGTACAGTTGGATGAGTTTTTACAAATACAGGTACATCCTTATCAAGATAAAGAATATTCCCATCATCCCCCCCCAAAGTTCCCTCATGACTCCTTCTATTCAATGCCCCATTCCCTTCACAATTGTTCTGATTTTTAATCGCCATAGATCTGCTTTGCCTATTCTTGAACTTTATGTCAATAGAATCATATAGTATATAACTCTTTTTGTTCCGGGATTCTCTATGGGGTGCAAATGGTTAACCGACTCAGCTCCTATCCAAAAGGTTGAAGGTTTGTGTCTACCCAGAGGCACTTTGGAAGTGTTCTAGGGGAAAATGACCACAAAGTTAGAAATGAAAAAAGAGATTTTATCTGCAAGTGTAGGTACTTATGCATGTGCCCTCTCTTCTTATCAGCTGGATGCTTCACTCTCCACTCTAGTCATCTGTGGCTATGTCACTGACTCTGGGCACATGCGTAAGTACCCCACACTTGCAGATAATACCCACTGGACCTGGCATTAATGACTAGATGATCAGAGCTCAACTAGAAGAAGAAAGAACAGGAACAAAAGAGTAATCTGATACAATTTGATGAACTTGACCTATACCTATGGATGCAGTAGCTCAAAAGAGGGAACAAATCTTCACAGTGAGGATCATTCTCACTCCCTCCATACATGGAGTGGACAGGGAGGGGCAACTTGGACATTGGCTACCCAGAATTGGGGGGCTACAGAGGCAAGAAGTGACTGGCTTACAAGCTTTCAAGCGGGAGCCTAGTTCCAGAGGGTGTGGAGCAAGGTAGAATCTCCACTAGAGTAGTATCTAATCTGTCTAGGAGGGGCTGATGAAAAGAGATGTGGATAGGTCTCTTGTGATACAATAGTGAATAATTGTTATCAGGACTGATTGTAAGGGTTGGAAATATAAGAGTAGACATTTTGTGGCAAAAAGAGGAGAGTGATTAACTTTGTAGAGGTCTCTGGGAACATCAAGGGAGAAGAACAGAGAACGGAATCCTACCCAGAGAATGAGTGAAACCAGAGATGGAGGCAGAGACGATGACGTGGAGAGATGGAGTGGCTTGGGACTTTGAACCCAGAGAGAGAGGGGGGCTGTGTGCTGACAACAGGGGGCAGGCTTGTAGGGTATACCCTTTGGTTGGTTGATGATGCATGGAGGGGATTGTAACCATGGTAATGGAATGATATATAATAGGATGAATGTGAAGCTAATGTTTTCCCATGTAAACTATTATATAATTCACAATAAAGCATTAAAAAGAAGAAGAAGAAAAAAGACGTTTTATTCAGCAAGAGAGGCAAAGGTGGGAAAACAGACCAACATGTCATCAGAAACGGTCTCTGTCCTAGTCAGAAGAACATTACAAAACCAACAGTATATAAAGGTTTAAAAAAACTCTCTAGAGGGAACCTGCTTCCATAGATATACTAAACACTTTGAATCTTCATTATTGTGATTGTTTCTCAGTAGATCCAAAGACACATCTAATTTTAATTGTTTTTTCAACAGATTAAAGATACTTTGCTGCAAAAACAATAGTCAGGGTGTCTCCAGAAGTCCAGTGGGTTAGGGTAGGTGATGCATAACAACCCTTCATCTGCATGTCTTTGTTAAGAGGAAGGGCTACCTGAGCTGAAAGCCTTAGGCCCTTTTTCTGAGGAACTGAAGTTTGACCTTTTCTGAGTGCACAGTATCTCTTTCTGCTCTCCCGGAATTCTCACATTGATGGGCATATCAAAATTGTGCCTGGTACTGCTAGTCAAAGGAGAAATGAGACAAGTTTGGCTCAACAGCAGGAACAGGTTTATTCAAGACAAACCTGGGAGGGGCTTGCTGACCAGAGTCAGAAGCTTGCTCCCCCACAGGCTTCAGGCTTTTGTGAAGGCTTGCTGGGGGTGGAATTTAGGAGTGGCTACCTTTGGCAGGCTGGCCGGGGGTGGAGTTTAGGAGGAGCTAATTTTGGCGGGAATGGGAAATTGAAATGTTGTTGTTGTTAGGTGCCATCAGTCAGTACCGACTCATAGCGACCTTATGCACAACAGAACAAAACACTGCCTGATCCTGGGCCAACCTCACTATTGTTGCCATGCTTGAGCCCATTGATTCTGCCATATTGCTAATCCATCTTGCTGGGGGTCGTCCTCATTTTCTCTGACCTTCCACCTTACCATATGGTCAGGAGGGACCAGTGACTGATCCCTCCTGACAATATGTCCAAAGTATGAGAGACGAAGTTTGGCCATCCTGGCCTCCAATGAGCACTCTGGCTGCACTTCTTCCAACACAGATTTGTTGGTTCTTTGGCAGCCCATGACACTTTCAATATTCTCCTCCAACACCATAACTCAAAAGCATCAATTCTTCTACGGTCTTCCTTATTCACTGTCCAGCTTTCACATGCATATGCGGTTATTGAAAATACCATGGCTTGAGTAGGAAATAGAAATTTAAGAGAGTTATGGTGGTTGGTCTGAAAATATCTACACTCAGACTTCCTAAGGTATTCAAGGTGGCATTTGGCATTAGGGTCGAGATGGGTCAGAGCATTGATTTCAGGCTTTTAGATTTCAGGTCCTAAGGCAGAAGAAAAGTCTGGCAAGTTACTTCTGAAAAATCAGCTATTGAAAGCCCTATGGAACACAGCTCGACTCTGACACACATGGGGTCACCATAAGTTGGAAGTGACTCAAGAGCAATTGGTACTAATTATTTTTGTTCAACATAATCATTTTGGAATACATCCGTGATGTTGTATTTATCCATATTTCATTCCTTTTAGTTGCTAAAAGTAATCCATTGTACCACAATTTGTGTATCCATTCACCAGGTGATGGACATTTGGCTTGTTTACAGTTTCAGACTATAAAGAATAATACTACTCTTATTAAGTAGTTAGAACAGGGAAAGAAGGGGGTCTCAAGTCACTGTCTCTGCAGGAAACAAGCTGACCTCAGCAATGAAGAGTTTCAGAGAAGGGGTATGGGGCAGGGAGGAAACTGTTTGTGAGAGTAAATAAAGTTAAGACAGGTAGGTGAGAGGGGACACTATTGGAAGGAGAAAAAAAAAATTAGCTGATGATAAGGTGAAACCTGAAAATAAACAGGAGTCGAGGAAAACATACTTGGGCACTCAACTGTTGCAGACCGTGTAAGACTAGTCAGAGGTTCGAGGCCCTCTAGGGCTGAGTGTAACAAATGAGGCCACTGGCAGTTAATGGAAAATTGCTTTCATCTTAATATTCAGGTATATATATTAAATTAATACACTGGAGCCTTTGAAAATCCACAGATAAATGTGATATTTTCCTAAAGCCAAGACTAAAGGTTGCAAGGTTAAACCTTTCTCCAAAGGATTAACTAAAAGTATCTTAGCTACTTCTCGGTTCTTTGTTCTATAGACAAAGAACCCATCCTCCCTAATCCCTTTTCTAGGTGCAGCCCATTCACCTGGGCGTCTCCTGCAGAACTCTCAACTTCCCCCAACTGACCTCAGGGGCTATAGATATGTTAATTGGGCCTGAGAATCCAAGTTGCTGGCCTGGGATTCGAACCAGTGAAGTACAATGTAAAGTTACCTGAATGTCTGGAAAATTACTGATGTTAGCTGTATCCTGTGTTAGTCCCTCCCAGCTTGGTGTGAAACTCCTCCCCTAAATAAAACAGAGGCCCGAGCCTCCCCAGGTGTGCATTACTGGTTGGCAGGCATGGAGTAAAGATCTGTGCATTACTGGTTGGCAGGCATGGAGTAAAGATTGCGGTGCGTTACGGGTTGGAAGGCATGCATTAAAGATTGCAGGGCAGTGAGTCGCTGCCTGCAGAGGCCATCATGCCTGTAGTCCCAAGTCTGCCCACCAGTGATGTATCCACCCTGGCTTTGGGGTGCCTCATTGTCTCCCTTCTTCTGTTTGTCTGTGTATTCTTTCGCTATCCCTATCGCCGCTGGATCTCCCCTCCTCGTGAACCAAAAACTCGTGACAACTATGTCGGGGCCAGACCCCGGCACTCAACCAAGAAGTATACCCATTCTCCTGACAAAGGGATATATAAAGAAGCCAAATTGTATTCTGGCTCCACCTCCTTTCTTTTTGCAAGGTGGACACCTATCCTTACCTCTCTGTAAGGACTTCTATGCTAATAAACCAATCTTTTCTTTTCCCTAATTTTCTTATCGCTCTAAGTTATTTTGTGTGAAGTAAATTTGTGTTTGTTGCTGTTGTTAGTTAAGTGCTGCCGAGCCAGTTCTGACTCAGCAACCCTGTATAGTTTCTGAGGAGTGACTGGTGAGTTTGAACCACTGTCCTTTAGGTTCAAACCAACTTTGTGATTCAATGCTTACCCTATAGCACCACACCAGGACTCCACCACACCTTGTTGTTGTTGTTGAGTCTGTTCTGACTCATAGGGACCCTGTATAGGGTCTCCAAGGAGCAGCTTGTGTGTTTGATCTAGCTACCTATGGTTCACAGCCCAGCACTGGTCCCACAGTGCCACACCAGGAGTTCCTGCCACATCTTGTTGTTGTGTGTTAAGTACCGTTGAGTCGGTTCTGCCCCATAGCACCCCTGTATAGGGTTTCCAAGGAGTGGCTAGTGAGCTTGAACCACCGATCCTGTGGTTCAAACAACTTTGTAGTCCAATGCATTAGCCCACAGCACCATACCTATGCCTTTCCAATTCTTTGGAAAGATAGTAACACCATTCCAGGAAAGACAATTCAACTGTGGCACTCAACTTTTTTTAAAATCCATTTTAGAAGGGGTGAGAAAATGATAAGTAATGATAGATTAGTGAGTGGCTCTATTTTTCTTTTTCAAAGAAGATTCAGAGAAGCAAAAACTGCAGTTTAAAAACTAAGGTGGGGTTGGTCAAGGTGAGTGGAAGTGGGGGCAAGGCAGCAATGAAGATAAGGGCTGAGTTTGACCACGTTCCCTAGACTCCCATCAACCTGGAGATGAGAGAGAGAAGAGGAAGGGCTGGTTGGTCTGAAGTATGATGAGATCTGAGGACTTCTGAGCCCATGGATAAGGACATAGTCACGGAGGGCTAAATCCGAGAGTGAAACATCCAGCTGATATGAAGTGAGGGGAGACTCACAAGAACACTCAAACATGCAGGTAGTACGCATTTGACCTAGCTTTAATGGCTTGATAATCAGAACTTGACTAGAGGAAGATAAAAAAATTGGTAAAAGAAACAAGTGTAAATTACTTATGGATGTAATAGCTCAAAATACTATCTGAGAGTGAAAGAGTCTTTACATCAAGGATCAATCCTATCCCGTCTGTACACAGGGTTGATGTTGTTGTTGTTAAGTGCCGTCGAGTCGGATCTGACCCATAGCGACCCTGTACAGGGTTTCCGAGGCTGTAAATCTTTATGGGAGCAGAACGCCTCATCTTTCTCCTGTGGAGCGGCTGGTAGTTTCGAACTGCTGGCCTTAAGGTTCGCAGCCCGATTCGTAACCACTATGCTACCAGAGCTCCTTACACAGGGTTGACAGGGGCAGGCAAGTTAGGCATTGGTTACCTAAAATGGGGGGGGGGGGGCTATAAAGGCATGAAGTGACTGGCTTACAAGTTTTAAAGAGAGAGTTTAGTTCCAGAGTGTGGGGGAGGGGGGGCAGGGGGAGGTAGAATCTCCCTTGAATAGTTTTCATCTTGTCTAGATGGGTTGGTGAAAGGAGATGGGGATAAGATTCTTATGATTCGATAGTGAGTAATTGTTATCATGATGAATTGTGATGATCACAACTGTAAAGGTAAAAGTTTTGTAACATAAAGGAGGAAGTAGTTAATCTTACATTCCAGGAATAGAGGGCCCTAGGACCATTAAGGGAGAAGAGCACGAGTGGAATGTGGAACACTATCCAGAGAAGCAGCGATACCAGAGATGAAGGCAGAGATGAGGACATGGCGGAGGGAGCAGCTGAAGACTCTAGATTCATGGAAAGAGAAAGGCTTTGTACACAGCGCAGCCAGGAGATAGACTTGCAGAATGTGCCCTTTGGTTGTTTAAATCATTATATATTCCTGAGTGTTTTGGTGTACATCAAAAACAAAACAAAAAACACAACAGAGGGAATAGAAACAAATACTGTTGAATGATGATACATGGAGGGGATGGTAATCATTGCAATGAAGCAAAATATGATAGGATGAGAGTAAAACCTATGTTCTCCCATCACTCAATTCACAATAAAAACATAAAAAATAAATAAATAAATAAATAAAACCAAAACAAAACACCTAAAGCGTGGAGGAGGTGAAAACTGAAACTAAAGAGACTTTGGAGAATAATAAGCCAAGAGCAAATTAACAAAAAGAGAAGAATTAATAATGGGAAACAATATGAAGAGGCAATAGACAAATAAATAAGATTTGTGTTGTTGTTGTTCAATGCCGTCGAGTTGATTCCGACCCATAGCGACCCTGTATAGGGTTTCCAAGTAGGGGCTGCTAACTTTGGGGTTCAAACCGACTTCACAGTCCAGAGCATTAGCCCACAGTGCCACACCAGGACTCCAATAAACAAGCTGTTGTTGTTTTTTGTTAAGTGCTGTCCAGTCGGTTCCAACCCATAGTGACCCTGTGTAGGGTTTCCGAGGAGTGGCTGGTAAGCTTAAAATTAGAATGAGTAAAAAGAACTAGAGTCATGAAAATGGCTGCTTTTAATCACATTCTTCCAAGACTCCTGAAATGAAGATTGACAAACTTTTGAGCCTCTTCCACATGAACTTCAGCCCCTCACATGTTCCTGATGTGCTAATGTTTTACATTAACGTTTTCTATGGGCAATGTTCATTTCCATTCTTGCCACAGCAGACTAGCCAGGATTTACTAGTATTCAAAGTGGCTTTGATCAGGGCAGTGCACTCAAGGCAGTCTGTCAAGGAAACCAGGTTTTTAAATTTAAAAATAAACGCTGCTTTATCTCCCATATTTTCTTAATTGAGACAGAAGCTGAATCTAGGACAAAGCTTAATGGGAGATTGGCTACAACATGGCCACGTTGAAACTGGTTTCTGAGCGGTGTGCATCAGAAAGGCAGAACGGTGCAGACTTTGTGTATGTGTGTGTGTGTGGTGTGTGAGTGCATATGTGGGAGTGAGTGTGTAAGTAAGTATGCTTGTGTATGTATGCGAGTATGTATCTAAGGGTATATGTGTGTAAGTGTGTGTGTGTGTGTGTGCACACACAGAAATATGAGGGGGCTTCAAAAATTTCGTGGAAAACTGGGATGGAAAGATAATGACATTTTTCTACAGGCTTTTTGTATCCCTTTAGAATTCTCAACTATAAAGTCTGTCAGATTAAGATGTCTGAATGGGCTCTAAGGAAAAGAAACAACAGCATCCATATTAGCTGTGTTGCTTTATTGTGTGGAAATTATGCAGAAGGATTTAAATGCCTACAACCACAGATGGAGGAGATCAAGTAAAGAAAAAAAAGGTCCAAGGTGGATGAAATTGTTTTTGTCTTAAAGAGACAGAGCAGACTTGAGTGCTTAAAATTTTTTTCTAAATAGTGATATTGACGAGGTTTAGCCTGAAATGTTTGTCTTTTCTTAAAAGTGGTGAAGAGGCGCAAACATCATTATAAGAAACGCAAGAGCAGAATAATGAGGTAACATACAAGGCATATGTGAGGATATTGCTGATGAAGTTTTATAGTGCTTTATGGCACCCCACGCCCCCACCATCTTCCAAATGGCTTTGTAGTGAATTTGATGGATAAGAACATGAAATAAGAGGGGAGAACAGACCCTGACCTCAGCATACAGCTATTGAAAAGTGTTAACACGGAGGAGGAATTTATTTGGCCTACGAATCCTAGGGGGATATAGTCAGGAGAAATCCAATGTAGTTTACAAAAATTCTGATTGAAAACGAAGAGCAATTTATCATTGTGAGATCTGTTAGAATACCAAATGAAATAATACACATTGACTTACTTGGAGGGGTAAATATGCTATGTAAATTCAAAGCATCATTATTATTCATTCCCCAAGGGTGGTAATTTAGCCATTGAAACACACAGCAGAGCAGTAATCTAGATAACTGATCCCACTGTGGCTGGGGACCCCAAAATATATGTCTCAAGTTCCCCAGGGACCACATGAGATCACGTATATGCTGGGGTCACTGAGGATGTGAAATATTCCCAGAAGGCTTTGGAGATCAGATTGCTACTTCTGTTTGGTGTGGCTTTACTGGTCCCAGATGGAAGTGACTGCTTCTCTTGAAAAATGTAAAGTGATATGTGAGACTGAGGACCATCTGCTGGCTTCAGGTGATGAGTTAGGTCCAACATTAACCTTTTAAGACAATTGGTGCTTTTTATCTATTAAATGCTATTTCATATTCCTTATAGGAATCAGACTGACATAGAAAGCATTTCCACTTGTAGGTATTTAGGAGAAATTAGGGCTGGATGTGTGAATGTAGATGAGAATTCTCCCCCAGGAAATTGTTTTAATGTAAAATAGACAGTTTCTTGTTTCCTAAAGATATGTTGAAGCCCTAACCCATAGTACCTTTATAGAAGTTTGGGTACAATGGACCCCTCCTATGCCCAGGGTGCCAGCTAACTTGGTGTTCAGCACTAAGCTCAACCTTGTGCAAAACTGTGATACCTCTGTAGGAGGGCAAGTAACCATCCCTCTCCCACCACCACCAACATGATATGGGAATGGCAGAGAATCCAGGCACCATCTTGCCAATGGCAAGATGTCACTCTTCTGGGCAGAGAAGAAACAATGATATTATTTTTCTTATCAAAGAAGTTGCTCAGAATCATAATTGCCCAGAAGAATCCAATGATGTAGTCACCAACTAGGTTGTTATTTTTAGCTGCTCTGGTGTCAAACCTCAACTCCTTCTACCGACCCTTAAGCACAACAGAATAAAATACTACCCAGTCCCACACCATCACAGGGTTGGCTATGGATCGGACCATTGTGGTCCATAGGGTTTTCATTGGCTGACTTTCAGAAGTAGATCGCCAGGCCTTTCTTCTTAGTCCCTCTTAGTCTGGGAGCTCTGCTAAAACCTGTTCAGTATCATAGCAACAAATAAGCCTCCACTTACAGGTGGCAGTTGTGCACGAGGTGCATTGGCCAGAAATTGCACCTGGGTCTGCTGTATGGAAGGCAAGCTTTATACCACTGAACTACATCTTACATTGATCCAGAAACAAAAGATATGTTAGCTGGGAGGACGATTGTAGGATTCTAATATAAGAGGGCTTCAAAATTTCGTGGAGAAGTTTGATTATCTTAAAGTCTGCTTTTCCATGAACTTTTTGTAGCTCCTTTATAGGGGCTGTGTTGTAGCTATTTATTCCACATGTTACAGAGCACTCTCCAAGGCTCTCCAAGTTCTCTTAGCAATCAACATGTGTCATTAAAATCTTACCTACAATTATACTCTGCAATCTAAAGTTTAGCTTCTACTATTTCCTGATCTTTTCTTCCCTGAACACAGGAGTAATTCAGAGGTATGCAAAATAGGTAAATCTTGTAGGGAGCAAATGGGACTACTTTATTCCAGATCACACTGAATATCGTACCCAGAGGGTGAAACTTTAAAATAAATCCCTGAAAGGCAATGCTCCTTTACATTGAAGCTCAAGTTTAGGAGTTGATAAAGATGTTACTGTTAAATAATTTGGTTGACACTTTTATTTTACTGACAAAAAGATTTATCCCGAAAGAAGTAACTGGGCTCAGTGACAGAATGAGAGGGCCTGTCCAAGCCATCAAAGTCACTTGTGAGACATAGACAGAAGGACATTTCCAAAGAAAACAAACTGTGCCCACATTGCTGGGACTAGGAAAAAACATCTAAGAGTTCTAGTATCTAAATATCCAAATGCAAATGTAGCATTCCGTATGAATAACATTCTTTGACTTTTCACAAATGAGAAGGTAAAACACACCACTTACAAAACTGGTTTTGTTCCTCGTGGTGGTGGTGGTGTGCCGTGGAGTTAGTTCTGAGTCATAGCAACCCTGTATAGGGGTTTTGGAGGCTATAAATCTTAACGGGAGCAGAAAGCCTCATCTTTTTCCCGTGGAAGCGCTGGTAGTTTTTGAAGCGCTGGTAGTTTTGAACCTCTAACCTTGAGGTTAGCAACCTGACTAGACTAACCTCAGAGCTCCTTTTTCTCTAGTAGAAATTCAAATTATTAATCCTATTGAGCATAATCACTGGGTTAAGCAATCTCGGGGACTAAATTATTCAATTGTAAATTAGGCATTTTTGTTGATACCTTAAGTTCTTCCAGAACAGTTAGGAAAAGTATTCAATAAGTCATTCAATAATTTGTGGTCTGAAAATTACATGAGTTCACATAAGCGGAAAGTAGTTTAGGCCCTAACAGATCTGTGATCCATGAAACATGATGTTCTCCTTACACTATATGCTCTTCTATATGTATAATTTTATATAACAGGGATAATACTTAATTATTGTCTCTTAGCTTGCTGTATTTATGCAATAATACATGCTAGATCTTTTGATGTTAATCATGACCAATTGACACCTTAATGCTTGTATAGTATCCCAGTTAAACACATTTACGTAATCGAGCCCCTTTTGATAGACATTTAGCTCATGTTTTATTTTCCCCCACGGGAAATAATATCTCCCATTCTCAAGCACTTACTGAGTTCCAACACTGTACTAAACACATCATATATACTGATTAAAACCTCACAGCAATCGTATGAAGTAAACATAGTTGTGGCTGTCAGTTGCTGTCAAGTCTGTTTTGACTCATAGTGATCCTATGTGTGAAAAGTAGAACTGCTCCATAGGGTTTTCAAGGTTGTGACCTTTTGGAAGTAGACTGCCAGACCTTTCTCCCGAGGTGCTTCTGAATGGGTTCTAACTTGTGAAATGTGGTCACGACAGTGGATTAAGACTTAGTAAAAATGCTGGACAGTGGAAGGTTTTCACCAATTCCGACAGCAGCCTTCCCTTACACGGCACTCTTTAGTTCTCTGCTGGGTTTGTTAATCCATTGCAGTGACCACACAGAACTCACAGACCATCTTTGCAGTTGAGTGGTGGTTTATTAAGGAAGTTGTTGTTGTTGTTAAGTGCCATCGAGTCGGGTCCGACCCATAGCGACCCTGTACAGGGTTTCCGAGGATGTAAATCTTTACGGGAGTAGAAAGCCTCATCTTTCTCCCGCGGAGCGGCTGGTAACAGGGTACAATGAGGGATTTTGCATGTAGGCAAAATCTCTCTTCTTCAGCGCAGGACAGCTCTCTTTGTTCTTCTCCTCAGTCATGCAAGCAAGTAGACCCTTTTCTCTGACATGCATGCCCCCTATCTGCTTTGCGGGCCTCCTTTCAGTTCTTTTGTGGCAGGCCTTTTCTTGGTCCCCTAAAACAGGTTCCTCCAAGCCTCCTCAGGACAGCTCCTCTCAAGACAGCATCTCTTGGTCCTCTCAGGACAGGCTCCTCCTGGACCTATTGTTGTCACCTCAGGGTTCCTTCTGGGTCTTTTCCTATCTTCAGTGTTACAGTCCTTGGCCCATGTTACACCTCTTTTAGGAGGTTCCTTGCCTCTGTTCTCTCTGCTTCTTCCCTTTTTGCTCTTTCTCCTTTCTGCTTCTTCCTACTTCCTGCCTGAAAAACCTCTGTGGGGTCAGTGCTTAGGGAAAATAGCTGTCAAGCTCTTTTTATCCAAAGAACCAAGGCAAAAGGTCACATAAAGGAACTGATTTCACCATACAACCACCAACCTTTTAGCTACTAGTTGAGCACTTAACCAAGGACTAAATCATGTTATCATCCCCATTTTATTGATGTGAAACTGAGATGAGACAGGTAAGGGACTGTACAGGTAATAAGCAGCTGTTATTAGGTGCTGCCAAGTTGGCTGTGACAGAGTACAATTGCCCTATGGTTTATTAAACTATAATCTTTATAGGAGCAATTAGATGGATTTGAACAACTAGTTTTTTGGTCAGGAGCCGAGCACTTAAACACTGCACCACTAAGGTGCAATACTCATTCCTAAATTCTTTATCCCTTGTTTAGCTTCACCATTAGACTTGTCGCGTTGCTGTTGTTGTTAGGTGCCATTGAGTTGGTACCAACTCATAGTGACCCTATGAACAACAGAATGAAACACTGCCTGGTTCTGCACCAAACTCACAATCATTGCTATGCCTGACCCCATTGCTGCTGCCATCGTGTCAACCCATCCCACTGGGGGTCTTCCTCTTTTTCTCCGACCCTCCATTCTACCAATCATGATAT
>NW_006408580.1:5510794-5518652 GCF_000296735.1 Chrysochloris asiatica
GGCAGAAGTTGACAGGAAGCTTCCAGGAAAGATTTTATATTTCTTGCTTCTTATAAATAGATTCGATGGCAGTCGTTTTCATTTCCTTATAATCTTGAATGTGGAAGAGATTACTCTAATGCAACCATCTTGCCATCTTTCAAGGCCAAAAGAATTTAAGAGATGCCAGACCTGTCACTGTTAAGTCTTCCAACCAATGTCAGTAGCTGCCTCATCTTGCTGCTGTTGTTGGTAGGTGCCTTCAAGTTGGTTCTGACTCAGCGATCACATGCACAATGGAATGAAACACTGCTCAGTCCTGCACTATCCCCATAACTGTTGTCATGTTTTAGCCCAATGTTGCTACCACTGTGTCAATTTATCTTGTTGGGGGTCGGTCTTCCTCTTTTTCTCTGACCCTCCACTTTACTAACCATGATGCCCCTCTCTAGGGACTGGTCCTTCCTGACAGTATGTCTAAAGTACAAGAGACTGAGTCTCCATATCCTTGCTTCTGGCTGTACGTCCTCCAAGACAGGTTGTTCTTTTGGCAGTCTTCTTTGCCAACACTGCAATACAAATGCATCCATTCTTCATTGTTCAACTTTCACATGTATATGAGGAAATTAAACACGCCATGGCTTGGGTCAGGAGCACCTAGTCGTCAAAGTGACAGCTTTGCTTTTTAACACTTTGAAGAGGTCTTTTGCAGAAGATTTGCCTAATGAAATACATCTTTTGATTTCTTGACTGCTTCTTCCATGAGGAATGATTCTGGATCCATGTAAAATGAAGTCTTTGACAACTTTAATCTTTTCTCTGCTTTTCATGATTTGAACTATTGGTCCAGTTGTGAGGATTTTTGTTTCCTTAACATCAAGGTGCAATCCATACTGAAGGCTGTGGTCCTTGATTTTCATCAGTATTTTAATCCTGATGCCATGCTTTTCTTTGTTTTTCATCAGTATTTTAATTCTGATGCCACACTCTTCTTATAATCCAAGTTCTCAGATTATTTTCTCAGGATACCTATTGAATAAGTATGTTGAAAGACTACAACCCTGGTGCATACCTTTCCTGATTTAAACCATTCACCATCCCCTTGATCTGTTCCAACAACTGCCTCTTGATCCTCCTGAGCACAATTAAGAGTTCTGGAATACCCATTTTTCACAATGTTATCCATAGCTTGTCATGATCCACACAATCGAAAGCCATTGCATAGTCAATAAAGCATAAGCAAACATTTTCTAATAGTCTCTGCTTTCAGCCAAGATCTATCTGACATCAACCATATTTGTAGTTCCATGTCCTCTTCTGAATCTGGCGTAGATTCTAACAGCTCCCTGTCAATGTACTGCTGCAACCATTTTAGAATGATCTTCTGCAGAATTTTACTTGCAAATGATATCAATGAAGGAGCTCTGGTAGTGTAGTGGTTATGAATTGGGCTGCTAATCTCAAGGTTGGCAGTTCGAAACTACCAGTGGTTCCTCAGGAGAAAGATGAGGCTTTCTGCTCCTGTAAAGATTTACAGCCTCGGAAACCCTGTACAGGGTCACTATGAGTCGGAACCGACTCCATGGTACTTAAGAACAACAACAGTGATATTAATGATGTTGTTTGATGGTTTCCACATTCTGTAAGGTCACTTCTCCTTGGAATGGGCACAAATATGGATCTCTTCCAATCAGTTAGTCAGCCAGGTAGCTGTCTTCCAAATGTCTTGGTATAGACAAGTGAGTGCTTCCAATGCTGCATCAGTTTGTTGAAAGATGTCAATCTGTATTCCTTCAGTTTATGAAAGCTTGTTTTTATCCAATGCTTTCAGAACAGCTTAATCTTGTTCCTTCCGTACCATTGGCTCTAGATCATACAGTATCTCTTGAAATTACTGAACATTGACCAGTTCTTTTTGGTACAGTGACTCTGTGTATTCTTCCCATCATTTGATGCTTTCTGCATCATTCAATATTTTGTTGATAGAATCCTTCAATATCAGAAGTCGAGTCTGGAATTTTTTTCTTCCCTTTGAGAAATGCTGAGAATGTTCTACCCTTTTGGTTTTTCAACTTCAGGCCTTTGCACATTTCATTATAATACTTGACTTTGTCTTCTTAAACTACCCTTTGCAGTTTTCTGTTCAACGCTTTTACTTCATTTCTTCTATTTGTTTTAGCATCACTAGGCTGGAGAGCAAGTTTCAGAATCTCTTCTGACATCTATTTTTGTCTTTTCTTTCTTTCTTGTAGTTTTAATGACCTTTTGCTTTCTTCATGTTTGACGCTCTTGATGTCATTCCACAACCTTTCTGGTCTTCGGTGTCTAATGCATCAAATCTGTTTTTGAGGTGCTTTCTAAATTCAGGTTACATGTACTCAAGGTTATATTTTGGCTCTTGTGAATTGTTTTAATTTTCTTCTAATTCTGCCTGAATTTGCATATGAGCAATTGATGGTCTGTTCCAGTCAGCCCTGGCCTTGTTTTGGCTGATGATATTGAGCTTCTCCATCATCTCTTCCCATATATGTAATCAATTTATTCTTGTGTATTCCATCTGATGAGGTCCATCTGTATGGTTGCCTTTTATGTTGTTGAAAAAAGGTATTTGCAATGAATAAGTCTTGCAAAATTTTATCATGCAATCTCTAGCATCATTTGTATTACCATGGCCATAGTTTCCAACCACCGATCCTTCCTCTTTGTTTAAACTTTTCCATTCCAGTCACCCGTAATTATCAATGCATCTAGATTGCATGTTTGATCCATTTCAGAATGAAGAATTTGGTAGCATTCTTCAATTTCATTATCATTGACCTTAGTGGTTGGTGTGAAAATTTTAGTAATAGTATTATTAACTGGTCTTCTTTGTTGGGGTATGGATATTATTTTATCACAGACAACACTGTACTTCAAGATAAATTTTGAAATCCTTTTTTGGATAATGAAAGTAATGCCATTTCTCTTCAATTTATTGTTCTTGATGAATTGTAAACCATATATTTGTCTGATTCAATATGAACAATATCAGTCCTCTTCAGCCTAGGATATTGATCTTCATATATTCCATTTCATTTTTGACTATTTCCAGTTTTCCTAGATTCATACTTTGTACATACCATGTCCCTGTTATTAATGGATGCTTGTAATGGTTTCTTCTCATTTTGAGTTGGGCCCCATCAGTAAATGAAGGTCCCAAAAGTTTAATCTACCCACATTAACTCTACTTTGAGGTGGTAAATCTTCCTCAGCCTTATTTTGAGTGCCTTCCAACCTGAGGTGATCATTGTCTGGTATTATTGTTGTTAAGTGCCGTCAAGTCGGTTCCAACTCATAGCGACCCTGAACAGGGTTTCTGAGGCTGTAAATCTTTACTGGAGCAGAAAGCCTCATCTTTCTCCCACAGAGCAGCTGGTAGTTTCGAACTGCTTACCTTGCAGTTCGCAACCCGATTTATAACCACTACGCTACCATACAAGACAATCCTTCACTGTTACTCATTTCAGTAGCTAACTATTCAGAAATGGTCTGCCTTTTCTTCTTGCTAGTCTGCCTTAGTCTCTAAGCTCTGCTTAAAACTGTCCACCATGGGTGATTCTGATGGTATTTAAAATATCAATGCCATAGCTTCCAGCATCAGCAACACACAAGTCATCACAGTATGACAAACTGACAGAAGAGTTATAGTGCCTATTCTTAGATGTCGTATGATGTGAGAAAACTGAATTGCTATTTCTTTAAACCACTTCTGGTCTGATTTTCTGTAACTTGCAGTTTAAAGCAAGTTGATGCTGTAAAGGAGCAGGGCTGTGTAGTAAGCAGTCTGGATCCAAATCTTTTGTTCTTAATTATTGCATGTATTAGTTTTCTAGGACAATAGTAACAATTTAGTAATCTACAACAGAAATTTATTCACTCACAGTTCTGGAGGCCAGAAATCAGTTTCACTGGACTGAAGGTGTGTGCAGGACCTCGCTCCTTCTGAAGACCCTAGGGGAAAACCCATTCCTTATCTCTTCTAGTACCTGGTGGTTGCCAGTTTTCCTTGGTTGTGGCTGTATCACTATGGCTTCTGTGTCTGTCTTCCCCTGACTTTCTCTCTTTTTGTGTGTGTCAAGTCTCCCTCTGCTTCCCCATTTAAAGATGCATATGTTGCCATTTAGAGTCCACCCAGATAACCCAGAATAATATCCTAATCTTTGCAAAGATGCTTTTTTCCAAATACAATAACATTTACAGATTCTAAGTTTTATTTCTGATGTCATTGGGAGCCTTTATTCAGCTTACTATAGGGGTGGGTGCATACTACAGGGGTGAATGCATGGATATCTGTAACTTACTTCAAAATGCATCAAAAATAAGATAAGTAAAGACAGAGGGAGGTATGCATGGCCTAAGAGGGAAAATGTAAATAGTGATACATACACAACCTTGGATCAACAGTGTTCTGTGCGTAGATACATGGATTGAGACATAGCCTGAATGGGTAAAGAATGAAGATTAGGATATATATGTGTGTGTGTGTCACTGTGTGCTAATGCTTCAGACTGCAAAGTCATTTGAACTGCAAGGTCGGTGGTTCAAGCTCACCAGCTACTCCTTGGAAATCCTATTCAGGGTCACTATGGGTTGGAATTGACTTGATGGCATTTAACAACATAACAACTATCTATCTATCTATCTATATATATATATATATATATATATCCCACAAATATATGAGTTTGAAAGAAAAACTCTTTGATGGTTACCAGGCATGGAAGGGAAGGAAGAGTAGTTCACTGGCTAGAGGGTTGTTGTTGTTGTTGTTGTTGTTATGTGCCGTGGAGTCGGTTCCAACTCATAGTGACCCTGCACAGGGTTTCCGAGGCTGTTAATCTTTACGGGAGCAGAACACCTCATCTTTCTCCCGTGAAGCAGCTGGTAGTTTCGAACTGCTGACCTTGCGGTTTGCAGCCCAATTCGTAACCACTACACTACCAGAGGGTAGACACATGTTAACTTGGGTGACAGGGAAAGCAATATACGAGAAGGGAAAGGGCAATATACAAGAAAGCAATATTGATGAAGATAGGTGAAGACACAGAAAGGTTGCTAAAACCATGTGGGTACCATGTTTGACTTTCTCTGACTATACACGAGGGAGAGATGACCAAACTCAAAATCAGCCCAAGGCTGATTTCTATAAAACAGAGGTCAGGCATACTTCCACCCTACAACCTTCTTGACACTAGTCTGATACCAACCATCCCTCCCACAGCACTCTCTGCTTCACATCTGGGTTCGATAATCCATTGCAATGGACACACAGAACTCATAATAATACTCACAATGATAGGTTTATTAGGGAAGTGAACAGGGTACAATCAGGATCAAAACCAACTCAGGACACAGTAGTTCTCCAGTCAGGAACGCCTCTTCTGCCATACTGCAGGCACACCTCACTCTTGTCTTTTGTCTCTCAGCCATAGGGCCCCTTGGCCTCTGCCCTGTTCGAGAAACTGATACAAAAGCTCCTTTAGCCAGGCTGTGAATGCGAAAGGGCAGATTCTGAAAGCCAGTCTCCTGCCTGTAGGCACTCAGCTTTATTTAGTCCATAGGCCTAGAAGCGGGAAGCTGTTCAGTCTCTCCATGTCACCACCTCTGCCATTGTCTCTGCTGTTGTCTCTGGCATTACCTCTGCTGTTGTCGCTTAATGTCTCACGCTCCATTCATGTTCTTTCTTCTTGATGGTCCTGGGATCTTCCTTCTTTCCTTCTGAGATGGCTCCTTTTACGCCTAGCTGGAGGGCAAAACCAACCAATCCCAGCCTTAGAGTCCTGTATATATATATTTCATTTGCATGATCCCACCCAATCACTTGGTGGGAATTAAGAAGACTTTGAATAGAAAAGCCATATCAAGTAAATTCAAGGCACCACAGATGTATACAAGGGCTAAAGGGGATAGAGGTAAATAATGTATAAATACAACCTTAGAATAACAATGTTCTACAGTAGATACATGGACAGAGACACATGCTGAAAGGGTATGGGAGGAAGAGTGGAATCTATCTATCTGTCTCACAGATATACAAGAGTTTGAAAGAGAATATTGGTACATGAGTATTTACGTGTCCTGCGAATACAAATGTGAATGTGATGGAGTATACAGCAGGCAAAATGATGCAAACTTGTTAGATATTGTCAAACATCTTAAGGCAATGACTTGCTGGGCCTTGGGCTCAGGACCATAGTCTCAGGGGACACCATGGTCAATTGGCATAACATAGTCCACAAAGACAATGTTCTAGATCCTACTTTGGTAAGTAGCATCTAGGATATTAAAAGCTCATGAGTGGCCATCTAACATGCAGCTATTGGTCTCTCCATGTGCAGAAGAAATAAGAATGATAAGAATTGAAGATGCTTAGAATCAACTAGTCCAACCAACTAATGGAACATGTGAACATCAGTCTCCATGACTCTGAGACCAGAAGAACTAGATGGTGCCCAGCTACCACTACCAACTGCTTCTGAAAGGAATCGCATTAGAAGGTCCCAGATAGAGCAGCAGATTATGTTGAACAATACTCAAAATTATTTTTTAAATAATTATGAAAAGACCAGGCTTACTGGAACGGAATTCACCTCATGGCTCAACATTCAGTCAAGCAGTAGTTAGATATATAGGGGGAGCAACATTAGTAAGGTATGCTCACTATGACTGATGGAACAGTCAATATTCAAGATTGGGGGACAGCATGTACAAGGAGTTCTGATAACGTAGTGGTTACGAATCAGGCTGCGAACCTTAAGGTCAGCAGCTCGAAACTACCAGCTGTTCTGTGGGAGAAAGATGAGGCTTTCTGCTCCCGTAAAGATTTATAGCCTCAGAAACCCTGTACAGGGTCGCTATGAGTCAGAACCGACTCCATGGCACATCACCACCACCACCATGTACCTAAGGACAAAGTTGAGAAGGGATGGGAATATGGGTGGAATAGAGATGGGAGCCACAGGGAGAACCAGAATAACTATTGTTCAGTGCCACACCAGGACTCCAAAAGTTTAATAGCGGGTGTTTAAAAGTTTATCAAGAGTGGGTGTGAGGGAGAGACTGCACGTCATCATTAGGAAGCAGTGAGCTCTGTCTTTGGTAATGGAAAATTTGACAAGTATTGGAGTCCTGGTGTGGTGCTGTGGGTTAATGCGCCAGACTGCAAACCGTTTGAACTGCAAGGTCGGCAGTTCAAGCTCACCAGCTGCCCCTCGGAACCCCTATACAGGGTCGCTATGGGTTGAAACCAACTCAACGGCACTTCACAACAACAACAACATTGGTGATATAATTGTACATCATGATTGTTGTAATTGATGTCACAGAATTATACACATGTTGGTTTGGCAAATGTCTTGTTACAATTTTTTTTGCATCATCAAAAAATAAGATGGAGCAATGAATGGATTGCTATTGTTGTTGTTAAGTGCTATTGAATCGGTTCCGACCCATAGCGAACGTGTATAGAGTTTCTGAGGAGCGGCTAGTGAGCTTGAACCACCGTCCTTACAATTCAAATCGATTTTGCAGTCCAACACTTTAAACCACAGTGCCATACCAGGTCTTCAATGAATGGATTTGTTGCTATGTGCCATTGAGTCAGGATCCGATTCATAGTGACCTTATACAGGGTTTCCTAGGAGCAGCTGCTGAGTTGGAACTGCCGGGCTTTCCAGCCCAAACCCGACGGTGCACTTTACCGCATTAACTGGCAACGCCACACTCTATCAATGAATGGATTGCTGTTGTTAAGTGCCGTTGAGTCGGTTCCGACCCATAGCGACCCTGTACAGGGTTTCCAAGGCTGTAAATCTTTATGGGAGCAGAAAGCCTCATCTTT
>NW_006408580.1:5518752-5519827 GCF_000296735.1 Chrysochloris asiatica
AGCGACCCTGTACAGGGTTTCTGAGGGTGTAAATCTTTACGGGAGTAGAAAGCCTCATCTGTCTCCCGCGGAGTGACTGGTGAGTCGGTTCCGACCCATAGCGACCCTGTACAGGGTTTCCAAGGCTGTAAATCTTTATGGGAGCAGAAAGCCTCATCTTTCTCCCGCGGAGCAGCTGGTAGTTTCGAACCGCTGACCTTAAGATTCGCAGCCCGATTCGTAACCACTATAGAGGAGTGGAAAAATGGATAAAATACAAAATGCAGTTAAACGTTGATGGTGGAATCTGGGTGGTAGATATACAAGTATTCAATGTAAAATTCATACAACTTAGCTTGCATTTGATATTTTTCATAATAGAGTGTTACACCAAAGAAATATTTTGACAAATAGAGAGGAGAAAGCATGATTAGGGAAGGAAAACAAAATTATCCTAGGGGGAATAGCTGCAAGGATTATAGATGTTTAAACCAAAGGTGAAAAAACTTGAGGTCATGTGTCTTTCCTCAACATATTATGTAGAATTCAATTAGACTTGTTCAGTCTAACTCCAAGGGAATAGAGCCAGGATCACTAGATAAAGACTTTAGGACAGGTTTTTATAAAATGCTCTCTCAGAACATTTTATGCTGTTGTTGTTGTTGTTGTTGTTAGGTGCCATCGAGTCTGTACCAACCCATAGTGACCTTATGCATAGCAGAATGAAACACTGCCCTATCCTGGGCCAACCTCACTACTGTTACCACGCTTGAGCCCATCATCGATGCTGCCACTTGGCCAATCCATCTCGTTGGGGGTCTTCCTCTTTTTCTCTGACCCTCCACCTTACCTAACATGATATCCTTCTCCAGCAACTGTTCCCTTCTGACAATATGTTTGAAGTATGAGAGATTAAGTTTGGCCATCCTGGCCTCCAAGGAGCACTCTGGCTGCACTTCTTCCAAAACGGATCTGTTGGTTCTTTTGGCAGCCCATGGCACTTTCAATAGTCTCCTCCAACACTATAACTCAAAAGAATCAATTCTTCTACTGTCTTCCTTATTCACTGTCCAGCTTTTGCATGCATATGAGGTTA
>NW_006408580.1:5521667-5523112 GCF_000296735.1 Chrysochloris asiatica
CGGGAGCAGAAAGCCTCATCTTTCTCCCGCAAAACAGCTGGTAGTTTCGAACTGCTGACCTTGCAGTTCACAGCCCAATTCGTAACCACTACGCTACCTGTAAATCTTTACGGGAGCAGAAAGCCTCATTTTTCTCCTGCGGAACAGCACTGCTAACATTGAGGTTAGCAGCCGAACTCGTAACCACTATGCAACCAGAGCTCCTTATTGACACTGTATAGGGTTTCCAAGAAGCAAATGGTGAGTTTGAACTGCTAACCTCAGGGTTCATGGTTCAGCGCTGATCCTACACAAGAAGTATAGCAAAGTTTATTACTTGTGACAAGTAAGGAGACAGGGAGATAGTGCCCAAAATATTGTCTAAATGAACAAAAAATTCAGGGAGTTTTTAAGCTTTTAGGGGAAATGAGGAAGTTATGCATATTCATAAAATGTCCAGCAAATAGTATGCATTATTCAAGAAAGTCAGGGTTAGGACTTGACCCGGAAATCACTGTCAGACCCCTCACTTCTAAAGTGGGTCCAAGTGGCTTTAATGATATTTTTCTGGTGAACTTTTGTTCCTTGGCATGAGTTTTAATGTTCTGGGGTCAGTTAGAGAACAAGGTGGTACTTTTGGTGCATGTTCTCCAATCAAACTAGAACTCGCTTGGGACCTGTGGCTTGAAGAATTTTTGTAACAGGAAGATAAGCAGGTCAGGGTCTTACCTTATCAGTTAGCTGTTGTTATGGTCTTTGTGCCTGGTATCAGTTTGGAATGTCGAGGGGCCGCTTTTAAAATAGAAATGCCAAAGTGCCTTTATTGCAAGGAACAGACTTGTTTATATGGACCGTTTTTTCTTAATTTTTAAATGTTTTTATGTGGTTTAACTCAAGGCACCCTAATTTTTGGTAGGAATTCTTTAACCTAGCTGTCTTTATAAGCACTGAGGAGTTTTACCTTTGCCATAGTTTTCTACCCCAGAGGGTTTGTTACATTTCCTGGGTAAGCTGTAAACAATTTACTTTGATATTTTTTGTCTAGTCCTGGGCTGCAGTCTGTCCTGTAAATTGCTATGAACCTTGCAAAGATTAATCAATAGACTATGCAAATGAAGTGAATATAGCCAGCTATGCAAAGGAATTCCTGTGGTCTGCCAAGAAGAGATAGGTCCGTTTGTGTTTGTGGTCCCTGATTGGAAGGGGTCAAGCCTTGAGTTTGACAAGGAGTTGTGAATATATAGTGTTGTTTTTGTAAAATGTCATCTAGTTGATTCCAACGCATAGCAACCCTGTATAGTTTCCAAGGAGCAGCCGGTGGGTTTGAAGTTCTGATCTTGTAGTTAATTGTTGTTGTGGTGGTTGTGGTTGTTATGTGCCGTGGAGTTGGTTCCGACTCATAGCGACCCTGTACAGGGTTTCCAAGGCTGTAAATCTTTACGGGAGCAGAAAGCCTCATCTTTCTC
>NW_006408580.1:5523762-5524662 GCF_000296735.1 Chrysochloris asiatica
TATATATATATTGTTGTTGTTATGTGCCGTGGAGTCGTTTCCGACTCATACCGACCTTGTGCAGGGTTTCCAAGGTTGTAAATCTTTACGACAGCAGAAAGCCTCATCTTTCTCTCGCAGAACAGCTGGTGGTTTTGAACTACTGACCCTGAGGTTAGCAACCCAATTCTTAACCACTATGCTACCAGAGCGCCCATATATATATCCATATATATATAGTTCTGGTGTGGCATTGTAGGATCAATACTGGACCACAAGGTTGGTTTGAACTGCAAGGTCAGCTGTTCAACCTCACCAGCTTCTCCTCGGAAACCCTATTCAGGGTTGCAATGAGTTGAAATCCAACTTGACAGCACTTAACAACAACGTATATATGTACAGAGAAACACACACACACACACACACACACACAGAGGTTTTAGAAAGATACGCAGGGAAAGAAAGAAACAGAGGGAGAGGAAGCAAAGAACCACCTAAAAGAGCTGTAACACAAGTCAAGGATTGTAACACCAAAGGCAGGAAGAAGAACAAAAGGGGCTATGTGGCAGAAGAGGTGGTCACATGCCCAGAAGTGGCCCAGTGGTAAAGTTGGTGGTGACAGATGGTAGGGCTAGAGGAGCTGAGAGAATCATCTCCTGAGGGGACCACTGAAAGGAGCATCGCCTAAGGAGATGGAGAAGAAGCCTGTGCCTGGGGGACTGAGTGGAGGTCTGAGGAGCTGAGAGAAGTCAAGAAGGGGCACTTTGTGTACAAGATTCCTGCTCCTGCTCCTGAGTTGTACCGTTCCTTAAAAATAAAGAAAGAAAGAACAAACAAGATGGCGGATCGGGTGGACGTATAGCAGAGAGCTCTGCCAACAACAACACAGAATACCCAACCAAGCAGGCTCAGGGGCTGGTC
>NW_006408580.1:5528717-5535510 GCF_000296735.1 Chrysochloris asiatica
ATGGTATATGGAGGTGATTATAATCAATGTAATGAAACAAGTTATATGAATTGTTGAATGTGAAACTGATGATGTGCCTTGTAAACTTTCACTCAATCTACAATAAAAACCTTAAATTTAAAATAAATAAATAAAACATACAAGCTTTCAAGAGGGAACCTAGATCCAGAGGGTGTGGATGAAGGTAGAATCTCCAGGGTGTAGTATCCAATCTGTCTAGGCAGGGCTGATGAAAGGAAATGCAGATCAGTCTCTTGCGACACAATAGTGAATAATTGTTATCAGGACTGATTGTGAGGGTTGGAAATGTACAGGTAGATGTTTTATAACAAGGAGGGGAGTGATTAACTTTTCAGTCTAGGAGTGGAGGTCCCTGGAACCATCAAGGGAGAAGAGCGGAGTGCGGGACCCTACCCAGAGAAACAGTGATGCCAGAGATGGAGGCAGAGATGATGAGAGATGGAGCAGCTGGGTACTTTAGACCCAGAGAGGGAGAGGGACTGCGTGCTGACGACTGGTGGTGGTGGGGGGAGGTGCAGGCTTGCAGGGTATACCTTTGGTTGGTTGATGATGCATGGAGGGGATTGTAACCATGGCAATGAAAAGATATATATATATATATATACATATACAATAGGATGAATATAAAGCTAATATTCTCCCACATAAACTATCACATAATTCACAATAAAACATTCAAAAACAAAACAAAAAAACCACTTAACTGTGTGTCCTCTAAGTTCTGTGTGGTCATTGTGATGAATTCTCCTACCCAGAAGAGAAAGCAGAGAGTGCTGTGGGAAGGATGGCTGGCGTCCGAATTGGTAAAAAGGTTGGACAGTGGAAGCATTCCTGCCTGACACTCATAATACTACGGCTACCTCCACCTTACATCAAGGTTAGCAACATTTTATCTAACTATTCTTCTTCATATTAAACTCTTTATTTCAATTCACTGATGGGATTCACCCTGAATTGATTGATACGTGTTGGCTGTTGACATGACAGCTTTGACTTTAATCCAACATAGATTAAAAGGAGACAAACCCTACCTGATCCTGTGCCATCATCATGCTTGTTGGTCTGCTTGAATCTGTTGCCGTGGTCACTATGTATTTTGAGTGCCTTCCAACCTCGGGGGCTCATCTTCCAGCATTCTAGTGAGCACCATTCCGCTGTGATCTACAGGGGTTTTCACTGGCTAATGTGTGGCACTAGGTTACCAGGGCTTCCTTCTTAATCTGTTTTAGCCTGGAAGCGCTCAGGATGACCCTGCTGGTATTTGAGATATTGGCGCCATAGCTTTCAGCATCACAGTAACACACAGGCTACCACAGTATGACAAACTGACAGATGGGTGGTGGAATACACCCATAATACTCTATAGTTCCCTATAGAAGAAAGGTTCTATTGTCCTTTCTTCTCCCACAAGAAGGTCAGCTCCACGAGAGCTGGGATTTTCTATTTTCCTTACTGCCATATCCCCAGCACCTAGAATCATGATTGAAACTCCATACTTTTTTTGTTGAATGACTTGCATAATATATAAGAAATATAGGTCTTGCATGATTCATAGATGCAACTGGAAGAATAAAATTACAATTTTCTTTTCCACTGAACTGAGAATAAGGTTAACTGTCACTCCTGGCTAAATGTAAACAAATCTTTCCAACGGGTTATTTCAAAGCTTTGACTATCCCTTTATGCAGCCAAAGGATTAGTTATCCAGAGACACAGGACCTATCAACCTAGAATGGGTTGTTATAAGGGAGAAAAGAGACCCCATCTTTAAAGATGTAAATATTATACAGACTCCTTATTAAGTCTCATACAGGAGTAAACACAAGGCAAAGACAAACATATATCAATCAGGTGAGGGAAATCATAGACACCATGATAAGTTTCCAAGTTCAATCTCCTTTTATAGAGCAAAGGAAACAAAGAAATCTCCTCCCACAACCATGACTGATGGTAGTCACATACATATGCCAAGCCTACAGAAGGCAGGGAGGGACTATTGCAGATAGGAAATTTCACAGTCTGAGGCTCTCAGGGTATGACATCACAGCCAGGTGACCAGTAAGGTATGTGTCTAGGAATGTTCCTGTGAGGGCTGGCTGGAGGAAGTGGCCCCAAACCCACCTTTAAATATACTGTTTTTAACTCTGAAAGTTCAGCTGTTAGAGGTACATGAGAAAAATTGGCATTTGAACACTTTAGGTACAAGATGGAATTATGCTATGCTTGACTGGAGTTTTTCACAGGCAAAAAAATCCTTCAGGTTTATATCTATAAATTGTTTTGGGTGGTATTGATATTTCCACAGTGTTAAGTCTTCCTATCCATGAGCATGGTACAGTCTTCTATTTTTGTAAATCTCTTTTGGTTTCTTGTAGTAGTGTTTTGTAGTTTTCGTTGTATAGGTCTTTCTTGTTAGATTTATTCCTAAGTATTTCATCTTTTGGGTGGCTATTGTATATTGTATTGTTTTATTAATTCCCTTATCAGAGCTGTCTTTATTAGTATAGAGGAATCCAACTGAATTTTGTATATTGATATTATACCTTGCCACTTTACTGAATATTTCAATGAATTCCAATAATTTTCTTACTGAGTCATTGGGATTTTTTATATGTAGATTCATATCGTCAGCAAATAGAGTTTTACTTCCTCTTTGCCAGTTTGTTGTTGTTAAGTACCCTTGAGTCAGTTCTGATGCATAGCGACCTTGAGTAGGGTTTCCGAGGAGCAGCTGGTAAAGTTGAACTGCCAACCTTGCTTTTCAAATCGACTTGCAGTCCAGTGCATTTACCCTCAACGCCACACCAGAATACAATATACAATCATCAAATGAATACAAATACACCACGATGTCTCAAAATCAGCAGACAATTTCTGTTCACATGAAGAAACAAGACAGTGGCAAAAAAAAGAAATTAAAAGCATCTAAACTTTGTCAAAACAAATAACAGTGAAAAAAAGAGAACAGTAAAGGAAACAAAAACAAAAACAAAAGCAGGCAATGGCCTTCTTTCCACTAGCACCGTACAGGTCACCAGTCTTATTTCTTTTTCTTTTTCTCTACCCCATATGAGAACTAGTCCAGGAATGGCCAGGGCTGACTTTGCAGATTTGGAGCAGGGCCTGCCAGAGCTGAGTTATTGCAGATATCTCCTCCCTCATTCAATAGAACTCACAACCACAGTGTTAACCTCCATATACCTATTACTGCTGGGATAACAGGCGCTTCCCTGGGGTTGTACTTGGGTGGAGGCGAGCATCACCTCTGGTCATCAGGGGAGTGGGGGGAACAAGGAAAAGTATGCACCTTTTTCTCTGGGAGCCACAAGTAGATTTCTACAGTGTGAATGTGTTCTTGTCTCTGAAGCTGCTCACAAACACTCAAGATGGCTGTGGTAGGTCCAGTCGGCCACAACAACTCAACAGTCATGCCTTTTTTTGCTGCATTTCTTCAGCTTTCTATTCTAATAAGCATTCAATTCATATCTCTATCCCTTCATCTGAAGCTCAGAGTTCTAGAACTATCATCTGCATCTTTTTTATTTGGCTTTCTGTATCTTTGTGCTAGATGGTCCATGAGCCTTTCTGCCTAGTCTGCTATCTTGTCCCGCCTGTAAAATACCAGTCTTTTTAATAAATTCAATGTAGTCTATCTTTCTGTTGGAAATTTTTGACAAACATTTTCAACACATCAGAAGGGCAAATCAGTAGAGTAAATGTTTACCTGTGGATGATAAAATTTTAATTCATTGAAAGTGCAAGATTTGATGGGATTACAGATTAAAATGAAGTCATTATAGTTAATTGTAAAGAAATGTTAAGAATCTGCAATATGCAGATAATACAATCTTGCTTGCGGAAAATAAAGATCAAAGACCACAACCTTCAGAATGGGTTGTACCTCAATGTAATGAAAATAAAAATAATCACTATCAGACTAATAAATCACATCATGATAAAGTGGAGTAAAGATTGACATTGTAAAAGACTTCATTTTTCTTGGATCCACTATCAACACTCATGCAAGCAGTAGTCTAGAAATCAAACATATTATTGCATTCGGCAAATCTTCTGCACAAGACCTCTTTAAAGTGTTCAAAAACAAAAATACCAATTTGAGCACTAGATGTGTCTGATCCAAGCCATGGTATTTTCAGTTGCCCAATATACATGTGAAAGCTGGACATTGAATAAGGAAGACTAGAGAAGAACTGATGCATTTGACTTATAGTGTTGTACAAGAGTATTAAAAGTACCAGGGAGTGCCAGAAGAACATAAATCTGTTTTGGAAGAAGTACAATCAGAATGCTCCTTAGCAGTGGGGATGGTGAGATGTTGTCTCTCATACTTCGGACATATTATCAGGATGGACTAGTCCCTGGAGAAGGATATCATGCTAGGTAACATGGAGTTTCAGCAAAAAAGTGGAAGACCCCAAGGAGATTGATTTGAACAGTGGTGATAGCAATGGGCTCAAATGTAAAAATTGTGAGAATGACACAGGCTCAGGCAGGGTTTCATTCCATTGGACATAAGGTTTCTATGAGTTGGAACCAATTTAGCAGCACCTAACAACAACAAGAAGGAGTTCTGGTAGTGTAGTGGTTACAAATCGGGCTGCTAACCTCAAGGTCGGCAGTTCGAAACTACCAGGTGTTCCGCAAGAGAAAGATGAGGCTCTCTGCTCCCGTAAAGTTTTACAGCCTTGGAAATCCTGTGCAGGGTCACTATGAGTGGGAACCAACTCCACGGTGCTTAACAACAACAACAATAGTAATTTCTTCATAAATGAACTGAGCTTTAGCTTCTTAATAAAATGAATGTGGCTTGGCAAAAATATAATCTACCCATGTCCTGGAAGTCAAATTATTTAAAGAATGAAATAAGCCCGTAAATTAATAATTTTTTTAAAATCTTATTTTAATGCCAAGAAACCAATGCTTTGCTTCATACTGTCAAAATGAATGCTTCTTAATGGATCTAAAATTAAACTACTAATCATTAGTCAGAAGGGTATAATTTTGATTATTCTAGGTAACTTCTTTTCGCTGAATTTTTAAACATTGTTTCAATTTCATGTCCTATAATATAACCTTTCAAATGAAAAAAAAAATGAACATGTTAATTCAATAGGCCTCAAATGCATATATTTTTCTCTGAAAAGCAAAAGCATATGAACATTAAACATTTAAATTAATTCAATGACATTAAATTTATGAAAAGACCTTGAAGTTGCTCATCCACTACACAGTCTGATCATTATTGATACAAAAGTTTATTTAAATATTTCAAGGTTTCTTTTAAAGTTTTACTTAGTTTATTATTTATTGTTGTTGTTAAGTGCCACCAGGTCAGTCCTGACTCAGAGCGACCCTGTATAGGTTTCCCGAGGAGCAGCTGGTGGGTTTAAACTGCTGACCTGGTGGTTTGCAGTCCAGTGCTGATCCTACAGCGCCACACCGGAAGTCTATAGTTTATTATTATTACTTCTAAATTTAAATATGGCTTAAGCTTCTTTTAAAAATGCCTAGTAGCTCTGGTAGCATAGTGGTTATGAATCAGGCTGCGAACCACAAGGTCAGAAGTTTGAAACTAGCAGCTGCTCCGAGGCAGAGAGAGGAGGCTTTCTGCTCCCGTAAAGATTTACAGCCTCGGAAACCCTGTTCAGGGTCGCTATGGGTCGGAACCGACTCGACAGCCCTTAACAACAACAACAACATACCTCACTAGCTTGTTGCCAATGAGTCTAATGCCACTTATGGGGGCCTCATAGAGAAAAGCAGGGTTGTTCTTTAAAATCGCAGGGATTGAAAATGTCTGCGGGAGCAAACAGCCTCATTTTTTTTTCTTGAGGAGCAGCTGATGGTCTCGAACTGCTGATTTTTTGATTAACAGCCCAGTGCTTAACACGCTGAGTTACCAGGGCTCCCTCCAAGTCTTATATTTCTTTAAATTTATCACAGACGATATAAATTCTACTGCGCATGCCCACAGGTCTCTTCGAAATTTAAAGAGACAGGTTCCACTTAAAACCAAATGGCCACCATGCGTCTGTCAGTTTGTTGTACTGTGGTGGTTTATGAGTTGCTATGATTCTGAAAGCTATGCCACTGGTATTTTAAATAACCAGCAGGGTCATCTATGGTGGACAGGTTTCAAATGAGCTTACAGATGAAGACAGACTGGGAAGAAAGAGTGACAAACTACTTCTGAATATTTAGTCACTGAAAACCTTATGAATAGCAAAGAAACACTGTCAGATACAGTGCCAGAAAATGAGCCTCTCAGGTTGGAAGGCTCTCAAAATGCAGCGGGGGAAGAGCTGCCTCCTCAAAGTAGACTTGACCGCGATAATGCGAATAGAGTAAAGCCAGTGGGAGAAAAGCCCACAGGACCTTCATTTGCTGATGGGGCACAACTCAAAATGAAGAGAAATAGCTGTAAACATCCACTGAAAATCGGAACATGGAATGTACGAAGTATGACTCTGGGAAAATTGGAAGTTGTCAAAAATGAAATGGAATGCATAAACATCGATATCTTAGGTATTAGTGGCTGAAATGGACTGGTATTGGCCATTTTGAATCTGACAACCACATGGCTTACTATGCCGGAAATGACAAATTGAAGAGGAATGGTGTTGCATTCATCATCAAAAAGAACATATCCAGATCCGTCATGAGGTACAACGCTGTCTGTGATAGGATAGTATCCATGCGCCTACAGGGAAGCCCAGTTAATACCACTATTATTCAAATTTATGCACCAACC
>NW_006408580.1:5544335-5545659 GCF_000296735.1 Chrysochloris asiatica
CAATGTAAAGAAAACAAAAATCCTCACCACTGGACCAATAAACAACATTCTTATTAATGGAGAAAAGATTGAGGTTGTCAAGGACTTCATTCTTCTTGGATCAACTATCAACACTCACAGAAGTAGCAGTCAAGAAATCAAATGATGTATTGCATTAGGCAAATCTGTTGCACACGAACTTTTTAAAGTGTTGAAGAGCAAAGATGCCAGCTTGAGGACTAAGGTGCACCTGACCCAAGCCATGGTATTTTCTTTATTTCTTTCTTTATTTTGAATTATGTGATAGTTTACATGGGAGAACATTAGTTTTACATTCATTCTATTGTATATCATATCATTGCATGGTTACAATCCCCAATCCCCTCCATGCATCATCAATCAACCAAATGTTATACTCTGCAAGCCTGCCCCTCACACCCCCTCCCCCCTGTCTTCAGCACACAGTCCCTCTCCCTCTCTGGATCTAAAGTCCCCAGCTGCTCCCTCGCTCCACGTCATTGTCTCTGCCTCCATCTCAGGCATCACTGCTTCTCTGGGTAGGGTCCCGCTCTCCGCTCTTCTCCCTTGATGGTCCTAGGGACCTCTGCTCCTAGACTGAAAGTTATTCACTCCTCTACTTTTACATTTCTAACCCTCTAATCAGTCCTGATAACAATTATTCACTATTGTATCACAAGAGACCCATCTGCACTTCATTTCATCAGTGTTGCAGACCATGCAGAGGTTCGAGGCCCTATAGGCCTGAGTGTAACAGATCTAGCCACTTGGCAGTTAATAGCAAATTGTTTTACATCTTAATATTCAGTTATATGTATTAATTTAATACACGGAGCCTTTGATCATCCACAGATAAATGTGATATTTTCCTAAAGCCTAAGACTAAAGGTTGCAAGGTCAAGCCTTTCTCCAAAAGGATTAACTAAAAATATGTTAGCTACTTCTCGGTTCTTTGTTCTATAGACAAAGAACCCATCCTCCCTAATCCTTTTCCAGGTGCAGCCCATTCACCTGGGCCTCTCGAGCCCTCCTGAAAACCTGGCTCAGGAAGCTGAAACAGCAGGACTCCACCCAAGCTTTTGTCCTTAACTTTCACCTTCCCCCAACTGAGCTCAGGGGCTATAGATATGCTAATTGGGCATGAGAAACCAAGTTGCTGGCCTGGGATTCAAACCAGAGAAGTACGATGTAAAGTTGCCTGAATGTCTGGAAAAGTACTGATGTTAGCTGTACCTTGCCTAAGTCCCTCCCAGCTTGGTGTGAAGCTCCTCCCCTAAATAAAGTAGAGGCCCGGGCCTCCCCAGGTGTGCATTACGGGTTGGAAGGC
>NW_006408580.1:5545759-5550048 GCF_000296735.1 Chrysochloris asiatica
GGAGGAGAATATTGAAAGTGCCATGGGCTGCCAAAAGAACCAATAGATCTGTTTTGGAAGAAGTGCAGCCAGAGTGCTCCTTGGAGGCCAAGATGGCCAACCTTCATCTCTCATACTTTGGACATATTGTCAGGAGGAACCAGTTGCTAGAGAAGGGTATCATGTTTGGTAAGGTGGAGGGTCAGAGAAAAAGAGGAAGACCCCCCAACGAGATGGATTGGCCAAATGGTAGGTAGCATCGATGGACTCAAGAGTGGCAACAATCGATGGACAAAAGTGTGGGTTGGCCCAGGATCAGGAAGTGTTTCATTCTGCTGTTCATAAGGTTGCTATGTGTGGGTACTGACTTGATGGCACCTAACAACAGCAAATATAAATTCAGATTGAGTATATCTCTCCAACAAGGAACCTTGGTAGTGTAGTGGTTATGCATTGGGCTGTGTAACCAAAAGGCCAGCAGTTCGAATCTATCAGCTCCTTTGTGGGAGTAAGATGAGGTTTTCTGCTCCCATAAAAATTTATAACCTCAGAAACCCTATACGGGGTCTCTGTGAGTCCATGGCCCACTACCACCATCATACTCCTCCATGTATGGTGTTCAACTGAAGACAACCACTTAGGTTTGCTGATTCATTTGCATATGTTTCTATTGGCCAGGTTAACAGGAAAATAATAGGCACTTAAATTCTTTATGAGGAAGCCATTTTTATATGGGGTGTAAGGGGGGAAAAAAAAGGTAAATTTATTTTTATAATATCTAACTGGAGTCTTGCTGTGGAGCTATAAGATAAGTACTGAACTAACCTGAAATTTGGTAATTCAAACCCACCTGCTCTTCTCAGAAACTCTATACAGGGTTGCTATGAGTTAGAACCAACTCAATGGCACTTAACAACAACAATTCTAGTTACTTACTAAAATTTTGATTTCAGGTTGTTACAAACAGGAAGACCTGTTGAAAGTAAAGAGTTTTATTAATTCCCTATAATATCAAAATAACTTAATTTATAGTTTTTCACTAGTGTGTAAAAGGAGGCAATTTTTTTTTCAATTTAGTAATCCCATTCAGAGGCAAAATCCTATTTTGTGACATATTGTTTTAGAAGGGTCTTATTATATACCAATCCAAGTAAACAATTCTTTTCTATAGAGTATTTTCAAAATCAACTGGCTGTCTACTAACAAAAAGTATCCAAATTGCAAATGAAGCCCATGTAAATTTCCGAGGCTGTAAATCTTTATGGGAGCAGAAAGCCTCATCTTTCTCCCACGGAGCAGCTTGTACTTTCGAACTGCTGACCTTGCGGTTCACAGCCTGATTGGAAACCCTGTACAGGGTCGCTATGAGTCGGAACCGACTCCACGGCACGTAACAACAACAACAAGGAGTCCTGGTGTGACACTGCCAGTTAATGCGCTGGGCTGCAAAGTCGCTTTGAACTCCAAAGTTAGTGGTTCAAACTCACCAGCTGCTCCTTGGAATCCCTATACAGAGTCGCTATGGGTCGGAATGGACTTGACAGCAAGCAATCACAATCTTAAAGTTATTGAGAATCTCTGAACAAACACATGTTTACAAATCAGGTCATGAAATGCTGCCCATCCCCACTGCCAATTCTTCTTGTAAAACTCGATAATTCCACCAAATATGCTCACCAGAATCTGAGATAGAAAATTTATCAGTCAAGCAGAACATTTGGTTTCTCAGCAAGTAGCTGAAGATCCTTATGGTCCCCGCTCCAAAATGCGCACAAATGACTCCAGGCTTTCTTTACTCTCCTTCCCTCAGGGAGCAACATATGAATGGGGAAGGAAGCTAGGGCTGAAGGAAAGTAACAAGTATTATTATTACTAATTTGCTCAAGAATGGATGGCACTGATTCTATTGTAAGAAAAAGCCTTGCAATGGAAGACAACTGAGGATTAAGGAAGAAAATATTTATTTTCTTGTCACGGATTTACACCAAGCTAAACACTGGACTGCTAACCCCAAGGTTAGTGGTTCATACTCACCAGCAGTTCCTCAGAAACGCTATGGGTTGGAACTGACTTGATGGTGCTTAACAACAACAACAACATTTTCTTTTTCAGTTTTTCATTGTGAATTGAGTGAAGGTTTACAGAGCAGATCATCATTCAACAAATCCTATACTTTGCTTCATTATGTGGTTGCAATCCCCTCCATGTACCAACAGTTAACAGTATTTACCTCTATTCACTTTAACTCTTGCATTCCTCTCTGTGTCTCCCACTACCTTCATCTTTTCTCTAACCTCCCTCTGTCAACCATGTTAACATGTGTCTTACCTTCCAGCGTGTGAATAATTTTCCCTCCCCCCAGTAACCATCACAGATTTTTTCTTTTATCAAGAAAACCTTTTTTGTGTGTGCGTGATTGACTGATTTCACTCAGCATAATGTCCTCCAGGTTCAACCATGTTAACATTTTATCAGTAATATATTGTTGTACTGTTGCTGTTGATAGTGGGGTGTTTTTTATATATGTGTGTATGAAACAGAGAGAAGCAAAGAGAAAGGCAGAGAAAATAAAAGACTCTGTGTTGCACTGACAACCAATCTTGAACAGCTTCTGCATGGCTTGGAGTCTCTTCAGATTGAACCATTCTGGAAGGAAAGGCAGAATATAAAACCAAGTTTTCCAAACGTAAACTAAAAGAATATGACCCTCAGAAGTAGGGGAGGATGATATACTTGAATTGCATACAACTTGGTACAATTTTAATATTGATTTTCATTCTGAAAGGAAAGGATAATCTAGCATCTCTCTTGAATGCATTGCAATGCTGTAGGAATAATGCAGGTTTGCTTTTCAGAAATTATTTAAATCTACCTCCATGAGTAATTCAAATCTATGTCTAAGGGATTCATTTGTGGTGAAAACAGAGCAACTGTTGATCACCACTCATGCCATTGTGTTTCTTGTGCTTGGAGGCTATTTAAAAAATATTTCCACCTTCCCTTTTTCTCTTTTCTTAACTAATTAATCCCAGTTTCTAAAATTCAGTCCTTTCTTTTAAATCTAGAACCTTTGAATTCTTGTTAAGTGCATGACTCAGTGTTAATTGTTCTTTTTCAGGGAGGATACAGAAAGATTAAATTGTTTTTCTGAAAGTCATTAAAACCTGTCGTTTGCTTTTTATACCCAATTCCAGGTTCTTACCAGGTAAAGAGTAGCTGTGCTGTTACATATGTAGCTTTTTTTTTTTTTTTACCTCCTGGAATTCAAGTTCCCGAGGGCCATGGAGTTGTTGAGACCCACCCACCATTGCTCTGAGATCTTCTTTTGAACCTTGAACCTTGAAGAAACTGGTTTCTACAAGTCACTTTCAAATTTCACTAAGGTCTGATAAACTGGTAAGACTGTTTTGCCTTGGGAATTGTACCCTTTAAAAAATTCAACTAGTTTCAGGAAGCAGATTCCAAAGAGCAGAGGAGAGCTGTGTTTTAAAGTAAATCAGTCATTATTTGAATTGTTCTTCCTAATTACGAATTGCTTGTTAGTTTTGTTCTGGCTCCTTTTCTATGACAATGCTGATAAAGTGAGATGTAAGAGTTATTAAATTTTTTCCCATGTTCAGAACAATTTTAACTTCCTAGTTAAAATGTAAGGGACTCTGGTAGCGTAGTGGTTACGAATCAGGCTGCGAACCTCAGTTCGAAACTGCCAGCTGTTCTGTGGGAGAAAGATGAGGTTTTCTGCTGCCATAAAATGTTACAGCCTCAGAAACCCTGTACAAGATTGCTATGAGTCAGAACCGACTCCACAGCACATAACAACATAAGTTAAAATGTTACCCCAATTTGCAAATCGTATGTTATGTAAACTTCAATGTCTATTATTGGCTTAATATGCTATTTGCTTTAAGGCATCTAATAAACATTTCAAATACCTTCTTTAGACAGCATAAGAGACAACTATACACATGGACCTCATCAGATGGAATACATAGAAATCAAATTGACTACATTTGTGGAAAGAGACAATGGAAAAGCTCCATATTATCAGTCAAAACAAAGCCAGGGGCAGACTGTGGAACAGACCATCAATTACTCAAATGCAAATTCAAACTGAAGCTGAAGAAAATGAAAACAAGTCCACAATATGACATTAAATATATCCCACCTGAATTTAGAGGTCATCTGAAGAACAGATTTGATATATTAAACACTAAAGACCGAAGACCAGAAGAGTTGTGGGATGATATCAAGAACATCATACATGAAGAAAACAAAAAGTCATTAAGAAGACAAGAAAGAAGGAAAAAGTC
>NW_006408580.1:5553071-5579708 GCF_000296735.1 Chrysochloris asiatica
GAGAAGGATATCATGTTTGGTAAGGTGGAGGGTCAGAGAAAAAGTGGAGGACCCCCAACAAGATGGATTGGCCAAGTGGCAGCATCGACGGACTCAAGCATGGCAATAGTAGTGAGGTTGGCCCAGGATTGGGCAATGTTTCATTCTGCTGTGCATAAGGTCGTTATGGGTCAGTACAAACTTGATGGCACCTAACAACAACAACAACAACAACAATAAACAAGAACGAAAAACCACAAATCCTTTGACTGATATAATTCTATAAAGGTGTTTGGGGTCAAGGCTGGATTAGGAGGGGTCAAGTGAATCCTAAATCCTGACTCTCCTTGTTGTTAGCTGCTGACAGGTTGATTCCAACTCAGTCCAACCGTTCATTTCACAGGAATGAAATGCTGTCTGGTCCTACACCAAGCCCATGATTGGCTGCAGATTGGACCACTGTGGTTCATCGGGTTTTCATTGGCTAATTTTTGGAAATAGATTGCTAGGTCTTTCTTCCTGTCCATCTTAGTCTGGTAGCGCTGCTGAAACCTGTTCAGCATCTTGGCCTGCACTGGTAGATAGGTCATGAGTGGGCTTGACATACATTTGTTGTTGTGAAGTGCCATCAAGTCGATTCCGACCGATAGTGACCCTGTATAGGGTTTCCGAGGAGCAGCTGGTGAGATACATAGTCAGTGAGAATTGTACCACTGAACAGCCCTGCTGGAGCGGCATAAATATGATTATGCCGGGAGGTCTGCAGATAGAATAGGACGCCTTCTAAGTTCCCTCCTGCTCTAGGAACTATTGTTGGGCTATGTCTGTGCTATTCTTTTGTGATAGGAGCTATTCAAGAAACAAAATGACTCAAGTGAAAAATACAAAACTGCTTCTTGAAGGATATGGTTGTTGTTGTTAAGTGCCATCGAGTCAGTTCTGACTCATAGAGACCCTGTACAGGATTTTCGAGGAGTAGTTGGTAAACTTGGACCACAGACCTTGTGGTCCAGTGCATTATCCCACAGTGCCACACCCAGAAACATATATTCAAGAACACCTTCTCTCAGCGGGATTGTGACCTACATGATGAGAATTCTCTCCAGTGGGAAGTGAAGTAACTCAGAGCATCAAACTCCTAATTAGAAGAGCCGAAGCAATGGTTTCCGAGAGAAGAAGGCATGAAACAAAAATCGCGTAGGGAACTGAATACCTCACTTCTTCCTCTTAGAGTCTGCGAGGGGTGAGCATGTCAGGAATGGGCCTGGGTGATTTTGGCAAATTTCCCAGGCAACTCGGAGAGGCAGTTCTTCACCCAATTGGGAATCACTGGGCAAAAGAAATGGCCAATGCTATTTATGAAAGTTTTAAATATGCACTATAGATTTTACATCTAAGCATCTATTATGCAGAAATACTGATATTCATTCTAAGACACTTGCACAATGGCGAGAATGACAGCACTCTATAATAGGAACCCTGGTTGTACAGTGGTTAAAGCACTTGGCTGCTAACTCAAAAGTCAGCAGCTCAAACTCACCAGCCACTTTGAAAGAGAAAGATGTAGTGGTTTGCTTCCAATAAGATTTACAGCCTTGGAAACTCCATGGTGTCCTATAGGGTTTCTATGAGTTGAGATTGAATTGACAGCAGTAGGTTGTTTGGATAATGGAAATAACAACAGTAATAATACCAATAATAATAATGGTAAACTAAAAGTCCATCAGTAGGGGATTACTTAAATGTATGGGTTAGCCATACTATGGAATTCAATGCCTTAGATAGAAAGAAACAAGATCAATCTTTATGTAATATGGAATGATCTACAAAGTATATTGTTGTTGTTACATGCCCTCAAGTCAGTTTCAGCTCATAGCAATCCTGTGAGTATAGGGTTTCCGAGGAGTGGCTGGTGGGTTTGAACCGCCAACATTTTGGTTAATAGTCCAGTGCTTATCCTACAATGCCACATTGTAAAACGATGTATGATACTATCATAAACAAAGCAAAAAACGACCATATTATGAACATACACATTTAAATGCATTAAAAAAAAATAGGGAAAGAGATCTTCTGGAGCAAGATGTTGGCATAACCAGACACTCTAAGCAGACACTTTGCAACAAGAGCGCAAGAGACCAAGAAAAACAGATATGGATGGTGATTCTGGACCTCTAAGCTTCAGAGGAAAGGACTGAGTGCTGACTGGGAGAGGAAACTGAGAGGCAGTGGGCTGTTGGTTAGCTTGGCATGATGCAGCCATCTTGAGATTTTGCAGGTAGCTGTAGATCAACATAGTGGCCTGGAGACACAGGACCGACACTGAAGGTGGGTAGCAAGATGGGTGCAATTCTCTCTTGTTTCCAGAGCCCTCCTGGTGGCCGGGGCATGGCCAGTCCCTGTCCTTGCCTGCTAAATGGTCAGTGGCACCCCTTCTTGCACAGTTTCTGCTCTACCTGCTGTCGGGAGTCAGACATGGGAAATACAATTCTCTCATCTAGAGGTCCGTGAATTTCATCTCATTAGATCTTTTGTTGGGAACACGGTGGCTTTGTAGGGTATGCACTAGACTATGAACCACAAAGTTGGTGGTTCAAGCTCACCAGAAACTCTGCAGGAGAAAGATGATGCTTTCTGCTCTTACAAAGATTTATGGTCTATGAGTTAGAACTGGCTTGATGACACTTAATAATAACAAAAGATCTTTTGCTGTTGTCTGTTTTGGGAAGACAGTAATTGTGCCATGTGGCCCAGACACATCCATGCCTCCTGCAGCTCTATCCACTGGGAAAGCACCACTATGCACTCTTGTACCACCCATCAATGATAATTAGTAGCCAATATCAGACAAACTTACCCTGAACTAGGTTACACAAACAGCGAACACAGAAATGGATATACACTTCTAGTCCCTATCACACCCACCAGAAGACTGATGGTATGTGCCTAAGACTACATCAGCATACAATCATCAATTAAACATAAATACAGTGACCCCACAATGGCTCAGAGACAACAGATGATTTCAGCTTGCATGAAAAAATGAAAGTGGTTCAAACAAGTGACCAAATTACAGAGTCAGAAAATATAACACCAGAAATGGTATCAGAATTACATGATAAGGAATTCAAAATGATGATATTTAGGTACCTTCAAGAGATTGAAAGAATGACAAAGAAAATGTCTGAGAAAGAAGCAGGTGAAAGCAAGGAGAACACAGAAAAAAGTTTAGAAGAACTCAGAAAAATATGACATGAGTAAAGTGACAAAGTAAATGAAAAATGAGAAACCATACAAAAACAGCAAATATAAATCCAGAAAAGTAACACTAAGATTTCAGAAATATATAATGCATTGAAGGGAAAGAAAACTGTAATTGAATCAATGGAAGGCCTAATCGGTAAGCTTTCAGACAAGTCTCTCAATATTCATCTGCTAGAGGAACAACCAGTAAAAAGAACAACAAAAACGTCTGAAGAAAGCATAAGAATTGTGTGGGACACCATCAAGAGGAATAACTTAAATATAACCAGATTTACAGACAGGACAGGAAGACACAGACAAAACAAAACAAAACAAACCCACAGAGAAAATTGTCTAAGAGTTCTTGGAAGAAATTTCCCTAACATGAACGATGAGACAACACACATTCAAGAAGCTGAACAAATTTCAAACAGGATACACCCCAAAAGAAACTGACCTCACATCAAGTATCAATCCTATCCCCTCTGTATACAGGGTTGATAGGAATGGGCAACTTAGATATTGGCTATCTAAAATGGGGGGCTATCTCAAGTGATTGGCTTACAAGTTTTCAAGAGGGAGTTTAGTTTCAGAGTGTGTGGGGGAAGGTAGAATCCCCACTGAATAGTTTTCATTTCGTCTATACCAGTCTGGTGAAAGGAGATGGGGATAAGATTCTTATGATTCAATAGTGAGTAATTGTTATCATTATGAATTGTGATTGTCACAACTGTAATGGTAGAAGTTTTGTAACAAAAAGGGGGTAGTAGTTAATCTTATAGTCCAAGAAAAGAGGACCCTAGGACCATCAAGGGAGAAGAGCACAAGTGGAATGTGGTACCAGCAGCAACATCAGAGATGGAGCCAGAGATGAAGACATGGAGAGATAGAGCAGCTGAGGATTCCAGACTGATGGAAAGAGAAAGACTGAGAGCTGGCGGCCAGGAAGCAGGCTTACAGAATGTGCCCTTTGGTTGTTTAAATGATTATATATTCCTGAATGTTTTTGTGTACATCTCCCCACCACCACCACCAAAAAAAACACAACCAGAGGGAATAGAAGCAAATACTGTTGAATTATGATGCATGGAGGAGATTGTAATCATTGCAATGAAACGATGAGTGTAAAACCCATGTTCTCCCAGGAAAACTCAATTACCAATAAAAACTAAAAAAAAAAAACAAAAATAAAAAGAAGCTGATAGACATTACCCAGAATGTCCCCTCCCCCCCAAAAATGGCTAGAAAATAACTTAAATAATTTAATTTATAACTTGATTAGAAATATCAAAGAAAAAGGTAAGAGATTTGAGAATTTTTACCATTGTGGATAAGGAATACGATGGAGAACAGGTGCCTCAGGTATTTATTCAATATTAAAACCCTCAAAGGACAATTTTACTTTTAAAATATACACATGTACAACACTGATATAAGTTTTAAAGTGCATTTTAATAATTTAAATGTCACCATCATTTACTAAACAATATTCCTTTCCCTACTACTTTTGATGTAAACAAGTCATATATGAAATTACTGTTTAGAATATACCGTTTTAGCTGTTTGTACAAGTCCAATGTTGATTTTTATAAATATACCAATATCACATTATTTTCAAGATGATGAAATTGCATACATTTTAATATCTAGCAAAGCAAATACACCATCAAATTTTTTTTTTAATTTTCCCAAGGAATTTTTATCTGATATTCCTTAAACGAATTCAATCAAATGCATTTTTTAAAACATCAATAAACTTACTGACAGTCATTAAAAAAAAAAAATGGGGAAGGAAGAAAGAAAATGACTACGGTATATTATAATCAAACTCTCCAAAACCAAAGACAAGGAAATAATCCTGAAAACAGCTTTGGGAAAACTAAGTTATCTACAAAGGAGAACTAATAAGTTCTGATTTCTCAGCAGAAACCAACCAGGCAAGAAATCAATGGTATGACACATATAAAACTGTGAAAGAAAGAAAAAAATTATCAACCAAGAATCACATATCCAACAAACTATCCTTCAAATATGAAGAATTTCCAAATGAAAAGGAAATCAAGTAAATTTCAATAAAATAAAATAAAAATAAACCTAACTGTAGCCCTAAAATTAGATGAAGTTCTACTCTCAACCCTATCCCACCTCCTACCCCAACACTAACACTAACCGTAGTCCTAAAATATTATATATGTTATTATTAAGTGCTATCAAGTTGGTTCTGACTCATAATGACTCAGTTTAGGGTTTCTGGAGCTGTAGATCTTTGCAGGAATAGAAACTCTCATTTTTCTCCTGTGTAGTGACTGGTAGGCTTGAACCTCCAACCTTGTGGTTTGCAGTCTAGTGCTATAGTATGGAGCCACTGAAAGAGACAGACAAATTCTTAACATATAAAGATTCATGTAAAATTGAGTGTAATTTTCATTTTTAAAAACAGATTTTGGAAAAAAAAAAAAGGACTTTGGTTCCATGGAGGGGATTGCAATCATTGAGATGAAACAAAGTGCATGATTTGTTGAATATAAACCTTCAGTCAATTCACAATAAAAGGTTTTTTAAACATGGATTTTGGCCTTTGAATTTTGTTACAACTGACATTTATTTGTGCCTATTGTCCAATGAAAAATTGAACTGAAAAAAGAAATGCCCAAAGCAGATTCTCTTTTTCTAATACAGCCCTCAATTGTCTCTCCATTACAGCCTCTTCACCATCATTGTTGTGTGTGACATTGAGTCATTTCCGACTCATAGTGACCCTGTATAGGGTTTCCTAGGAGTGAATGGTAAGTTTGAACTGCCAGCCTTGTGGTTCAAACCGACCTTGCGGTCCAATGCTTATCCTACGGCACCACACGAGGACTCCATCCTCAGCTCCTCTCATTCACATAGACACCCACACTGCCACCACAAGCATGCGCATCATGGAACACATGAATAGGCTACGTGAACAAAAGTTTAATATTTTCTATAGGGAGAAGGAGAAAAGGAGGTGTCTCAAAGCACCTCCTAGGTACTAGATCACTCTGCTGGATAATGCAAATGTGTTACCCATAAAGTCCTCAAGAGTATGTGAAAGTAGCATTTGTCTCTGTGAGTCGGAACCTATTCAATGACACCTAACAACAACAATAGCCACAACAACATAAGCCAATCATGGTCCACAGCCTAAAATGTGGACTAGAATTGGGAACAAGTTATTTTATTCTTGGTTCAGGCTGTCATAATCACACATTTGGATTTGGACTAGTCAACACATTCCTAACTGGATTCAACCTTCTGCAGTCTTCTCCTAGACATAATTTTTCGGACAAAAACCTCATCACATCTTTTTTCTCTCTTAAAATACTTGAAGGATTCCCCATTGCCTACAGGACAATATTAAAATTCACAAGCATATTTTCCATGTCCCATTACAGATCTGGATTCTGACTTTCTTTTTTTATGATTTCAGTTTTATGTTCTGCCACTCCCCTTACCCTTCTGCAATTGAATTCTACTAAGTTATAGGCAATTTCCTAACCATGACATTTGCCTTCATTATTTGGACCATTGTGTATGCAAAATATTGGGGTTTCTCTGATGAATTCCTATTTAATTTTGATATTACTTTCCTAGGTCTAATGCAACACTATACCATAAATTGGCCGGCTTATGTTGTTGTGGTTTGTTGTTGTTAGGAATCATCAGGTAGGTGCCAACTCATAGCAACACTACTATGCACAACAGAACAAGACACTGTCCAGTCCTGTGCTATCTTCAGAAATGCTGTCATGTGTGAGCCTATTATTGCTGCCACTGTGTCACTCCATCTTGTTGAAGGTCTTCCTCTTTTTCTCTGACCATCCAGCATGATCTCCTTCTCCAGGGATTGGTTTCTCCTGACAACATGTCCAAAGTACGAGAGATGAAGTCTCTTCTTCCTCAATTCTGAGAACTTCTTACAAGACAGATTTGTTTATTCTTCTGGCAGTCCATGGTACTTTTAATATTCTTCATCAACACCATACTTCAAATGCATAGATTCTTCTATGGTCTTCCTTATTCATTGTCCAATTTTCACAGACATATGAGGCGATTGAAAATACCATGGCCTGCACCTGCAAACATAATTGTTGTCACATGAGTGTCTTCCCTCTGTCTCTCCTGTCTCTTATCCTTTATAGGACACCACTCAAGTTAGAGTCCTGGTGTGGCGCTATGGGATAATGCAAGGTTGGTTTGAACTGCAAAGTTGGCGGTTCAAATTCACCAGCCACTCCTTGGAAATCCTATACGGAGTCGTTATGAATCGGAACAGAAATGAAGGCACTTAACAACAACAGCTCAGGTTGGATTAGGACTCCAGTATGGGTTCATGTTAACATAACTGACAACCTCTTCAAAGGCCCTATTATAAACAATGTTATATTCACAGGTACCAAGGGTTAGGACATTAACAAAAACTTGGTGGGACTAAAGTTCTATCCATAGCATCTTTCAAGACTAAATTCATAGATCTGGAGCATTTTTTGGCCCACATGAATTCTATCCCCATACACATCCATCTCCTATATACCTTATTTTTAATAGGTATTTATATGTTTTGAAACTGCTTGGTTTTCACTTTTAACTCCTTAAGGGGAGTGATCCTGTTTTATATGTTATTTGTATACCTTACCTAACACCTACTAGGCACATGATAAAACTTAAATGCATGTGAATGAATTAAAATGAATGAAACAAAACTATCTAATCAACTGGAATAAGTTTTGGGGGAGGATAAAAATGTGAAGAGCATGTGGAAGATGGTCAATATTTGAAATAATCTCCTAGGAGTAACAGCTAAAGGTAATTGATCTGTAAGATTTGGGTACCAGATGACATAAAAGCCCCAGGAAGTAAGAGTCTTATTTGAATACAATGTGATTATCATTGATTTTCAAATATTTCCTTGGCTTTGTTTCAAATAGGATTGTGTTGTATGTGTGAACATGTCAACCACAGAGCAAATGAAGGAAAGGAAATAAACATCAAACACATATGCAAACTCAACATTGAAAATGTAGTCTCTATTGAACAAGGAGCTCTGGTAGCATAGTGGCTATGAATTGGGCTGCTAACTCAAGGTCAGCAGTTCGAAACTACCAGCTGTTCATGGGAGAAAGATGAAACGTTCTGCTCCCATAAAGATTTACAGCTTCGGAAACCCTGTAAAGGGTCGCTGTGAGTTGGAACCGACTCCATGATACATAACCACCACCACCATTGCACATTGGGAGTCCTGGTGTGGCACTATGGGTTGATGCAGTGGCCTGCAAAGTTGATTTGAATCACAAAGTCAGTGGTTTAGGCTCACCAGCTGCTCCTTGCAAACCCTATACAGGGTTACCATGAGTCAGAACTGACTCGACAGCACTTAACAATCACAACAACAACATTGCACATAGAGAATGAATTCCATGGCACATAACCATCAATGCACATAGAACAGATGACATGTGGACTTTAAACAACCAAATGTGACTGCAGTGAAGAAGAAATGGTGCCCAGAGGTGTATTTTTGTTGGTGTTGTTCTTTCTCTGACTGGATATAGAAACTAAAGTTAAGAGCAGCTGAAGCACATTCTAATGGCTGGGGTATGATTTTTAAAATAGAACACAGACAGGAGGACAGAACACTTTCCTATGCTTACTCATCTGGGCAAAAACTTCAAAATGCATTAGCCAGAAGGAAATACCTCAGACAGATATTTGCAACTCAAAATGTCGAGGTCATTTTAGGTCTGATCACAATTTGATTAAAATTGTGGCACACACACACACAGATACACACATACTCTTCAAAGCCCAAATATGTATTGATTTAATTCTACTAGGCCTTTGCTTTAAATCTCAGTAGACTGAAAAAGTGATTCAACCCACAAGAAGAGAAAAAAAAAATTACTAATGGGAAAAATATCACATTGTGCAGAAAAGATTTAACATAGCGTAGAAAAGATTTAACTGTTTATCCTTGTAAAGGCCTACTTACAAGGTTGGTCTTTCTTTGGCTGGTATCTGGGAACTTAAATTTTGGGAGGGTTATTACCATTCCTGGTGTCCTGGTGTGATGCTATCAGATAAGCACTTGTCTGCAAGGTCAGTTTGAACCACAAAGTTGGCAGTTCAAACTCACCAGCTGCTCCTCAGAAAACCTATATAGGGTCACTATGGGTCAGAATCAACTTGCTGGCACTTAACAACAACAACAGTACCATTCCAAGAACTGATAAGAGTGGCTCTCTTTGCCTAAACTGTTCAGCATATGGTTTATGCTAACCACCTACTTTCGTTTGGGGAGTGTGAATTTTTATATGATGTATGTTAGACTGTTGTTGTTGTTAAGTGCCGTGGAGTTTGTTCTAACTCAAAGCAACCCTGTATAGGGTTTCTAAGGACCAGCTAGTGGGCTTGAACTGTCAATCTTGTAGTTAGAGGTCCAGTGTGTATCCTACAATGCTACACCAGAACTCCTCTTTTTTTTTTTTTTTTAACTTTTTATTGTGAATTGGGTGAAGTTTCACAGACAAGATCATTTAGGTCTACATTCAGAAAACTATACACCTTGTTTCATCTGGCTCCCCATTTACATCTTATATACAAACGAACATGGGAACAATATTTGATGTGCACTTACCAAAAAAAAAAAAAAAAAGGTATATTCATTTAAATGTCCAAAGGGCATACATAGTCTACCAGCCAGCTTCTTGCCCTTAGGTACCACCATCTCTGCTGTCTCTGCTTTTCTAGGTAGGATCTCATGCTCCACTTATGCCCTTCCTTCTTGATGGTCCTGGGATCATCTCTTCCTGAAATGAAAGATGACCTACTCCCTCCATTTAGCTACACACCTTCTACAATTACAGTTCTGACAATTGCAATGAATCCTGCTAACAATTATTCACAATTGAGTCATAAAATCCTACTACCATTGTCTCCTATACTCTTTCACCAGATACATCTGGGAAGCTATTAAGTGAGATTCTACCTTATCACTCTCATTCTGCAACTAATTACATTCATAAAAGCTTGTAAGCCAGCCACTTCATGCCTTTGTAGCTGCTACCCTGATCCATCCATTTTTGATAGCCAATGTCTAAATTTGTCAACCTCATCAACCCAGTACAAAGTCCTGGTGTGGTGCTGTATGATGAGCACAGAACCTCAAGGTCAGTTTGAACCACAAGGTCTGCAGTTCAAGCTCACCAGCCACTCCTTGGGAATCCTATACTGGGTCTCTATGAGTTAGAGCTGACTTGACAGCACTTAACAGCAACAACAATCAAACCAGTACACTGAGGAAACAAAGTTGTTTCTTGATATAAAGGATCCTTCCGTTTTGTTTAGAATTTTGAGTCACTGCATTCATAGGCAAAAATCTAGTTTGTCAAATTGTAGCAATTTGTACTTGTTCTCAGTACCAACCATGTTTATTTCCTCGGCTTAAGGTCTGGTCAACTAGCCATCCAAGCTAAGTCAAATGGGTACTAGCTGCAAATTTGGGAGTTCACACACCCCTCCCTGCACTTCAGACTAGCTGGCCACTTCACTGTCAGCCCTATCCCCCAGTGGCTAACCTATGGGCTCAGGAGTTTACACATCTTCCTAAACTTCAGACCAGCCAGCCCTTCTTCTTCTCTCTCTCACCTCAAGGTCAATGGAACATGGCCAAACTTAGCCGTGTCTTCATTGCTTCATTTCCCCAACTTCAACTTGCAAGTAGACCCAGGTGGTCACCAGCAAGCATACTAGACTGTTCATGGGTTCCCTTTAAGTTTCAGTCCTAGAAGGGCATTTTCCCTGATGGGCAGACTTTTCTTGCCTTGATGCCTTCAAAGCAAACAGCTTGCTTGAAGTGCAAATAGCCAAACAATCTGCTTTTTTCCCTGCAGGTTGTTCTTGCAATAGGAGTCTTTTATTCTAGCAGTTCTGAGTTGGTCTGCATGTCTTTATGAGTGTGAATGAAGGACTTCTTTTACAGCACTGTTGTTGTTGTTGTTGTTGAGTGCCGTTGAGATGGTTCTGATTCACAGCAACCCTGATTAAGGTTTCCAAGAAGCAGCTGGTGTGTTTGAATCACTGATCTCACAGTTCAAACTAATCTTGAGGTTGAGTACTTATCCTATGGCACCACACCAGGACTCTAGCCCCCCATAAAAACCTTGGGTGCTGTATCTCTAACAAGCTTCCCTGTCTGGCAACATTTCACACTTGTTGCCACAACTTGCTGCTTGGAAAATTAAGTACACTCCATGTGATTTGTGATCCCACTGGGAAAGGACTCTTGGAAGTTTGGGCATGGTTTCCTCCAGACCATGACCCCTGGACCTTTTTCCCTTGGTTGATTTGACTCTGTATCTTTTCACTGTAATAAATTATAGCCATGAGTATGACCATATGCTGAGTTCTGTCTGTCCTATTTGTGAATCATCAAACCTAGGGATGGTCTTGGGGATTATGATTTGGATGCTTTTATGACCTTACTTGGAGTTCTGGTATGGCACAACAGCAGTTCAAAGCTAGTTGGCAACCCAAACTGCTTCTTGGAAACCCTGTACAGGGTTGCTATGAGTCTGAATTAACTTGACGGCATTTAACAACACAACAACAACGACCTTACTTGGAGTCATGGTGTGGCACTGTAGGACAAGCACTGGACCACTACCCTCGAAGTTCAAACCCACCAGCCACTCCTCAGAAACACAATACAGGGTCACTATGAGTCAGAACCTACTTGAAGACACTTAACAATGACAATATGACTTTACTTGAAAATTATTTACTATTTCTAATTTTTGTCTTTCAAAATGCTTCAGATATCCAGTCAAGGCTGAGCCTGCTTCAAAATGAAACCCACAACAAATTAGTTAGATGTGGAAATTTTCTCCAACAAACAAACAAACATGTAATTCTATCTAAACTTAAAGTATGTGAATATTTTAACCAGTTTAATGAAAACATTTGCAACCCTTTGGGAGCATTTGATTTGATGGCAAAACACCTATCTGTGTTCCCATCTGGCAAATATCTACTCAGCTTTTAAAATTCAGCATAAATATCACCTCTTCAGTGCCATCATTTGAACTCCTACAGACCAAGTGGACCCTTTCTTGATCAGGTTGCACATCACATCTTGTAGAAAACTCACGTTACATTCAGATCTTTGTTGTTAAGAGTCATTGAGTCAGTTCTGACTCAGTGACTCTGTACAGGATTTTCAAGAAGTGGCTTGTGAGTTTGAACCACCCACCTTGTGGTTAGCACTTGAACTTTGAAGTTCAGAACTATGTCTAACCAATTCCTAGAAGATACCCTAGTGCATGACATCAAGCAAGTACCTAGAAATGGCTTGTCAAATAATATTAAATTAAATCTTAGATAACTATTTGATCAATTTAAATATATTTATGTTTTGATGAGCTACAATCGATTGAGGTACTCATATATAACTGAGTAAGATTGTGTTTTTGAAAAAAATTTAAATGTAAAGATTATTATTATTAACCATCATTCCCTGTTCTGATTGTTAATGGATGTTAGCAGCTGTTTATTCTCATTTTGAGTTGTGCACCATCAGCCAATGAAGGTCGTGAAAGCTTTGCTTCATCCGCATCATTCAAGTCAACTCTACTTTAAGGAGGCAGCTCTTCCCCAGTCGTATTTTGAATGCCTTCCAACCTGAGGGGGCACATCTTCCAGTACTACATCAGACAATGTTCTGCTCTTTTCATAAGGTTTTCAATGACCATTCTTCCAGAAGTATGGAAGTATCCAGAAGTATCGCCACATCCTTCTTCTTCAGTTTGTCTCTGTCTGAAAGCTCTGCTGAAATCTGATAACCATGCTTGTATATGAAATACTGGTGGCATAGCTTCCAGCATTACAGCAACACACAAACCAAGACAATACTATAAACTGACAAATAATATGCAAATGACAAAACCTTACTTGATGAAACTGAAGAGGAACACAAAAAGCACTTACTGACGAAGATCAGACCACAGCCTTCATATGGATTATGCCTCAACATAAAGAAAACAGAAATCCTAAAAACTGGATCAATGAGCAACATCATGATAATTGGAGAAAAGATTGATGTTGTCAAGGATTTCAATTTATTTGGATTCACAATCAATGCTCATGGAAGCAGCAGTCAAGAAATTAAACGATATATTGCATAGGACAAATCTGCTACTAAAAACCTCTGTTTAAATGTCAAAATGCAAAAGATGTCATTTTGAGGACTAAAGTGCATCAGATCCCAGCCATGGTATTTTCAAGCATGGGAAAGCTGGGTAAGGAAGACTGAAAAAGAATTGGTGAATGTGAATTATAGTGTTAGTGAAAAATATTGAACATATATCATGGACTGCCAAAAGAATGAACAAATATGTCTTGGAAGAAGTACAGCCAGAATAATGTGCCTTAGAAGTGTTCTGATGCACAAAGCACAAACTGATATAAAATTACAAGAAAGATTTATTTCAGATTATTAAAACAGTGGAACAATTTTAAAAGAGAAGAGAAAGCAGCCATTAAGTCTTTGCATTTTGAGTGCCTTGCAACCTGAAAGACTCATCTTTCCAGCACTGTATCTGACAATATTGTGGTGTTATTCAAAATGCTGTTATTTTGACAATATATGGGACAATGCTCTACTGTTATTCATAAGGTATTCAGTGGCCAAACAATCAGAAGTAGTTTGCTTCTCCTGCTTTCCAGTTTTAGTTTGGAAGCTTCGCTGAAACCTGTCCATGTGTGACATTGCTGGTATTTAAAATACAGGTGCCATCGTTTCCAGCATCACAGCAGCACACAGCCACCACAGTATGACAAACTGGCAGATGAATAGTGAAAGAAATCGGTAGTTCTTTAATGTCATCATCACTGGCGATATTAACCAGTCTCCCTTTGTTGTTGTGAAGTGCCCTGTATAGAGTTTCTAAGGAGCAGCTGGTGAGCTTGAACCGCTGACCTTGGAGTTCAAACGGCTTTGCAGTCTGGCACAGTGCCACACCAGGACTCCAGTCTCCCTTTAGGCATATGGATATTATCTTATCACAACCAGCATTGTACTTTAAGATAGATCTTGAAATGCTCTTTTTGATAATGAATACAATGTCATTCCTCTTCAGTTTGATGCTCCCAGTAGAGTAAACCATATGATTGTCTGATTCAAAATGGCTAATCCCAGTATATTTCAGTTTACTAATACTGAAAAAGGAGCTCTGGTAGCGTAGTGGTTACGAATCGGGCTGCGAACCTTAAGGTCAGCGGTTCGAAACTACCAGCCGCTCCACGGGAGAAAGATGAGGCTTTCTACTCCTGTAAAGATTTACACCCTCGGAAACCTTGTACAGGGTCGCTATGGGTCGGACCCGACTCGATGGCACTTAACAACAACAATACTGAAAAAGGAGCTCTTGTAGCATAGTGGTTACGAATCGGGCCGCGAACCTTAAGGTCAGCAGTTTGAAACTACCAGCTGTTCCATGGGAGAAAGATGAGGCTTTTTGCTCCCGTAAAGATTTACAGCCTGGGAAACCCTGTACAGGGTCGCTATGAATCGGAACTGACTCCACGGCACATCACCACCACCAATACTGAAAAGTACCAATTTTTACGCATTCCATTTCATTTTTGACCGCTTACAATTTTCCTAGTCATTATATTCTACGTTCTGATTATTAATGAATCTTCACAGCTATTTCTTCTCATTTTGACTTCTGTCTTATCAGCAAGTGAAAATCCCAAAAGCGTTGATCCATTCTGTTCATTGTGGCCAACTCTACTTTCAGAAGGCAACATTTTGAGTGCCTTCGAATTTGAGGGGTTCATCTTCTGTCATTATATCTGACAATGTTCTGCTATTCACAATAGTTTCATCTTTTCGCACTCTGTCTGGCAATGCTCACTACTATGCATAAGGTTTGCAGTGGCTATCCATTCAGAAATGGTCTATCTCTCCTCCTTCCTAGTCTGTCTTATCTGGAAGCTCTGCTGAAAACTGCTTACCTTCAGTGACCCTGCTGGTATTTAACATACCAGTGGCTTGGGAATCTTAGCTAGAGCTATCTAAGGCAAGAAAGGGACATTAATGACATCTAAATTGGCAAAGAAGAAGTAAAACTCTCTTCATTTTCAGATGATATTATTCCATATGTAGAAAAATCCTGAAGACTCAGCAAGAAAATTATTGGAAATCATTGAAAAAGTCAGCAAATTGTCAGGGAGCAAGATCAACATACAACAATCATTTGGATTCCTTTATACTAATAAAGACAACTCTGAAAAAGAAATCAGGAAAACAATACCATTTACAATAGTCACCCAAAAGGTAAAAAAAAAACTTAGGAATAAAGCTAACCAGGGAAACAAAAGACCTATGCAAAGAAAATTAAAAAACACAACTACAAGATGCCAAAAGAGACTTACAAAATGGAAGAATATGCCATGCTCATGGATAGAAATACTTAACATTGAGAAAATGTCAACACTACCCAAAGCAATTTAGATATAATACATTTTTAATTGACATTCCAATGTCATTCTTTAAAGAGATGGAAAATCTGATCACTAACCTTACATGGAAAGGATAAAGACCTCAGATAAACAAAGCATTGCTTAAGAAGAAGAACAAAGTTGGAGGCTTCTTACTCCCTGATTTCAAAATCTACTACATAGCCACACTAGTCAAAATAACCTGCTACTGATACAACCAAAAATAAATAAATAAATGGAATAGCATTTAGAACCCAAAATAAATCCATCAACATGCAGTCAGCTGATCTTTCATAAAGGGCTAAAACACATTAAATGGGGGAAGACAGAGTCTCTTCAACAAATGGTACTAGAAAAACTGGAAATCCATTTGCACAAAAATGAAACAAGACCCATATCTCACACCATATACAAAAACAAACTCAATGTGGATTAAAGACCTAGATGCAAAACTATAAAGATCATCAGTGAAAAAATAGGGCAGACTTAAGGACTTGAACACATGGCATAAACACACTGTCAAACATAACTAAAAACACACAAATAGTAAAAGACAAAATAGATGACTGGGACCTCCTAAAAATTAGACATTTAACTGCATCAATAGATTTCACCAAAATAGTAAAAAAAAAAAAGAGTGCACAGATTGGGAAAAAAATTTTTGCAAGGACATATCAGACATTGAAATAATATTTAAGATTTATAGAAACTACAAGAAAAATCCAATTAAAAAATGGGCACAGGTCATGAACAGACACTTCACCAAGGAATATATCCAGGCAACCAACAAACATAGGAAGAGATGTGTATAATCATTAGCCTTTCAAGACATTTAAACCTAAACAACAATGAGATGTTACCTCACCCCAACATTAAAAGCAAAGTTCAAAAACCACCAGAAAACAACAAATGCTGGTGAGGGTATAGAGAGACTGGGATCCTTCTATATTGCTGGTGGGACTGTAAAATAATTCAACAACTGTGAAAAATAATATGGCACTTCCTCAGAAAGTTGGAAATAGAAATACCATATGACATATTAATCCCTCTACTTGGCATATTTCCACAAGAAATAAGAGTCAGGACACAAGTAGATATATACACACCAATGTTCATTGCAACACTATTCACAACAGCAAAAAGAGGTGACAACCTAAATGTTCCTCAATGGCAGAATGGATAAACACTTTGGTACATACACACAATGGAATATTATGCAATGGAGACGAATAATGAGGAAGCTGCAAAACACCTCATAATGTGGATGATCCTGGAGGACATTATACTGAGTGAAATTAATCAATCACAAAAGGATAAATATTGTATTGTTGTTGTCAAGTGCCGTCAAGTGTTGTGGAAACTCAAGAAAAGATTTTCATGCTAAAAGAAACATTCATTAATGGTTGCCAGGGGTGGTGGTGGTGGTGGTTGTTAAGCGCTCTCAAGTCAGTTCCAACTCATAGTGACCCTGTACAGGGTATCCTGAAGGTAATTCACTGGCTAGAAAGTAGACACATTAACTTATGTGCTGGGGAGAACAATATACAAGAAGTGGCAGGTTGGCAGAAGAATGATGACGACAGGTAAAGACACAGCAAGGGCTAAAGGGGATAAAGGTAAACAGTGTTATACACACAACCTTGGAGCAATAATGTTCTTTGAGTAGTTACATGAACAGACACACAGGCTGAACATGTATGGTAGAAAGAGTGGGAGTGTATCCACAAATATATAAGAATTTGAAAGAGGATATGAATGTGCTGGAGCATACAGTGGGTAAAATGATGAAAACTTCTTAGATATTATCACACATCGTAAGGCAATGTGCTTCTGGGCCTAGAGGCTCAATAGCATAATTTCAGGAGACCCCATGGTCAGTTGACATAACACATCCTACTTTGGTGAGTAGCATTTGGGATTTTAAAAGCTCATGAGTGGCTACTTAAGGCACAATTACTGATCTCTCCATGTGCAGAAGACAGAATGGTGAGGACCGAAGATGCTGGACTCAATTGTCCAATGGAGTAATGAAACATGTGAACATCAGCTTCCATGACTCTTAGACCAAAAGAACTAGATGGTACCTGGTTACCACTACCAACTGCTATGCAAGAGATCTCATTAGAAGTTCTTGGTTAGAGTGAGATAAAATGTGGGACAAAACTCAAAAGTTTTAAAAAGGCTGGGCTTACTAGTCAGAAAAAGACTGGAAGAACCCAAGACTGTAGCCCTCAACCACCCTTCAGGTCTGGAAAGGAACTCACCTTTATGGCCCAATGTTCAGCCAAGCAGTAGATAGGTATGCTGCACTTCCTATCTATTAGCAGACAACAGTAGTAGGTATGCTCACGATGGAATGGTCAATCATTCTAAAGCAAAAGGTCGACATTTACCTAAGGACAAAGTTGAGAAGGGATGAGAAGCTGGGTGGAATAGGATTAGGAAGCACAGGGAGGAAGTGGGATGACTGTTGTTGTATGGAGCGGATTGCATTCATGGAGGAAAAATCAATGTGTATGATTTATTTCCTGGAAAACTAATGATCTTGTCTGTAAACCTTCACTCAATTTACAATAAAGAATTAAAAAAAAAAAATACCAGTGGCATAGCTTCCATCATCACAGCAACACGCAAGCCACCACAGTATGACAAACGGACAAACAAGTGCTTCCATGTAGGCCTAAAATAGTGTCCGAGTAGTTTAACAAAAGGTTTGCCAGGAGTATTTTGTGGACAAAGGGAGCAGGCTTCATTTACATAATTAGCAGCCCTGCAAAAATGACCTCAGAGTATTTTTGCATTAAATCCTTACATTTTTCTCACCCTACAAGGGTGGATTAACACAATGTATGAACAAATGGGAGGAGCTCTGGTAGCGTAGTGGTTATAAATCAGGCACTCCGTACAGGGTCACTATGTCCACGGCACATAACAACAACAATAAACAAATGGTGATTGTAAGGTTTGGGTAAGACTAGTAGTCTCTTTGTTCCTTTGTAAAGGTTTTTGTTTTTGTTTTTTAATCTAACATGTACTCTTCTTGTCTCTATCTAGGAGCCCTGCTGTAGAATAAGCACTGGACTTCTAACCACAAGGTTGGCAGTTCAAACCCACCATCTACTTACTCCTAGGGAGAAAGATGAAGCTTTCTACTCCCATGCAGGTTTACAGCCTCTGCAGGACCCTTTCCAGAGAAGCAGCGACATCAGAGATGATGGCAGAGATGAGGACATGGAGAGAGACAGCAGTTGAGAACTCTTGACTCAAGGAAAGAAAAAGACCGTGTGTTAACGTCCAGGATGCAGGCTTGCAGAAGAGCCCTTTGGTTGTTTAAATGATTATATATTCCTGAGTGTTTTTGTGTACAACCCTCCCCCCCCCCATACCAATAAACAAACCAAACCAGAGGGAATAGAAGCAAATACTGTTGAATGATGATGCACAGAGGAGATTGTAATCATTGCAATGAAACGCTGGTGTTAAACTGATGTTCTCCCATGTAAACTATCACTCAATTCACAATACAAAAAAAAAAAAAAAAAAAGGTTTACAGGTTTACAGCCTCAGAAGACACCATACAGGGTTATGAGTTGGAACTGACTTGATGTAGTGGGTTGGTTTGGGTTGTCTCCATCTTTCTGATTCTTGGTTAGCTTCCAGCTGATGTTTTTCTAAATTATGGAAAAATGGTTTGAACTGTTCCAAAGTTCTATCTTCTACTAAAGTTTATTTTGTTCCTGTATTTCCTCTTACATAGTGACTACATTACAATTAGTGCTTTTCCTTTAAATATCTGGGATAATGAAAAGTGGGTTTGGTATGTAAAAATATAGTAAAAATTCTCTTTCTTACTCGAATGCAGAATTCTTCCAATCCGGGTAACAGGGTTCAGTTATTAACATGTAATGGGTGTCTACTGCAAATTTACCCCCAAATTGTTGTTCTATAAAAGATTAAAAAAATTGTGCAATTGTCATTCTAAACGGCAAGTTATGTTCATAATAAAAGAATTTGTAATCCACTAGAGATTGCAGGTCTGTTTCCTGGACCCATCCATATTTGTAAGGTGAGGTCAAAATACCATTGAGTACTATTCCAATCAAGAACCTCTTGATCTGTCAAGATTTGATATATTTTTTAAGGAGAAAATTTCCTCATAGATGCAAAAATCTTATAACCATTTGCTGGGATTCTTATTCCCTAAAGTAATATATTTTAATGTTAACATTTGGGAATGGGATTTAGGGCTCTTCTTTTTTTCTTCATTTTGGGAGACTCTTTCTCTTTTGAAAAGAGAGTTTATCAATTTTGCTACTGCTTTGGTGGTTTTGTCTGCAAAGTTGTTGCTGTTTTTTTTAAATGAAGATTATTTCTGTGCTATCCTGCCAGGTTAAGTCAGTGAAAAAGAATAAGACCCTCAAGGAGATAGATTGCTACAGTGGTTGCAACATTGGGCTAAAACACAGCAATGTTTGTGAAGCTGGTACAGGCAGTATTTTTTTCCGTTGTACATAGAGTCACTATCAGACAGAACAGACTTGGCACCTAACAATAACAACATCATCATTACTGAGCGTTACTATCATTATGTCAAAACAAAAGTCCTATGAAGCCAACATTTGAAATGGATTGCAATTTCATTAAATATATGATTTACAAATCAGAGCAACATTTCAAGTTATTGTTGTTAAGTGTCATCGAATTGGGTCTGACTCATAAACCTGTATAGGGTTTCCAAGGAGCAGCTGGTGATTTTGAACTGCTGACCTTGTAATTCTCAGTCCAGTGCTGATCCTACAGCACGACACCTTCCTAATATGAGAATTTCCAAAATTCTTATACCACATATTATTGGTATTGCCATGGAAACGGGGACCAGAACAGTGTTTATATAATAACAGTTTATATGTAAAACACAGCTTCTAGTCAGGTGCTAAGGAGCTCTGGTAGCTAGTGGTTACGAGTTGAGCTGCTAACTTCAAGGTCAGCAGTTTAAAACTACCAGCTGTTCCGCGGGAGAAAGATGAGACTTTCTGCTCCTGTAAAGATTTACAGCCTCAGAAACCCTATACAGGGTCTCTATGAGTCAGAACCGACTCCACAGCACACCACCACCACTACCTCCAGCTAGGTGCTAAAGTTTGTTTCCAGAAACTGATTGGATTCCCCAAAAGAGTTCAGTGCCTAAGGCAAAATGATTTTACTAATTAGCAAGACCATTGTTTGACTTAGAGGCAAATTTTTTTAAAAACTTTTTATTGTGAATTGAATGAAGGTTTACTGAGCAGATCATCAGTTCACCATTAATCAAATCATATACTTGGTTTCATCTCAGTGATTGCAATCCCCTCCATGTGACAATGGTTATCCCACTTTCTCCCTGTGATACGGTTTTCCATTCCATCCTCCTTTCCAACCGTTCTGAACTTTGTCCTCAGGTAAACGTTGCACTTTTGATTTTGAATGTTGACCATTTCATGGTGAGCACATCTTTACTGTTGTCCCCCTATATACCTATCTAGCACTTGCCTGAAAATTAGGGCCATGAAGGTAAGTTTCGTTCAAGACCTGAAAGGTGGCCGAGGGTTCCTCCAGTCTCCTTCTGACCAGGAAGCCCATTTTGTTTCGTTTTTTCATAAGTTTGAGTTTTGTTGCACATTTTCTCTCACTCTATCTGGGACCTTCTAATGTGACATTTAGGGGCCAAGACTCAAATTCATAAGGATATCTAAAAACAAATGGCCTGAGTGGTTCACTCCAAGCCCATGTATCCCAGAAGTCTGGATTTCAGGAAAATGCAAATGGTTTCTCAATCTTTATAAAAAAAAAAAAAATAAGTCCTGGTATATTAAAAAACTAAGGTTGACAGTTTCTGTTCTAGCTCTTACTGTGGAGTCAGACAGTGTCTCATTACCCAATAATTTATCTTTTTAGAAGCTTACCAAACAATGACTAAAGAGGAAGTGGCATTAGACAATTACATCACTTCAAAACCAGTCAGATAACAAGAAAGCAGCATGGGCTTGGGATTCCAACATGCCATTGGTGTTTATCTCTTAAAGATCAGCAAGGAACGCCTGCCTGCTTATCAAATACAGAGGACTTTTCTCCTTAAACTCTCTGCAGTGTCGGAAGCTACTGCTTTTCTACTCGAAACTCTTTCTTCCCTTGCTTTCTAGGACCCCACACTCTGCCCATGACACTTTTTTGTGTGTGTTCTATTCACTCTCTTAGAAAAATAAGATAGCTAACAATTACCAAGCATTTACTATTTAATTTAATCCTAGACTATCAGATAGGTTGTGGGACAAATTAAAGAAATTAATTTGGCCTTCATCTCTTGTTCCTGAAAATAACGTCCAATTTGCCAGCCATCAAGGTGCCTTTTATTTTTTAAAATAGCCAGGCAACATTTAAGCATGTGCAAATGAGTAGCATATTGGCTACACAAGCTCCACCTTGGCAGAAAACCTCAGGAAAGGAATGGAGTGTGATAGAATTCATCTTGCATATCCAGTGATTGTATATTCAGGGATTCAATCAATCATTTTGTATGCAATAAGGCCCCAATCATTGACTATTCTTGAGCACTAACAACCTTAAATGTGAAAGTTACAGAGGTCTTCCGGATTGGCGACAACCTTCATGTGCAGAAGCTGGTGGTCCACCCCTGGGCACAATGGAAGCCTCTTGCCAGAACCTCCCCAGACTTTGCCTGATGTGTCTCTTTTCTTCTATCCTGTCTGGTTATAATAAATGGGTAACTGTAAGTATAAGTAATGGTTTTTGTGAATTTTGTGATTTGTTCTAGAAAATTACTGAACCCACAAGGGACAGTAAGATTCTGTTTACTGAGACCGAGATGGGTAGAAAGAAAGAGGGACTGGCTGGTCTGAAGTGTGAGCTGTGTGAACCCTTGAGCCTACATCAACAACCTTGCCTAGGGTGGCCAGAGATGTTCTGGTCTTGTTCTGGGTGGTCAAGGACAAGGCCGGACATAACTCAGGTTGGTTAGGGCTGGAAAGATTTTTTGCCACATGAAATGGCTTGCAATGAGGACCATGGAAATAAGCAAAGGTGAAATCTAGATCCATTTCTAGGTGATAATTGGATTTGTTGAGTTATTGAGTACCGGTGTAGACTCAAGGGATTTGGTGTAGGGGAGAAAAGAGACCCCATCTTCATAAATATAAATATTATGTTGTTAAGTGCTATTGAGTTGGTTCCAACTCATAGAGAGTTCCAACTCATAGGGTTACCTAAGAGCAGCTGGTGAGTTTGAACTGCCAACCTTGTGGTTAGCAATCCAGTGCTTGTCCTACAGGACTTTAAGGAGTCCTGGTATGGTGTTGTAGGATAAGCACCGGACTGCTAACCATAAAGTCAGTGGGTCAAACCCACTAGCTGTTCCTTGGAAACCCTATACATGGTCACTATGAGTCGGAACCCAGTCGACAGCACTTAACAACAAGAAGTAAAGTAATCTGACTCCACATAAATATTGTTGTTGTTGTTAAGTGCTGTCGAGTCACTTCCGACTCATAGTAACCCTGTACAAGCTTTCCAAGGAGCAGCTGGTGGGTTTGAACTACTTACCATTTGGTTGATCCTACAGCACCTCACCAGGAATCCACATAAAGACTCTAGACTCTTTATCTCTTTGTTGTTGTTGTTATGTACCATGGAGTCGGTTCTTCCTACTCATAGCGACCCTGTACAGGGTTTCCGAGGCTGTAAATCTTTATGGGAGCAGCAAGTCTCTTCTTTCTCCCGTGTAACAGCTGGTAGTTAAGTCTTAAATAGGAGTAAAAATAAGACAAGACAATCATAGTTATCACCTAGGTGAGGAAAATCATCAATATGATGAGTTTTCCAAAGTTCTACCTCTATGTAGTGACCTTTTATAGGGCACAGAGAACAAAAGAGTGTCGGGTCTGGAAGAACTGAAAATTGGATGTGGTTTTTTTTTTTTTTTTTTTACGAGTGTGGGAATTTCGTGAAGATACCTTAAAATCCATTTATTTAAAATAGAAACCATCGTTTACTCTGAAGTTGTGAGAGCAGGCAACTAAAAAAATATTTGTAACACTGATGCCAAACTGGTTCCCCTTATGACTTTCCTGTCTATTACTGATACTGCAAAAAGATAACACCATTCTTGTTGCAGGATTCTCTACTCAACTAGGTTCAATAATTCATTGTAATGGTCACACAGAACTCAAACATCATACTCATGGTTATGGGGTTTATTAGAGAAATTCATAGGTTACAATGCGGGATCAAAAAGTGCTCTGGGCACAGTTGTTCCAGTCAGGACAGCCTCTCCTCAGCCGTGCCCACAGGCAGGGCCCTCTCTGCCTGATCAATGTTATGAAGCCCTATATTAGAGCTGCTGATAAATGCTCACAGGCCACACCACTTCACCATAAGCCTCAGCTGGAAGGCACTCGGCTCTAGCTCGATAGCTCAGCCAACCAATTAAGTGCATGGAGATATTCCACTCTGCAAGCAAGACTTCTGTCTTAAGGCACTCAGCTTTACTTGCTCTACGGGTTGGGAAGGCGACCGTGTTCTGGCTCTTAGTTCTGCTCCTGCTGCTCTGCCATTCCTCTGGTGTCACAGTATTCTGTTCCTGGCTTGAGGAGGTTCAATGCACAGGGATCTCAGGGGCCAAAGGATGCACTTCACTCCTGGCTCTCTTCTTCATTCTTAGTCGTAAGATCTCCCCTCCTTCTTCTGAGATGGAGAATTTTCTACACGATAGAATTCCAAGTTTTTAAACAGTTAATCCTGTTAACAATTACTCCCAATGCAATCATATAATCCTATCAGCATCTTTGTCCACCTTCTCTTACTCAGACTCATCATGAAAAGACTCGTTTGGTGGGAGTTACAAAGACTAAGGCTAGAAGAGACTTATTAATTCAGTACACCACAGGCTTCCTCCTGACTCTACTGGCCATTGTTCTTTCCAGACATGAAAAATGAACTTCCCCTCCCAATCCAAAACAGTCAATAGGAGTCAGTCCTTCAGTATGGCACAGAGTTGTAAGGGTGAACTTAGTCAGGTATTAGCTATTCCGATCTGCTGGAGATGTTCTTCTGATCTGATCAGGTTCTTGTAGCTTTGTCTGGCTCCTAACAGCATTTAACTGAATTATTCCTTTGTTCTGAGTCTCTCCTGAGGCACCAGCACTATGTAAGATTTTCCCTGCTGCTTTAATTTTAGCTTCCATTTGTCATTATTCCATTTGTCATTATTTTTACCCAAACTTTTCCACCTTGGAAAGGGACAGTTTCCACTGCTGTACCAGTCTAGAGTTCTGGTAGCAAGACCAGTCTACCAAGTGCTCCCCCCTCAGCCCTCTCCCATTCATGTTGCGTAGAATTACATAGTAAAGACAGGTGGACTATCTCGACCACTAGGCAGTATGGGACTAGTCACTGTCAATCCCAACTTTGCCAGACAGCAGGAAGATATAATCTATCCCATCAGGCCCTTGGTAATTCTGGCATATAGGTTCAGGGGTATAGTTACAGTGTCATTAAGACACCAAATCTGACTTATCTTTGAGTTTTTCTCCTTCGTTTTTCAAATCCAATCACTTATCAAGTCCTGAAGATTCTTTTTTGCAATCTTATCTTCCCTTTATCATATTTATTTCTAATATTCTACTGAAGATCTTTATTACTTCTTGTTGGTTCTGTTGTAATAATCTTCTGTTTACCTGCCCCATCTTAACTTCTAACAGTGTATACGTTAGATCTCCACAGGCTAATAAATGATATCCTCACTCCTTGTTGTTATTAGCTGCCCCAGAGTTGGTCCCCAACTCATAAAGACTTCATGTACATTCTTAGGCTTTGTTATTGTTATGAAGTGCTGTGAAGTCAGTTATGACTCATGGCGACCCTGTATAGGGTTCCAAGGAGCAGCTGGCTTAGCCCATGCTATTCATGGACTTCAATCAAACTGTTCTACCTGCCAATTGTTGAGGACTTTTGTTCTACCATAATTATCCTTCTGATTTGCCTCCCATCCAGAATATTCTTTCTACCATCTCCACCTATTGGAAGTTAACTCATCCAATGTTCACTCCATTCATTGATTCATCCACTCATTCTTTCATTGCTCAATTATTTAATGTCAGACACTGTTCTAGATGTTGTCAATGAAAAGATGGCTAAGAGTTAACCACTGACCTCCAGATAACCATAGAAATGTAGGAAATATAGGGTGTGCTGCACAACGAAGTCTAAGAATGTACATTGGCACCAGAAACAAGAGAGATTAATAAGTGAGAATAACACATGAAGTCTTTATGAGTTAGGGGCCAATTCTGTGGCAGCTAATAACAACAAGGAGTGAGGATATCATTTATTAGCCTGTGGAGATCTAATGTATAGACTGTTAGAAGTTAAGATGGGGCAGGTAAACAGATTATTACAACAGAACCAACAAGAAGTAATAAAGATCTTCAGTAGAATACATCCTGACCACCTTGTATTGCACTGTGCCTGGAACACTGTTATCTTCTGCTGAAAAAGATTTGCAAAATGAATGAACACATTTCTACCTGAGTGTAAACTCTTGAAAAGTAAGGCAGTGGCTTTGTACGTTGTATTCTGTGAGATGCCCACTAAATAATTCTTCAATTAGGTGCATCTGTTAAAATTCTATTGATTGGATTTCAGGATTTAGGAAATATTTGCATCTCTTTTAAGGAACTTATTAAATTCTAAAATGAGCCAATTTAAAAGCCTTTTTATTGAACCAAAAGCCAAAGTAATGAAAACCAATTTTGAAAGTTAAAAAAATAAATCAACAGTGAGACTCAATAATAATAATTGTTTTTGAACTCCCTATTGCTTAACACAATATATATATATATA
>NW_006408580.1:5579808-5581836 GCF_000296735.1 Chrysochloris asiatica
ATTTCTGAATAAAACTTTTCTTTACTCTAGGGAACTCCTTAGCCACCCCCAAGCTTACACAATAATTGAAGTTGTTAACTGCTCTGCCAAATACAGATCATTTGCCTGGGAGTTTGAATCACTTTAAGAAGCTCACTAACACTGCTTATGGTGAAAAAAAAAAAAAAATGTTCGTCTAAGGTTCAGAAAATTTCTGCAGATTCATGTCTTAGTCTTTTTTTCAAATGAAATGAAAATTGTCGTTGTTGTTATTAAGTGCCGTTAAGTCGATCCTGGCCCATAGCAACCCTGTATAGGTTTCCAAGAAGCAGCTGGTGAGCTTGAACCTTGTAGACTTTGCAGTCTGACACATTAGCCCACAGAGCCACACCAGGGTGTGTTATTAAATTTCCTATGTTTTCTAAGATATAGCATGTATAGTCCACCTCTGTTCTGATGAAATTATTACTAGATATCTGGATTATTACATTCTTTGTCTCCATCATTAGATCTCTCCATACTGGCTATTTCTACATAGTGAGACTCTGGGGAATTTGAGGCTTTCTTATTTGTATTTTGCTGCATTCCTTGAAAAACAAATTCAAATAAAAGACATGTTTCATTTTTATAAAATCAATATGTCATTACTTGATTTTTAAAAATTTAGTTTCTATGTTTCAGATTAAATTCAGGCAATAAACATTTATTGGGCTTCTATTATATGCTAAGCTGCAACATCGAATGAGATGGGGACACTTCTTTTAAGGACTTTACAGCCCAGTTGGAGAGAAAAACATATAACTGGACAAAAACAAGTATGCCTGAGAAAATGCACAGGGAACTATGGGGACAGAGGAAGCATTCTCTTGTCATGAAGGACAAATAGTAACTGACCAAGAGACTGAGGACAGAGAAGGTAGAGGCAACTGCATAAGCCAAGGTCTACAAATAAGAAATCATGAATTGTGTGGGTAGTTTCAGGCTTTGCTGGGATTGTTGGTGAATAGGGTGATGAGCAGTCAGTCGGGGAAGAAACTAGAGAGGTGTCCAAAGACCCGTTCAGTAAGGACTTCCTTGCTATTCCAACGCATCTATGCCATGTTGTGGGGTAAAGCACTGAACTGCAAGGTCAGTTTGAACCACAAGGTCAGTGGTTCAAACTAACCAGCTGCTTCTTGGAAACCCTATGAATTGGAGCCAAACAACAGCACTTAACAACAACAACAATGGGACTCCTTAACAACAACAACAATAGGACTCCTGGTATAACAATGTAGGATAAACATTGGGCTGCGAACCCACAAGGTTGGCAATTCAAATCCACTGGCAATCTTGTGCAGCTTCACGTCATGAATCCGAATTGACTCGATGGCACTTAACAACACCAGCAACATGGATCTTTGTAGAAAACTAAGCATCACGTTTTAAAAAAGAAAGTGACAAGGTCAGGCATGCAATTAGATAAATCAACCAGGCACCAAGACTGGTAATATGAGGAACATAACACCAGTTAGGAGGTGTTTACAGTAATCCATAGAAAAGATTATGAAAGTTTGAAGTAAACCAATGGATGCACCAGGTGTTGGGTTTGAAGAATATTTTCGTTGATGGTGGCTGTTGTCAACTCATGATGAACCCATGCACAACAGAATCGAACACTCCCAGGCCTTGTAGAATCTCCATGATTGGTTGCAGATTTGATCATGATGAAGTCCATCTTAGTCTGGAAACGGTACTGCAACCTATTTAGCATCATAGTAACATGAAAGCGTACAGTGCCAGACAGGCGGTGGCTGAACATAAGGTACACTGACCAGGATTTGAACAAACCCAGGTCTCTTGCATGAAAAGTAAGCATTCTACCAATGAACTACCACAGCCTTTTTTTTTTTTTAAGGCATTATCTCCAAAATGTATTTTTTTTTAAAAGGTTTTTATTGTGGATTGAGTGAAAGTTTACAGGGCATATCATCAGTTTTACATTCAACAAATCATATACCTTGTTTCATTATATTGATTATAATCCCCACCATGTACCATCAGTTAACA
>NW_006408580.1:5582284-5582717 GCF_000296735.1 Chrysochloris asiatica
TAAACTCCCTCTTGAAACCTTGTAAGCCAGTCGCTTCGTGCCTTTATTGCCCCCTCATTTTAGGTAGCCAATGTTTAAGTTGCCCATCCCTGTCTACCCTGTGTACAGAGCGGATAGCATTTGAAGACTCTTTCCCTCTCTGTTGGTATTTAGAGTAACTACCTCTCTGAGTATAGGTCAGGTTCATCATGAAGATGTATCTTCCGTCACTGTAGCTGTTTCAGTCTGCTTGTCCTTTCTAGTGGGAATGTCTCACCTCACAAGGTTGTGGATGGAACTCAGGATTCCATCTAAAGTCCTGTACTCTGTAAATGCTTTGCACGAGGCCTGTTGCACTGGGCAAGTTGTAGAACCCCTTTGAGGTATTCCAATCAATTATAAGCTGGAGGTGGGCTTACATGTTTTCTCTAATCATGTTTCCCAACATTCCTTT
>NW_006408580.1:5584320-5584995 GCF_000296735.1 Chrysochloris asiatica
CTAAAAGGAAATAATTTGGGATCCAGGCCCGAAGATATCCTGCTAGGCCTAAAAAGGAGAGAAGCTCTTGTTTATTAACAGGCACCACCCTATGAGGCGTCCCTCCAGCCGGCGGGGGGCGGAACGGACAAGTCCCGGACTTGTTCTGGTGAGTTCTGAACTCACTATGGGAGACACAGAACCTGACACCCGGTCTGTGTCCCAGATGGAGTCTTATGTCCTGGTTACCGGGGTCCAAATCTCCATACTCAGGGCAGCCACAAAAGGGGACTTACCCGAGCCAGAGGGCTGAAGAATAGTCTGCCGGTGATGGGTGCTGAGAGGGCGTCAGGGAAGATGATTGTGGACGCTGGGAGGGCGTGTTGAAACGAGCGGGTTAGGGCGCCGGGAGAATTGGGGTCCTGTGCCTTCCAATGTTAAATCGGGGGCCTCAACCATCCCGCTTCTGACACCAATGAAAGGGAAAACAACCCGGTGCTGCTCATCAACCACACCTCACTCCAAATGGCCCATCTAGAGACTTTTACTCAGGGTGAGGAAGGTAACCTCTGTCGGAGAGGAGGCAGGAGGCAGAAGGGAAGAGAGGAAGAAGAAGAGGTCAACGGGAAGGGAGGGGACTTATATAGGTTCAACAGGAAGGGAGTGGTCATTGCTGGGGTGATTTAGCTCTGGCCT
>NW_006408580.1:5585880-5593007 GCF_000296735.1 Chrysochloris asiatica
GGGTTCGTTGAGCTTCTTGAATGCTTATCTTTTCACTTTTCATGATGTTAGGAAAATTTTCTTCCAGAAGCTCTTCAACTATCTCCTCTGTGAGCTTGTATGATTGTTCCTGTTTTGGAATGCCAATAATTCTTATGTTATTCCTCTTCATGTTATCCAATATGAAGCTTACGCCTTCTTCACATTTTTTTTATCCTTTTTTGTATTTGTTCTTCTATCTGAGTAGTGTTGAGAGATTTATCTTCTAACTCACTAGTTCTGGCTTCCCTCTCTTCAATTCTACTCCTTTGCCCTTTCAGTGTATTGTCCATTTCTGATATTCTCTATTATTAATCATTTGGACCTCTTTCAGTAGGTTTTGAATTTTTTCCAATGCTGTATCTATCTTATATGATTGTTCCTGTAGTGCTTGCCTGACTTCTTCCTTATTTTTCTCAACTCCATTGTATAGTGTTTTGATACATTTTATAATCATTTTTCTGAATTCCTTCTCCAGCATTTCCAAAGCCTGCCCATCTTCCAGTATGGAGTGTAGGTCTACTTCCTGCTCATTTGCCTCAGTTAGTGTATCTCGTTTCTGAACAGGTGCAGATATGGTCATCTGCTTCTGTTTTTTGGGCATCTTCAGGGGTTATCTGTGGCTTTACTACTTAGATAGATATGCATTTTGGTAATTTGTATGCTCTCTGATTGTCTCCAGGTAGATGTGATCAGGAAATGGGCTTCCCTTTTCACTCTTCTTCTTGAGAAATTTCAAGATGCCACTGTTGGTCATTTTGATGTAATTTAGGATTTAATTTTCGGCTTATTTCCTTTTTTGTGTGCTTTTCACGCTCCACAATCCTCGTTCAGGCCTTTTTTCTAGTTGGAAACAGTTCAGGGCCAGCTGTGGCTGTTTGGTTTTCATTGGAAACTGTGTCTTTAAATTTCACAGAGATCTGTGTGCATGCGTGGTAGAACCCTCCGAGGGTGGGGCTGGGGTGCCCACTAGCTCAGACACCCCTAGAGTCACCAGAATGGAGGTGCGCAGACAGCAAGGGACCAATGAACAGCTACCAAGAGTAAAGAATATCTACACCTTTATCTCTGCGGTTCTGCCAGGCATCTGTGGCCGCTCGAATCCTTCCCCTGCTTGGTCTTAACCAAGATGGCGGCTCCTGGAACAGCTGAGCATTCGGACTAGAAAGCAATGGATTTCTTGCTTCTGCCACAAATTCCCCCAGCTGTAAGCCTTCCAACCTTCTAAATATTCCTTTATATGTGGTTCAGAGTTCTGGGACCATCCCCTGAGCCTGCTTGGTCAGGTATTCTGTGTTGTTGCTGGCAGAGCTCTTACAACACTTCCACCCGATCCACCATCTTGTTTGTTCTCACCACTGCTTTTAAGTATAACTGTTGGAGGAGAATATTGAAAGTACCATGGGCTGCCAAAAGAACCAACAGATCTGTGTTGGAAGAAGTGCAACCAGAGTGCTTCTTGGAAGCCTGGATTGCCAGACTTCGTCTTTTATACTTTGGACATATTGTCAGGAAGGTCCAGTCCCTGGGGAAGGATATCATGTTTGGTAAAGTGGAGGGTCAGAGAAAAAGAGAAAGAGGAAGACCCGCAGTGAGATGGATTGGCACAGTGGCAGCAGCAATGGGCTCAAACATAGGAATGATTGTGAGGTTGGCCCAGGATCAGGCAGTGTTTCATTCTGTTGTGCATAGGGTCGCTATGAGTCAGTACCAACTTGATGGCACCTAACAACAACCTCCTGGTAGTCAGGTGTATGGTTAGTCCCTGTTCTCACCACAAGGTCGGCGGTTCAAGCTCACCAGCCACTCCTCGGAAACCCTATATAGGGTCGCTATGGGTCAGAACTGACTTGATGTCACTTAACAACAATGTATACGTGTTTTATATATATATATATGAGGCTTTCTGCTCCCGTAAAGATTTACAGCCTTGGAAACCCTGTACAGGGTCGCTATGAGTCGGAACCAACTCCACGGCACATAACAACAACAACAATATATATATATATATTTGTTGTTGTTGTTGTTGTTATGTGCCGTGGAATCGGTACCGACTCATAGCGACCCTATACAGGGTTTCCAAGGCTATAAATCTTTACGGGAGCAGAAAGCCTCATCTTTCTCCCGCAGAACAGCTGGTAGTTTCGAACTACTGACCTTGAGGTTTGCAGCCCGATTCGTAACCACTACACTACCAGAGCTCCATATATACAAACAGTGAACAGAGTTCCCGTCTCTATCACATCCACCAGGAGACAGGTGGGGAGTACCTGAGAACACACCAACATACAATCATCAATTAAATAGAAATACAATGACACCACAATGTCTCAGAGAAAACAGACAATTTCAGTTTACATGAAGAAACAAGACAGAATGGATTGAACAGTGACCAAAATACAGTCAGAAAATACAATACCAGAAATGGAGCAGAACTACAGGATAAGAAATTTAAAAAATAATAATATTTAGCTATCTTCAATGGATTGAGAGAAGGATGGAAGAAAGCAAGGAGAACAAAGAAAAACTTCAGAAGAAATCAGAAAAACACTACAAGAAAAAACTGACAAAATAAATGAAAAATTGTCACCCATACAAAAACAGGAATTAGAAAGTCAAAAAATTAATACTAAGACTTCAGAAATAGATAATACATTGAAAAAGCAAAGTAGAATTGAATTAATGGAAAGCCAAATTACTGAGCTTGAAGCTAATGAAGAAATCTCTCAATATTCCTGGAGGACTGCTAATCTCAAGGTCGGGGTTCAAACCCACCAGCCAGCCATTCCTCAGAAATCCTAAACAGGGTTGCTATGAATCTGAATGGGCTCAAAGGTACTTCACAAAAAGCAACAATCATTAAAAAAGAATTTTAAAATCCCAAGAAAGCCTAATATTTATGTGGGATATTATCACAAGGAATAGTTGACATGTGATTGGAATTCCAGAACAGGAAACGATGAGAGACACCATAGAGTTGTTGGAAGGAAACTTTCTTAACATCATGAAAGACACGCAGACAGCCATTTAAGAAGCTGAATGTACTCCCAACAGGATAGATGCCAAAAAAAGAGTCACCAAAGCATATATTATAATCAAATTTTCAATACCAACGACAAAGAAATAATCCTGAGAATAGCTGGGGGGTGGGGGTGGGGGAAGACCACCACTCATCTGTCAGTTTGTCTTACTGTTGGCTGCTGACGTGTTGCTGTGATTCTGGAAGCTATGCCACCAGCCTTTTATTTATTTTTTATTTCATTAAAAATTTAATACCGTTTTATTTAACTTCAAAAACACTTCAGCATTCTAAACATACAAAAGAAATAAAAGAGCATTGCAGAGTGTGCTTAAGTAGAGAAAGTTCTGGAACTTCCACTGAGGCAGTGGCTCTTCACTTAACTGACAATGAAGAGTTGGACATTTGTTCAAAAAAAAAAACATTTGAAAAACTACCGCATTTTAAAAAACCACAAAACAAAACAACAACAAAATAAGCAGCTTTCATGCTAGCTGACACTCCTTTTTCCACAGCCAAGAATGGCAGTAGATGCTACAGTCACATTAGATACACAACGAGACAACCTGAAGCTACATGGATGGCACTGCAGTGTCAACAGGTCAGCTTCACCATGCATGCCCTGAGCTCCGGCCCCTCCAAAGGGCCCCGCCCCCCAGCGCCCCAGCCAAGCATGGACAAAGAGTTTGTCCCAGTATTTTGTTCTTTTACAAGACTATAGATATGTACAGATGAGAACTCAGGATTTCTAGCCAATAACCATTTAGTCAACACTCCCTTACAAATTAAAAAAAAACAAAGATGCCAGAAACAACTTCAAATGCCTTGTCACACCAACAGCAAAGTGCACAGAGCAAGGATACCATGGGAGTGCCTTTGCATATTTACATATTTCCCAGCTATCTTTAACGGAAATTTTTTAATGCTTGGGAATATATACAACTTTGATACAGACTCAGGGTGCTCTGGACACCCAGGGCCACTTCATGTAAACCACTGACAGGTCGCAAGCATTTTGAGTGATCACGACCCAAGTTTGTAATGAAGCCTAATGAGGGCAACAGACTGGCCTCAAAGAGACACGCATCAATCACTGCGCTCCCCTACTCCAAGGTATTCACAAGGAGATAAACAGATACATTCATCGTCATCCTCATCCTCCCCCCCCCCCCCACCACACACACACACACAATGTTAGTGGGATCCTTTGCACGGATCAAACTTCCCTTGTAGTGAGCAACATCCGTCTTGTACTTGTTCAGTTTCTCCGCCTTGTTGATGTAAAGCTGCTTCTCATTGTGGCTCAATTTATTTCACATCTCATCCAGCTTTTAGGCCATGTCACTAATCCAGATGCCAGGATTTGTGGATTTGATGTTCTGGCGAAATTTGGAACAGAACAGAAAGAACCCAGACGGTGGTCATTTGGGAGCATTGAGGTTTTTCTTTTTCTTGCCTCCTTTGGAGGTGGTGGTGGTGGTGTGCCATGGAGTTGGTTCTGAGGCTGTAAATCTTTATGGGCGTGGAAAGCCTCTGCTCCACCGAACAGCTGGTAGTTTCGAACTGCCCTTGAGGTTAGCAGCCCGACGTGTAACCACTATACTACCAGAGCTCCTTTTACTTCCCTTAGCTGGCTCATAATCCTTCATTTCCCAGTCATAATGTACTTTGTCCACCTTTGCCATCTCATCAAATTTAGATTTCTCTTTCCCAGACAGTCTTCAACGTCTCAGAACACTACTTCGAAAATTCAGCAAAATTGACAAGGACCTCTGGGTTCTTCTTTTTATATTCCTCTAGGCATATCTGCACAAAGAAAGCATATGCAGACATTTGGTTTCTTGGGGTCACCTTTAGCCATCCTAACTATATTGGTCAGCGTCTGCTGCGCATTGCCACCACCACTATTTTAAATACCAGTAGGGTACACTCATGTTGGAGAGGTTACAGCTGAGCTTCCAGACTAAGATAGACTAGGAAGACGGAGAGGCAGGCTACTTCTGAATGTTTAGCTACTGAAAACCTTATGAATAGCAGGGGAACACTGTCAGCACCAGATTATTGAATATTGAAACATGATGAAGAGCACCAGAATATTGTCAGCTATAATTACAGAAGATGAGCCCCTTAAATTGGAAGGCACTTAAAATATTGCTTGAAAAGAGCTCCCTCCGAAAAGTAAAGTTGACTGTGATGATGTGAACGGAGTAAAGCTTTCAGGACCTTCATTTGCTGGTGGGGAACAACTTAAAAGGAGGAGAAACAGCTGTAAACATCATTAATAATCGGATTTCTTGGAGGTTGAGATGATCCACTGAAACTGTTGCCCTGAAACAATCTTCGGACTTGAAACTGGTTTCTTGGTTTCCTGAAGGTCATCTTTAAACCGGACAATAAAAACAAATAAATAACAACAACAAAAAAACCCCACCTTTTCTGTGGAGTGTTCTGACTCTTTGCCACCCAGTATAACAGTAGAACTGCCCCAGAAGGTTTCTAAGACTGTAATCTTTACAGAAGCAAACTGGTACATCTTTCTCCTGTGGAGTGACTAGTGGGTTCAAACCACTGACCTTTTGATTAGTGCTTTAACCACAGTACCACCAGGGATCCTTAAGACAAACAATAAACCAAAAACCCCCACTGACCATCTAGGACAGAGTAGAACGGCTCCATAGGATTTCTAGATGGTAAAACTGTAAATCTTTTCAGAAGTAGCCTGCCTCATTTTTCTCCCACAGAGTGGCTCGTGGGTTTGAACTACTGACCTTTTGATTAGCAGCCCAAACCTTAACCTACTGCCCCACCAGGACTCCCAATAGGCTAGTTTGATTAGTAAAGAACATTTGCCTCGGGCATTGTGCTCTTTTATAGATTTATATATGTGCAGTCCGTTTCAACAAACAGCAATTCCAAAGTTCAGACCAAAATGTATGTTTTAAGGTCAGTTGATAATTATGTAAATTGTTCTTCAAGAAAATGCTGTATGCAATTCTGCATAATCACAAGCTGTTTTATATAAACCCTGCTTTGTCCATGTTTCCATGGCAATGTATGACCACTAGCAATAAGCTGGGGTATAAGATTCTTTAAATCTCTTTCTTCTAGAGAATGTTGCCCCAGTTTTCAAATCCGTTTCTGAAAAAAATAATTCTGTCGCTACTTCCTTGGCAATACATCCAGAACACAACTGCTTCTCACCCCGGTCACTGCTGCTATTGTGGACCATGCCACTGTCTCTTCACCAGGACCACAGCAATAGCCTTCTGATTGATCTCCCTGTTTCCTCTCTTGATCAACCAGCACCTTGGTATTCCCCACATAGCAGCCAAAATGAACACTTTTTAAAAATGCAGGCCAAATCATATTACTTCTCTTCTCAAACCCTTTAAATGTTTTCCCATATCACCTAGAGTTAAAAAAAAGAAAATCCTTGCAGTGTCCTGATCTGGTCTGCCTTTAATTCCTCCTGCTGTCTTTCCTTTTGCCCACTCTGCTCCAGCCACCTTGCCTTCCAGTGGTTCCTTCAACATGGTGGCCATGCACCTACCTCTGGGCTTTGCTCTTGGCTATTCTTACTGACTGCAGTTTTCTTCATCAGCTTACTACTCAGTTCCTCAGCACAGTAGTCACCTCATCAGAGAAGACTTCCCTGATCACTCCCTACTTTGGTTTCCTTTAAAGCTCATATCATTTACTGGAATACTATATATTTAGTTGTTTGTTAACTCCTTAATCCCTCTCCATTGAGAATATAAATTCTTTAAGGACAGGAACAATTCTCTCTTTTATCCACTGCCGTATCCTCAGTGCTGGAGTCCTGGTGTGGTGCTGTGGGTTAATGCGTCAGATTGCAGAGCTGTTTGAACCGCAAGCTCGGTGGTTCAAGCTGCTTCATGGAAACCCTATACAGGGTCGTTATGGGTTGGTATCTGCTGGGGACAGCATACGCAGACCCTGGGTTGATCAGTGGCAGCCCCATTAAACCACCTCTGAATATAATCAGTTTAACCCAGATGCTCTCCTTCCTCCTGAAAGTATATAGGAATATTAAGAACAATGTAGCATTTTAGGTATAGATAAATGAAGC
>NW_006408580.1:5593507-5608718 GCF_000296735.1 Chrysochloris asiatica
CACACTTCCTTGTCGAGGCGGGACCCCGACATAGGACCTCAACGGCACTTAACAACAACAACAGTCCTCAGTGCTAGCATATAGTGGAATTCAATGCAAAGTGTTGAATGAATAAAGACAAGGAGTAAAATCTTAAAATCTTACTGAAAGTCATTTAATAAATAAGACAAAATGTTCCTGAAACTATGGTTCTTCATCAGCCTTCAGGTCTGGAAATTAACTCACCCCCATATATCATTTTTCAGCCAAATAATAGACAGATCTATAAAGGGAACAATAATACTAGTGAGGTACACACACCTTAGAATAATCAGTCATTTGAGATCAAAGGGGCAGCATTCACCCAAGGACAACATTCGAAGGGGTTAGGAAAGAAGGAAGCATAGAAACAAGAAACACAGGGAAGATGCGAGATACGTGATATGGGAATTGTGGGAGTTGCAGCCAGAGACATGGAAAAAAAACCGTGCATGATTTGTTGAACGAAAAACTGATCTTAATAAACCTTCAATCAATTCACAGTAAAAAGTTTTAAAAAGAGAAAAAAAACACGGAAAACGTATTATGTCATAGTCGAAACCCTTCCAGGGCATTGGTTAGTTCAGTGATTCTCACGCTGTGATTCCTTAGATTCTTGGGGTTCCTTTAGACACTTTCAGAGTTTCCACAAGGTCAAATCTATTTTCATAATGCCATTAAAACATTCTCTACCTTTTTCATTCTGTTGACGCTTGCGATGATGATGCAAAAGCAATAGTGGCTAATACTATTGGTGCCTTAATTAAGAATCAATTTGCCTGAGTCGTTGTTTCTTCACTGCCACACACTTACCAGGTAAATAAAACTCAAAAGAGCCAATAATACTGAAGAATGACCTTACATTCTTGTTTATTAAAAGTATTAATTTCATTAAATCTTGGCACAAATTTTTAACAGTTTATATGACAAAATGAAATGTGTGAATAAAACACTTGTGTGTAGTGGTTATGAATTGGGCTGCTAACCTCATGGTCAGCAATTTGAAATTAGCAGTGGTTCCGCTGGAGAAAGATGAGGCTTTCTGCTCCCATGAAGATTTACAGCCTTAGAAACCCGATGTAGGGTCACTAGGAGCCGGGAACTGACTCCACAGCACATACCACCACCACCGCTATATCTTCTTCTGCTTCTGTAATGGATGTCTAGGGAAACACATCTGTGGTTGAGTTGTGACCTGAACAAGCCACCTTTTCAAGAAAGACCATTTTTATTACAAATAACAACTGGCAAACCAACTGCTTTATAATCATATGTTATTACATATGATTATAGATTCTTTGAATAGCAGGGCACAACAAAAAGACCCTTTCATATCTGAGAGGCAGACTTGCTGTTTGCTTTCAGCTCCAAAGGAGAGAAGGCGGGGCTACACAGAAGGCTGTACCCAGGGACAGCTTAACAGCAAGCTGAAGGTGTAGGAGATGATTAATGCATGGCAAGCAAAGTAGGGTTACTAGGTTTCAAAACGGCTTCCTCAGGCTCTCCAGGGCATTGGGGCTGGCCCTAGTTGATGGGAACCTGGAGCTGTCATAATAAAGTGAGAGTCTGATTAGGAAGGTAGAGTGGTTGGATTGTGGATTTAACCAGCAGCTCAAGAAAGGGAACCAACTGGCCTCTAGCAAGGGTCTGAAAACTAGGTCAAGAAAGCATTTTAAGAAGAAGAAGAAAAAAATCAAAACCCACACACTATATTATACAGATTATGGTTATTAGACTTGGGCATTTCACATTCATTTTCTGGAAAATAATGAAGTAAGCCTGTTACTTCAAGGAAAACAACTGGCAGTATTTGTTGCCAAAGATAAAATTGCAGCTTTCAAGAGAAAATTAAAATTTTGAAAAATGTGAACCTGACACTTCCCAATGCTTAAAACACATTTTTAAATGAGATTGGTGGTGATATTAATGCATCTGCTTTTTAAAATATTTGTATAATAAAAGTGTGAGCCTTTGGAAAAGCCACATAACTCAGTGAATCAATATTTTCCATACAAACCTATGCATGATTTAGTAAATTCATGAATTGGTAAAAGATCTTTAAAAGTGTAAGATTTTTCACTTGATCAGTAGATTTCATTGGAACACAGTGTGAAAAGTCCATTGATCCGATTTCAGATTCCACATTGCAACTAAGTTTGAGAAACTACCCTGAATTTTGGTGTAGTATCAGACAAGTCTACGAGAGCCAAAATATGACCTTGAATTTATCCCTCCTGAATTTAGAGATCATCTGAAGAACAGATTTGATGCATTAAACACTAAAGACCAAAGACCAGAAGAGTTGTGGGATGACATCAAGAACATCATACATGAAGAGAGCAAAAAGTCATTAAGAAGACAAGAAAGAAGGAAAAGGTCAAAATGGATGTCAGAGGAGACTCTGAAACTTGCTCTCCAGCATAGAGGAGCTAAAGTAAAAGGAAGAATTGAAGAGGTCCAAGAGCCAAACAGAAAATTTCAAAGATCAGCTCGAGAAGATAAAACCAAATACTATAATAAAATATGCAATGATTTAGAGTTGGATAACCAAAAGGGAAGAACACGGTCAGCATTTCTCAAGCTGAGAGAACTAAAGAAAAAATTCAAGCCTCGACTTTCATTATTGAAAGATGCTCTGGGCAAATTCTTGAATGATGCAGAGGGCATCAAGAAAAGATGGAAGGAATACACAGAGTCATTGTACCAAAAGGAAGTGGTTAATGTTCAACAATTTCAAGAGGTACCATATGAACAAGAGCCCATGATACTCAGGGAGGAAGTCCAAAGTGCATTGAAAGAATTGGCAAAGAACAAGGCACCAGGAATTGATGGAATAAAAATTGAAATCTTTCAAGAAAGTGAGGTAGCACAGGAGGCACTCACTCCTCTCTGCCAAGAAATTTGGAAGACAACTATCTGGCCGACTGATTGGAAAAGATCCATATTTGTGCCCATTCCAAAGAGAGGTGACCCAACGGAATGTGGAAATCATCGGACAATCTCTTTGATATCTCAAGCAAGTAAAGTTTTGCTCAAGGTAATACAGAAATGGCTACAATCATACATTGACAGAGAGCTTCCAGAGGTTCAATCTGGATTCAGAAGAGGCCATGGAACAAGAGATATCATTGCAGATGTCCAATGGATCTTGGCTAAAAGCAGAGAATATCAGAAGGATGTTTACCTGTGCTTTATTGACTATGCAAAGGCTTTTGATTGTGTGGATCATGACAAGCTATGGACAACATTGAGAAGTATGAGTATTCCAGAACACTTAATTGTACTTCTGAGAAATCTGTACCTGGACCAAGAGGCAGTTGTTCCAACAGAGCATGGGAACACTGAATGTTTTAAAATTGGGAAAGGTGTGAGACAGGGTTGTATTCTTTCACCATTCTTGTTCAATATGTATGCTGAGCAAATAATACGAGAAGCTGGGTTCTATGAAGGAAAACATGGCGTCAGGATTGGAGGAAGACTTATTAACAACCTGAGATATGCAAACGATACAACCTTGCTTGCTGAAAGTGAAGAGGACTTAAAATATTTACTGATGAAGATCAAAGAGCACAGCCTTACATATGGATTACAACTCAATGTAAAGAAAACCAAAATCCTCACCACTGGACCAATAAACAGCATTCTTCTCAATGGAGAATAGACTGAGGTTGTCAAGGACTTCATTCTTCTTGGATCAACTATCAACACTCTCAGAAGCAGCAGTCAAGAGATCAGACGACGTATTGCATTGGGCAAATCTGCTGCACAGGAACTTTTTAAAGTATTGAAGAGCAGAGATGTCAGCTTGAGGACTAAGGTGCGCCTGACCCAAGCCATGGTATTTTCAATAACCTCATATGGATGCGAAAGCTGGACAGTGAATAAGGAAGATCGTAGAAGAATTGATGCCTTTGAGTTGTGGTGTTGGAGAATACTGAAAGTGCCGTGGACTGCCAAAAGAACCAATAGATCTGTTTTGGAAGAAATGCAACCAGAATGCTCCTTGGAGGCCAAGATGGTTAGGCTTCGTCTCTCCTACTTTGGACCCATTGTCTGGAGAGAACAGTCACTGGAGAAGGATGTCATTGCTGGGTAAAGTAGAGGGTCAGAGAAAAAGAGGAAGACCCCAACGAGATGGATCAGCCAGGTGACATCATTGATGGTGTCAAGTGTGGCGGTGGTAGTGAGGTTGGCCCAGGATCTGACATTGCTTCGTTCTGCTGTGCATGGGGTCACTATGAGTGAGTTCCGACTCGATGGCACCTGACAACAACAACAACAATCAGACAAGAATCTGAAAAGACCACTAAAAGATTTCTCCTTTTTTCAACTACACATCTGTATGAAGCTGAGTTTTCTTCATCTACTACGACCAAAACAACAGAATACAACAGATTGGAAAGAGAAGTAGATATGAGAATCTAGGTGTCTTCAATTAAGCTAAAGAGTTAAGAGAGTTTCAGAAATGTAAAATAATGTCATTCTTCACACTGTTTTTTGTTTTAGAAAATAGTTATTTTTTCATGAAAATACTTATGTGAACAAGGAATGAGTTTATTTTTAATAAGATTCTGGGGTCCTCAATAACTTTTAAGATGTAACGGGGGAAATAAAACTAAAAAGTTTGAGAACTATTTGTTCAGATTAATCAAAACTCAACCCCTAGAGCGATGCTTGTCAAGGAAGATCAGGTGAATCTGATCAAAGTAGACTTGTTTGCAAGGAAGGAGGGAGGAGCTGGAATGAAGAGTATCTGCTACCTGTTGTTGTGGTCATTAAGTGCTGTCCAGTGGGTTCCGACTCAGAACGACCCTATATAGGTTTTCCGAGGAGCGGTTGATGGGGTTGAACTGCCTGCCATGTTGTTTCCTGTCCAGTGCTGATCCTACATCACCACACTAGGAGTCCCAGAGCTGCTAAATTAAGTTTTTAATTGTGTCACTTGAAATTTTCATTTTCCACTTGGAAATCGTAGTTAATTACAAAAAGTATACAGTTTTTTAGACTGCATGTTCTGATCATAATTTAACTATAATTTAGCAATAAAAATGACTGATCTCTTAATGTTTAGAAATTAGAAAAAAGACTAAATAATTTCAGAATCAAGTTCTAAATCAAAACTGAACTCACAAGATAGCAATGTAAAGTAGAGAAAAACATATAACCTTATCGTTTTTATTAATTTTTTAAAAGACTGAAATTAAATCAGTGCCTCGCTGTCTTGAATACTGCATAAGATGCTATGCCCTTTTTATTCTATATAAGAAATTCATGAAAAAAAAAGAAAAGAAAAGAAAGTTGTTCTTGCTGTTAAGTGCTAGCAAGTTGGTTCTGACTCATAGTGACCCAGCATAGGGTTTTCGAGGAGTGGGCTGGTGAGTTTGAACCACCAACCTAACAACCTTGTGGTTAGCAGTCCAGTGCTTATTCTACAGCGTCACACCAGGACTCCAAATCACAGAGTTGAACTTATGAAATAGAATTATAAATAAGAGTAACTATAATTTATAAATTGCACAGCATGTTTCTGGTAAAAACAGTAAAATAGTTGTCTTTCCAAGGCAGAGAAAGTGGGGAGGAGGGACTAAGCTAGCAAGGGTTATGAATGAGAAAGCACATTGCTGCAGATAAAAGGTGAGTTTGAAATGATAAAACAATAACGTGAAAATCTAGTAGAAGTAGAATTTTCCTTAGAAAATTTTGAATACTGACATTGACCTAAGAAGATATCAAAAGCATGAGAAAAGAAATGAAAGATCTATCATCAAAAATAGCATGAGGTCTGTCCTGTAAACTTTCACTCAATTCAAAATAAAAACGTTAAAGAAAAACAAAAAAAACAAAAACAGCACCAGGACCAGATGTTTTTATCCTTAAATTGTGCCTGTCTACTACCTCTCAAATAAGTCAATTTGAGGATTAAGGTGGGTCTGACCCAAGTCATGGTATTTTGAATAACTTCATATGCATGTGAAAGCTGGACAGTGAATACGGAAGATCATAGAAGGATTGATGCTTTTGAGTTATGGTGTTGGAGGGGAATATTGAAAGTGCCATGGGCTGCCAAAAGAACCAATAGATCCGTTTTGGAAGAAGTGCAGCCAGAGTGTTTCTTGAAGCCCAGGATAGCCAAACTTCATCTCTCATACTTGGACGTGTTGTCAGGAGGGACCAGTTGCTGGAGAAGGATATCATGTTTGGTAGGGTGGAGGATCAGAGAAAAAGAGGAAGGCCCCCACTTTCTTGAAAGATTTAATTTTTATTCCATCAATTCCTGGAACCTTGTTCTTTGCCAATTCCTTCAATGCACCTTGGACTTCTTCCTTCAGTATCGTTGGCTTTTGATCATATGCTACCTCTTGAAAGGGTTAAACATGAACCATTTCTTTTTGGTACAGTGACTCTGTGTATTCCTTACATCTTCTTTTGGTGCTTTCTGCATCAATTCAATAATTTGCCCAGAGAATCCTTCAGTAACGAAAGTCAAGGCTTGAATTTTTTCTTCAGTTCCCCCAGCTTGAAAAATGTTGAGCATGTTCTTCCTTTTTGGTTTTCTGATTCCAGATCTTTGCACAATTTGACATTGTCTTCTTGAGCTGACCTTTGAAATTTTCTGCTCAGGTCTTGTACCTCCTCATTTCTTCCATTTGCTTTAGCATATCTACGCTGGAGAGCAAGTTTCAGTGTCTCTTCTGACATCCATTTTGATCTTTTCTTTCTTTCTTGTCTTCTTAATGACTTTTTGCTTTCTTCATATATGATGTTCTTGATGTCTTCCCACAATTCTTCTGGTCTTCGATCTTTAGTGTTTAATGTATCAAATCTGTTCTTTAGATAATCTCTAAATTCAGGTGGGATATGTTCAAGGTCGTATTTTGCCTCTCGTGGACTTGTTTTCATTTTCTTCAACTTCAGTTTGAATTTGCATATGAACAATTGATGGTCTGTTCCACAATCTGTCCCTGGCCTTTTTTTAACTGATGATATAGAACTTTTCCATCATCTTTTTCAACAGATGTAGTCAATTTGACTTCTATGTATTCCATCTGGTGATGTCTCTTATGCTGTCTAAAGAAGGTATTTGAAATGAACACATCATTGGTTTTTCAGAATTCTATCATGCGTTCTCCAGCATCATTTCTATCACAAAGGCCATATTTTCCAACTACTGATCCTTCCTCTTTGCTCCCAACCTTTGCATTCCAATCACCAGTAATGATCCATACATCTTGATTGTATGTTTGATCAATTTCAGATTGAAAAAGTTGGTAGAATTCTTCTATTTTTGTCTTCACTGGCTTTAGTGGTTGGTGCGTAAATTCGAATAATAGTGGTATTAACTGGTCTTTCCTGTGTTGTTGTTGTTATGTGCCGTGGAGTTGGTTCTGACTCATAGTGACCCTGAACAGGGTTTCCGAGGCTCTAAATCTTTACGGGAGCAGAAAGCCTCTTCTTTCTCCTGAGGAACAGCTGGTAGTTTCAAACTGCTGACCTTGCGGTTCGCAGCCCGATTTGTGACCACTACACTACCACAGCTCTTTTGAGATGTCATAATGGCCTTTAAAAATATGAAAAATGTTCAACTTCACTCATAGTAAGAGAAACGTAAATTAAAATTACACAGCAGTCCAATTCCACTACACTATGCTTGTTGTTGTTGTTGTTGTTAAGTGCCGTTGCGTCAGTTTTGACCCATAGCGACCCTGTATAGGGTTTCCAAGGAGCAGCTGGTGAGCTTGAACTGCCAACCTTTCAGTTCAAATGGCTTTGCAGTCTGGCGCATTAACCCACAGCGCCACACCAGGACTCCACTATGTTATTGATATTAAATTTTATTGACTTTGCATACACATTTTAAATTAATTTTGGGAAAACCAATAATCATGATAAAGTTGAGATAGTCTAACCTACCCTTTAATATAATCACAAATATAGTTTTACTTCTGCTGTTCTAATCCTTCTGTATTAAGAAGGTAATTACACTTGTTTTACTTGTCTAATTACCTAGGAAATCTAAACTGTGCCTGGCTGTAGTCCTGGTGTGGCGCTGTGGGTTAATGCGCCAGACTGCAAAGCTGTTTAAACTGCAAGGTCAGTGGTTCAAGCTCACTAGCTGCTCCTCGGAAACCCTATATAGGGTTGCTATGGGCGCTGCAACTGACTCAACGGCACTTAACAACAACAACATGTTAATTTCTTATAGAAAAATTTAGAAGTTTCCCTTTATTTTCTATGCTCAGAAGCAATTATGTAGCACTGGCATTATCTGGTTTCTAAACAGTCCTGGTGTGCCGCTGCAGGATACTGTGCTTTGTGATTTCAAAATGTCGGTTTGATCACAAGGTTAGCGGGTCAAAATCACCAACTACTCCTTGGAAACCCTACATAGGGTTGCTGTGAGTGGGAACCAACTCAACTTGACGACACTTAAGAAGAAAAACAACAAAGATTTGATAGAATTCCCCAGTGAAACATCTGATCCAAGCACTTTTTTTGTGTGGTAGTTCCTTACTAGCTTTCTCTCTTCTATGGAAACTTCCCATTTCTAATGGGGTCAATTTTGGCATACTGCATTTTCCTAAGAAATAATCTGTTTCATTTAGGTTTTGAAATTTATTTGTATAAAGGTTTGCAATAAAATCTTTTATTATAAAAAATTCTTTATTTGTCTAAGCTGTGTCTTGTTTGAACAGAACATGGGGACACTGAATGATTTAATATTAAGAAAGGTATGCGACAGGGTTGTATTCTTTCACCATGCTTATTCAACCTGTATGCTGAGCAGATAATCCGAGAACCTGGGTTCTATGAAGAAAAACGTGGCATCAGGATTGGAGGAAGACTCGTTAACAACCTGTGATATGCAGATGATACAACCTTGCTTACTGAAAGTGAAGAGGACTTAAAATACTTACTGATGAAGATCAAAGACTTCATTCTTCTTGGATCAACCATCAACACTCATGGAAGCAGCAGTCAAGAAATCAGACAATGTATTGCATTAGGCAAATCTGCTGCACAAGACCTTTTGAAAGTGTTTAAGAGCAAAGATACCAGCTTGAGGACTAAGGTGCGCTTGACCTAAGCCATGGTACTTTCAGTAACCTCATATGCATGCAAAAGCTGGACAGTGAATAAGGAAGATCATAGAAGAATTGATGCATTTGAGTTACGGTGTTGGAGGAGAATATTGAAAGTGCCATGGGCTGCCAAAAGAACCAACAGATCTGTGTTGGAAGAAGTACAGCCAGAATGCACCTTGGAGGCCAAGATGGCCAAACTTCGTCTCTCATACTTTGGACATATTGTCAGGAGGGAGCAGTCGCTGGAGAAGGCTACCATGTTTGGTAAGGTTTCTGAGGCTGTAAATCTTTATGGGAGCAGAAAGCCTCATCTTTCTCCCATGGAACCGCTGGTAGTTTTGAACTACCGACTTTGAGGTTAGCAGCCTGATTCATAACCACTACAAAGAGCTCTGGTAGCGCAGTGGTTACGAGTCGGGCTTCCAGCCTCAGGGTTGGCAGTTCAAAACTACCAGTGGTTCCGTGGGAGAAAGATGAGGATTTCTGCTCCCGTAAAGATTTATAGCCTCGGAAACCCTGTGCAGGGTCACTACGAGTTGGAACTGATTCTACAGTACTTAACCACCACCATTATACACCTACTCTTCCTGAGTACTATTTAACACACAAAGGAACATATTTTGTATCAAGATGAAGAGCACAAAGAGACTAAGTTGTGTACCCAAGGTCACTCAACTTTTAAGTGTCTGAGCTGAGATTTGAACATATGTCTCTTTGCCTAAATCTTGATCTTTCTTTCAAGTCATTTGACTTTCTTAAGAAATAGCAATAACTAATGGTGAGTGCTTTCCAAAGTTTATTTTTCATTTCTCTTTGTATCTTTTATAGTCTTCCAAAAATAGAACTCATCTAACTTTAGTTTGAACAGTCATCTATATGTAGTTTACTCTGCAATATTCTGTCTTCAGTGCCACCATCTCCTTTAAACTTCCTTGAACACTTGTTTCAAAGATGTGAAACTGACTATTGCCTAATGGGTATCAAGAAGCACAATTAAGCTCAAAGTCTTTAGATCTAGACTGCCAAGATTTGAATCCTGCTTCTATCACTTACTTCTCTGTTCTGATACTTGCATAAAATAAAACTGATCTCTTTAACCTTCCCCTAAAAGCATGTGTTTCTATTTTCCTTCTTTCTATCCCTCTTCTCCATTAGATGTGGGTTCTTTCTTGTTTCATCAATCCTAGAGCCATTCCATCAACTGTTTGGACTCAACCTCTTTCTTTCTAATTCCTCTACCACCACACTTTTATCCCACACCTGGATTACTTTAATAACGTTTCCTTTCTCTGCTTTCAGGCATTTTCTCTTTTATTTCATCTAGTCTCTTTTCAATATCGTATGCTTTGGATATGTCTTGCATTTCTATAAGTTCTTGTTATTAATTTTTTCTTTTTAATTTTTCCTGATGAATTGTAAAAAAAAATCAATGGTTGTACATCAGAGAAAATGAAAACATCTGCCAAATCTTCCCCCAGGACATAACCACTGTTAGCAATTTTGTGAACATTCTATTTAATATTAAGTGTGTTGTTTTGTTAAGGGCCATCGAGTCGGTTCTGACCCATAGCCATCCTGAATAGGATTTCCAAGGAGCAGTTGATGAGTTTGTACCACTGACCTTGCGGTTCAAACCAACCTTGCAGTCCAGCACATTAACCTGCAGTGCCACAGCAGTACTCCATATTAAGCATGACCATTGATAACTTAGGTGCACATTTGCAACAACTGTGTGGGGCCATATCAGACTTCTGGCTTCATAAGGTGGAAGAGCTATCAAACTCACAATCAGCCCAAGGCTGATTCCTATGATATGGAGGTCAGACATGGCTCCATCCTACAACCTTCTTTGCCCTCTTCTGACACCAACCATCTCTCCCACAGCACTCTCTGCTTCACATCAGGGTTCAAGAATCCATTTTAATTGCCACACAGAACTCATAACAATACTCAGGATTATTAGGGTAGTGAACAGGGTAAAATTTAGAATCCCAAAACTATCAAGATGTAGTAGTTTTCCAATCGAGAATGCTTCTTCTCTGCTGTACTACAGGCACACCTTGCTCTTGTCTTCGGCTGACCCCTTGACGTCTGCCCTGATCTGACAAGTGTTACAAAGCTCTTTTAACTAGTCTGTAAATGTCCAAAGGGCACAGTCTACAAGGCAGCCTCCTGACCAAAGGCACTCAACTCAGCTTTACTCAGTTCATGGGCTTAGAAGCCCACAACTGCTTGGTGTCTCCATGCCATGGCCTCTGCTGTCGCTGATTTTATAGGTAGGGATCTCATGTTCTTCTTTCTTGATGGTCCTGGGATCATCTGTACCAGCTTCTGAGATGGCTGCTTTTAAACCAACCCCAGCTTTAGAGGTCTATGCACCCTCTTTGCATAGTCCCACCCAATCATTTGGTGGGAATTATGAAGGAAGACTTTGGATAGAAAAGACATCTCAAGTAAATTCAAGGTACCACAATATTCAATATTATGTATAACCACTATTAATGTTTTGGCACATATTAACAATTTGTGCATATTCTATATAATATTTTACATAATCACTATTTACATTTTGGTATATATTTTATTTAATATTATACAAAAGAATTTTCAACTTTCTTTTATCACTTAACCATCTATGTTGTTAACATAGTTCTCATTACTTTTTAAAACAATGTAATACAATGTATTGTATTACAATTAAACTGTATTGTATTACAAAGTATAATGTATTACAATATAATGTACAATGATACTCCATGTTCACGCCACCATTTTTTGAGAAATAGCACATTATCAGTATCTTTGCACTCTTTTTTCCTTCCCCCTAAAATGTAAACACTATCACACATTTCCATTATTATAGCCTTACTTTTGTTTATCGCTGACATAAATATTTATATCACTCAACAACATACTGACTCAAAAATATATATGCTTTAGCATGTTTTTGAAATTTATATAAATGGATCATTCTGTATGTTATGTTGTCTTCTGCAACTTGATTTTTTTTCCTCTCCATTTTATGTCTCTTTTGGGATTGTGATTGGAATGACATTGAGGAGAATTGATATTTTCATGATATTGAGTTTCTACCCATAAATGTAATATATAGCTCCAGTTATTGAGGTCTTCTTTAATGCTTTTCAATGTACTTTATCATTTTCTCCCTGTTTAAATGCCTTGCCTATCTTTTGTTAGATTTTTTTCTTAGATACATATTATTTTGATTTTTAAAAAAATGCTTTTCAATACTGTTAGTTTTGTAACTGTTTGTTGTTGGTAGAAATGCAATTGATTTTTTTTTAACTGTATGAAACCTTTTATTTAAAGTCTAGAAACAGGAATGAAATGTATTTACAGTTTATGGATACATTTATCTGTAGTGAAATTCTATAAATATGCATGGGGAAGAGGGACACAAACTTCAGGAGTGTTATTTCAAGAGCAGAAAGAATGGGATCAAGGAGAGAAACAAATACAGCATTGCTGATATATATAGTATACTTTTTTCTGAAGCAAATGTGGCAAAATGTTAAGATTTGCTAAGGCTGCAGAACAGAGGTGTGAGTGATTGTTTTATTATTCTTTGTAATTTTTGGAAGTAGATCATAATTTTTAAAAAGAAATACACAATGTTAACTATAGTCTCAGGATAAATCACTTTTAGGATGGGGCGGGGGGCTCAGAATTCATCATCTCTTCAGTTTGTCTATCCATTGTTCTCAAAGGGAGGTTGCAAATAGGGGCTGTGCACTGACTCCAAGCATCAGATAAGACTGTTTTTCTGTGGAGTCCTGGTGTGGCTCTGTGGATTAATGTGCCTGACTGCAAAGCCCTTTGAACTGCAAGGTTGGTGGTTCAAGCTCACCAGCTGCTCCTTGGAAATCCTACACAGGGTCCTTATGGGTTGGAACCTACTGGAAGGCACACAACAACAATGGTTAAGCAAACACCAAAGATTTTACATTTGAATATGCATTTTTAAATTATCTTAAAAATGAGAAAATCTGATAACATATATTAGTCATTTGGAAGTGTGTAAGAAGTGACTGAGTCCCTGGGTGGTGCAGCTACTGTGTTTGACTGCTAACCCAAGGTTGGCAGTTTGGAAGAAAGGCTTGGTGATCTACTTCCTCCAAACCAGTCATTACAAATTCTATGGAGTGTGGCTCTGCTCAGATACATATGGGGTCATCATGAATTGGAACTAACTTTACAATTGGTATTTAGTATAAGCAGTACCTACCTGCTTGTCTTTGAACTATTTACTATGAACAATTTCAAATATTTTCAAAGATAAAGAGAGGAGTATACGAAGCCAAAGATTCCCATCACTGAAATTCAACCAGTATTGGCCCGTGGCCAATTTTCTTGAATGTATTTTTCCTACTTTACTCACCTCTGGATAATTTTGAAGCAAATCCCAAACTCAATATCATTTTATCTATAAGTATTTCAGCATTATTTCTAAAAGGTAAGTATTTAAAAAAAACATAATCACATTGTTGTCATATCTAAGCAATTTAGCAATAATTTCTTAATAATATCATGAAATAGCCAGTCAATATTAAAATTTCCCCCGTTTTCTCAACTTCATTTTTCATTCTGTTCAAATTCAAATTCAAGTAAAGTTCTTACATTGTATGTAGTTCATATATCTCATATCTCTGCAATATGATAACCAAAGTATTCTAGTTCTGTGTTGTTCAATATGGTAGCTTCTAGCCACACTGGCTATTGAGCACTTGAAATGTTGGTATTGCAACTGAGGAAATGAATTTTAATGTAATTTAGTTAATTAAAATAATTTTCATGATAGTTTATTGAGATGTCATTCATAGACCATAGTTCACCTTTTGAAGTGTACAATTCAGAGGCATTTTGTATAGTTACAGAATTGTACATTGATCATTATCTATTCCAGAACATTTTCATCACCCCAAAACCAAATCTCATGTACTTTAGAAGTCACTCTCCATTTTCCTTTTACTTTTGTTGTTGTTAGGTGCCATTGAGTCAGTACTGACGCATAATGACTCTATGCACAACAGAAAGACATACTGCCCAGTCCAGCACCAACCTCACAATCGTTGCTACTCTTGAGCCCATTGTTGCTGTCACTGTGCCATCCATCTTGTTGGGGGTCTTCCTCTTTTTCTCCGACCTTCCACTTTACCAAACATACTATCCTTCTTCAGTGACTGGTCCCTCCTGACGATATGTCTGAAATATGAGAGATGAAGTCTGGCCATTCTGGCCTCCAAGGAGCACTCTGGCTGTACATCTTCCAACACAGATCTGTATGTTCTTTTGGCGGCCCATGGTACTTTCAATATTTTCCTCCAACACCAAAACTCAAAAGCATCAATTCTTCTATGGTCTTCCTTATTCACTGTCCACTTTTCACATGCATATGAGATTATTGAAAATACCATGGCTTGGGTCCCTCAGTCCTTAAACTGACATCTTTGCTCTTCAACACTTTAAAGAAGTCTTGTGCAGCAGATTTGTCTAATGCAATAAGTTGTTTGATTTCTTAACTGCTGCTTCCATTGAGTGTTGATGGTTGATCTGATCAAAACAAAGTGTGACAACTTCAATCTTTTCTCCATTTATCTTAATGTTGTTTATTGATTCAGTTGTGAGGATCTTTACGTTCTTTACATTGAGGTACAACACATACTGAAGGCTCTGGTCTTTGATCTTCATCAGTAAGTGTTTTAAGTCCTCTTCACTTTCAGCAAGCCAGGTTGTATCATCTGCATATCTGCATATTCCTTAGTCACTGACAACCATGAATCTACTTTCTATCTCTATAGATTAGCCTATTCTAGCCATTTCTTATAAATGTAATAATACAATATGTTGCTTTTTCTGTCTGCCTTCTTTCACTTAGCATAATGTTTTCAAGGTTCTTCCATGTGGCAGGATGTATTTTTATTGCTGAATAGTATTCCATTGTATGAATATACCACATTTGCTTTTCCATTATTTGATTGATGAACATTTGGGCTTTTCTATTTTTTTACTTTTTCTTAAATGTTTTATTATGAATTATGTGATAGTTTACATGGGAGAACATTAGTTTTACATTCATTCTATCGTATATC
>NW_006408580.1:5619271-5619928 GCF_000296735.1 Chrysochloris asiatica
TTGTTTGAAAGCTCATCTGAAACCTGTCCACCATGGGTGACCCTGCTGGTTATTTAAAATACCTGTGGCATAGCCCTCAGAATCACAGCAATTCATACCACCACAGCACGACAGACAGACGAGTGGCAGTTTCGTGGTTGCTGTTAAATAGGAATCTCCTTGTGCTAGGGCCCTTACGTCTGGCTAAAAAGCGGGATTTCTGTCCTTGGATGTCAATCAAGAGGCAGAAGCGCAGCAGGAGCGACTGGTTTGTAGTGAGACGCTATGGGCTGGGCCTGTCTCTAAGTTGGTTGACCCCGCCTCTAAGCCAAGATCCAAAGGTTAGGCTAGGAAGGCGCTCTTGCGTCCAGGGTAAGTAGGACAGCCTGGCCTGCCCCTGCAGTCTCTTCCCGCTAGGTAGCATCTCCCCTTAAACCTGGTCTCCAGACACCTCTCACCCCGTGGATCCGTGGTCTGGGTTTCATTTAACACCTCCACCAGGTCTGTGCAGTTTTCGTACATCGTTTAACCGCCGCCCTCCATGATAGAAGCCCTCGCGCTAGGCATTGATTAATTGCTGCCATTATGTTTGGTTTTTTTTTGTGTGTGTGTGGTGTTGCTGCTTCTTTTTTCTGTGTGACTTCCTTTGTTGAGTAAATGATTTTTGTGTTCTTTCTT
>NW_006408580.1:5621025-5638134 GCF_000296735.1 Chrysochloris asiatica
TTCTCAACTCCATTGTAAAGTGTTTTAAAACATTTTATGATCATTATTCTGAATTCCATCTCAGGCATTTCCAAGGCCTGCCCTCCTTCCAGAATGGAGTCCAGGTCTACTTCTAGGTCACTTGTCTCAGAAACTTTATCTTGTTTCTGGACATGTGCTGATATGGTCATCTGCTTTTGCTTCTTGGACATGTTGAATGTTTATCTGTGGCCTTAATAGTTAATTAAGTATGTGTTTTGGTATTTTTTATGCTTTCTGATTGCTTCCAGGAAGGTGTGATCAGGATGTGGGCTTCCCCTTTCACTCTTCTTATTGTTTAACGCAGAGTAACTTTCACAGGTGTTGTCTGTTTCCCTGCTATATGGCAGTTGGTATTGGTTCTTGCCTGGGTTTTGGTGTTTTATAGGGTGTGATTGTAGGCTGGCTGTATGGTAGCAGTTGCTGACTCTTCTTGTGTAATATAGGGACACAAACAGTCCTCCAAAGGCAGAAGGAGGAGCATATAATAGCAAAACAATACCAGAAAAAAAAAAGACTAAAAAACAGCAACAACAAAAACAAGACTGATACTGCAGTCTCTATTCGCAGAAAAGAGAGAGGAGGGAAAGAAGAAGAAGAAGGAAGAAAAAAAAATAAAAATAAAAAGAATTTATTTTTTAAAAATTAAAAAAAAAAATCTGTAGCCTAGTATGAGGTCTCTTTCCCTCCCTACAGCCCTCTCCTTCTCTTTCCTGTTTTTTAAAACAGAACAAAAAGCAAACAAGAAAAGTTCAAGGCCTGCTCTTGGGCTGAGTATCTGTCGGCCATTTGGTTTTAAGTGGATACTGTCTCTTTAAATTTCGAGGAGATCTATGCACATGCATAGTAGAACCCTCCGATTGTGGGGCTGGAGTATCCACTAGCTCAGGCACCCCTATAGTTACCAGAATGGAGGTACGCAGACAGCAAGGGACCAACGAAAAAATACAAAAAAAAAAAAAAAGAATAAAAAGAATGTGGCTGTGTCAGGCATCCGTAGCTGTTCTGATCCTTTCCCCGCTTGGCCCCACACAAAATGGAGGTTCCTGGCGCAGCTGAGCGTCCAGAACCAGGAAGCAATGGATTTCTTGCTTCTGCCACAAACTCCCCAGCTGTAAATCTTACAACCTTCTAAATATTCCTTTATATGTGGTTCAGAGTACTGGGACCGTTCCCTGAGCCTTCTTTGTCCTGTATTCTGTGTTGTTCTCGGCAGAGCTCGTCACTACACTTCCACCCGATCCGCCATCTTTTTCTGGAAGTTCCTATTTTTTTACTTTTATGAGTAGTGCTGCTATAAGCATTGTGCACAAGTTTTTGTGTAAAAATATTTTCTAAATTATCTTGAATATATACCAAGTGGTGGAAATGTTAGATAATTTGCTAATTGTATGCTTACCTTTTTGGGGAACTGTCATTTCTATCAGCAATATATGTGGGTTTCAATTTTTCACAGCTTCACTCAGCCTGTCTCTGAGTTGGAAGTGGTATCTCATTGAGGCTTTGATTTGCATTTTTCTTATGATGAATTACAGAAGCTCTGGTAGTATAGTGGTTATGACTCGGGCTGCTACTGTCAAGGTCAGCTGTTCAAAACTACCAGCTGTTCTGCAGGAGAAAGATGAGGCTTTCTACCCCTGTAAAGATTTAAAGCCTTGGAAACCCTATGCAGGGTGAGTCAGAACCGTCTCCACAGCACACCACCACCAATGATGAATGATACTGAGTGTCTTTTTATGTGCATATAGGCTATTGTTTATGTTCTTCGATTAAATGTCTATTCAAATACTTTGTTCATTTTTTTCCATTGGGTTATTTGTCTTCATTGTTGTTGTTGTTGTTAGAGTTCTTTATGTATTCTGGATATAAGTCCTTATCAGATACATGATTTACAAGTATTTTCTCTCATTCTGTGCGTTGCTTTTTAACTGTTATGATGTCCTCCTAAGCATAGAAGGCTTAATGAAATCCATTATACTGATTTTTTTTCCTTTTATCACTTGGACTTTTGGTGTCATATTTTAAAGATCATTGTTTAAACCAAAGCCATGAAGATTTATTCCTATATTTTCTTCTATGAGCTTTATAGTTTTAGTGCTTACATGGTCCCTGATATATTTTGAGTGAATTTTTAACTATAGTATGAGGTAAGGGTTCAAGTGTATTCTTTTGTTTGTGGGTATCCATTTCATGAAATGATTATTCTGTTGCCATTGAATTGTCTGAGTATCCTTGTCAAAATCAATTGACCATAAATATAAGGGTTTATTTTTGGAGTCTCAATCCATTCCATTGTAATCTATATGCTTATCCTTATGCCAACATTACACTGGCTGTTATTGTTAGTCTCTGACTCACGACAACCTCATGCACAAAGCAAAGATTACTGCCTAGTCGTGTGCCATCCCCAGGATTGGTTGAGGATTGATTATTGTAATCCATAGGGTATTATTGGCTGATTGTCAGAGTAGATAACCAGGCTTTTCTTCCTTGTCTATCTTAGTCTGAAAGCTCTGCTGAAACCTGTTCAACAATATAGGAACAAACAAGGCTCTGCTGACAGATGCTTGGTGGCTGTGCATGAGGAGTACTGGAGGTGAGAATTCTACCATAGTAGCTTTGTAGTAAGTTTTGAAATGGGAAAAAGTAAGTCCTCCAATTTAGTTCTTTAAAAAAAAAAAAGATTGTTTTAGCTATTTTGATTCCCTTGCATTTTATTATTTTGTAGTCAATGTTCATTTTAGAATTATCCACATAATTACCTATTCTATTACTCCTATTACTTTATGCATCTGTGATTTACAGAAATTCAATACCTAAAGTGCTCTGTCAATTACTTTTGTTGCAGATATGTTTCCCCACCTTTTGGCTTGCCTTTCTACTTCAGTCTTTTTGTTAGCAAAAGTTGTTCATTTTAATGTAGTCAAAGTTGTAACTCTTTCCTTATGATTAGTGCTTCTTGTGTAACATATCCATTTCTCACCTACCTATATATCCTTTATACCTTTCCATAAAGGAAAGATACAAGATCCATATTTCCTTTATGGTTAATGTTTGTGTGTAATAAACCCACTTCATCATATTGACATGGTTATGTCGCAAAGTTAGGTTATGAGAAATAAGTATTATATAAAGATGGAGGATGACCACATAAGATCACAATGGAGGATGAGTACTTTATCACTTAACTGCTAAAAGCACTAATAATCATGGCCCAGTCATATCAACACATAATGCTACCTATCACAACCTGTGTTACTCTTTACCTTGCACCTCAGCATTTGTTACTGCCGATGTCAGTCATTAATGCCCCAAATAGTTGGATGTTGTTGTTGTGAAGTGCCGTCGAGTCGGTTCCAACCCATAGCGACCCTGTGTAGGGGTTCCAAGGAGCAGCTGGTGAGCTTGAACCTCCAACCTTGCAGTTCAAACGGCTTTGCAGTCTGGTGCATTAACCCACAGAACCACACCAGGACTCAAATAGTTGGATAGTAGTGTTTTTTGTTTTGTTTTTTGTACTATGGCTGTAAATGTGAAATGTCAGATAAGGAGATAGTCGATAAGTGAAGAATAGGTATATTAAAGAAATCTTTTCCTACTCCATGGTCATGAAGATATTCTCCCATATTATTTCTAGAAACTATTGTTTTGCCTCTCCTCTAGAACTTATTTCTTCTAGTTATGTTATATTTTGTGTATGTGTAATAGACATCAATATTCATTTTTTTCTTTATAGATATCCAACTGACCCAGACCTATTTATTGAAAATATCTTATTTTTCTCAGTACTTTGTTTGCCATCTTAGTCAGGATAAGTTGTTCATGTGAATCTGTTTCTGAGCCCTCTGTTTGGTTTGAAGAGATTTCCACTGACAAAATCTGGGATAATTTCAGTATGAAAATCAATGATAATAATGGATTACAATTCACTCAATAAAGCTAGAATTTATGAGTATTATGATATAAACAAATGAAAAATTAATAAGTGGAGGAGAAGGAAAAAAAATTTCCATATAATAAAATGCCAAGTGATATATATATGTAGATGGAATGATGGCATTAGGAGATAGTCATATGACAACCTCTTGATAATAACTGATTGGGGTAAAATCATCAACCGATTTGAGTAGTCAATTAGAATTTTTTTACATAGTTTCAAAATATCTCCTAACAAAATTCTTTTTAATTAGAAAGGAACAAATATTTACTGTGATGAAACTTGGCATATACCACCTAAACCAAGTGATGATAGTTCACATCACATTGATGGGACAAATACATACTATATTTCTCTTCTTATGATAAGCTAAAAGTACACAGCATTCCTTTTGTGATTTTTTTGTGTGCTAAAAATCCATAAGTTGAATCTACTCATGAGGATACATCAATCAAATCTAAATTGAAGACTATTTTACCAAATATCTGGTGTATTCGATTCAAACTTATGGAGGTCATGAAACACAAAAGAAGATTGAAGAACTGTTTCAGACTAAAGGAGAATAAGAAACATGACAACTAAGTGCAAAATGTGATGTTGGATCAAATTCTGAGTTCGATTTTTAAATAATTTTTTTTCTTGTTAAAAAGGACACTATTTGGAACAATTGGCAATATTTACATGCATTTTTAAACTAGATCATTTTCTGATTTTGATCATCAAACTGTATTACAGAACTATTTCAGTACTATAAGTGGATCTTCTTGTTCTTCAGAAACGCACAGTGAGATATTTAGGAGTAAATGCACATGATGCCTACAATTTACTCTCAAATGGAAAAACTATGTGTGTATATATAGAGTACATAATAGAATGTTATGAAATATACAAAAAACAGAGGAATCTGGATGAAGGGGCCTTTGGTAATATTTTGCAACTTTTTTTTTAAAGTGTGAAATTATTTACATTTAAAAAGTGAAAATATAAAATGTTTGCAATAAAAGTAGGAGAGTAGCTTTGTTCTTTTGGAAAAGTATACAAAGCACAAATCATAATGGGAAAGGAACATACATTTGCATAGAGTAAAATCACAATTTTTTTGTATAATGAAGAACTCTTTAAATGGAATTAAAAGAGAAAGCACAAACAAGAAGATGTTTTCTATGGCTAGGATTATTGTCAAACGTATATTTATATAACTACAAATTAATGAGAAAATCACAAATGATCCAGTGGAAAAAACAATAAGGATATGAATAGCTAATTAATAGAAGATAATAAGCATGTGAAAGATGACCAACTGCACTTATAATTAGATAAAGATAAATTAATATAACAACAGCATATCTTTCACGTTTGTTCTGACGAGTATTCAGAATTTAAAAATTTGATAATACCCGTTGTTGGAAAGGACAAAGAGGAAAGAGGACTTTCTTTGTCTTTAACTTTCTTAATTGCGTCAATTATTCTAGATATGATTGAACAAGATCAAGTAAAATTGAAGTATGTATACCCCTATTGTCCAGCAACTACACTTTTAGGTATATATCCTCGACAATTTCTACCTTCTATGCCAAGGGGTGTTCATTGCATCACAGTTGACAATAATGAAAAACTGGGAACAACTAATTGGCATCAATTGAGACTAGATCATGTATACGATAGTAATACCACAAATTTAAAATGAATGAAATATAGCTACGTGTGTTAACATGTAGGAATCTGAAAAGTAAAATCTTAAATGAAAAGAGCAGGTAGCTGAAATTTATAGCGTAAAGTTTATAAACACAGAAAACAACGTTTTTTTTTTTGTGTGAATAAATACAGTATCTGGTTAGGAGGAAGGGTACAAAGCAACATTAAAGAGTGGGGAATCGAGTTAAAAAAACCCAAACTCACTGCCATGGATAGGGTTTCCCAGGCTGTAAATCTTTATAGAAACAGAAAGTTTCCTTTTTCTTGCATAGTGTCTGGTGGGTTTGAATTGCTGACCTTGTGGCTAGCAGTCCAGCGCATATCCTACAGTGCAATGGAGTTAGGTAGGGCTATAAATGGAGCTTCAATGGAATCCACAATATTTTATTTCTTTAAAAACAAAAGAATTTGAAGCAAATATGACAAAATGCTAGCAAATGCTTAATTTGAGTGCTTATTAAATAAGCATACCAATATGCTTATTTACTTTCTGTAGCTTGTTATTGTTGGTAAGTGCCACTGAGTTGGCTCTGACCCATAGCAGCCTTGTATAGCGTTTCCAAGGAGTGGCTGGTAAGCTTGAACCACCAACATTGCAGTCCAGCACGTTAGCTGACATGCCACATAACAAACCAGTCCAACCAAACCCAACCAAAAACCAAAACAACACAAAACAAAAAAAGGAGATGTAGTCCCTGCCTTGGAGGAATTTTGGTGTATTTAAAGAGAGTCAAGCAAACATGTGATTACAACATAGAATGGGTACCTAATAAAGATGAAAGGTGGGGTGGGGCAGAGAGAAGGTGAAGGAACATTTCCCAGACATGGGTAAAGCTGTCCTTGCCTCTCTCCCACACTGAACCAAGTCCTGAAAGACAAGTGGGTTTTAACAAGGTCAAAAGAGGGAAAGGTGATTCTAACAGGTATTGGCATTTGCAAAATCCCAGTGGCTTTTCAGATCTGGAGTAGAAGAGGCTAGACAAAGAAAGGCACCGAGGGTGTTGCCAGGTGACCCTGGCACAGGCTTTTTAGTGCAGGGTAAGGAGTCTGATGGTCTCTTGCCTTCTGAAGGAAGGCTAGAAAATTATTTAAGCAGAAGAGTAACAGGTACATTGTGAATTTTAAAAGTGTGGTTCTGAAGGCAAGATCAGTTTATTTCCCCCTTTCTTTCTTTTTTATTCATTTTAAAAAGGAATGCCAGACATGAAATAATGGGGTCTCAACTGAGATAGATGAAGTGGCGATTGAGAGAAATCAGTGTTTCTAAACAGTAGGAGGCCAGGAGGTATTAGCTGTAGGTGTGAGGAAAGGGATAGAGATTCCTGACCAGAACATGGGGCTGCGTTTTGTGCCACCTGGCCTCCCCATGATTATGACATATTTACTTCAAGTATAAAAATGTACAAGGAATAGACTTGGGATGGTGGTTACCCTTGGAACGGGCTTTTGTGTGGGGGGGGGGGGATGGATAGGATACGCGTGACTTAAGATTCATTGAAACCAAAAACAAATCCACCACGAAGTCAATTCATAGCAACCTTATATAGGGTTTCTGAGACTGTATTATGGGAGCAGACAGCCTCATCTTTCTCTCGCTTAGATTCGTCTTGAACATTTGAGTTAAAAAGAAAAAAAAAAAGTGAATGCAAATGCACCATAGGAAAATATTGTGTTACGTATCAGTGAGCATACATGTGTATATTTATTTTGTTTGTACTATTCAATAACTAAATTTAATAACCAAATGGCTGATGATGTTGAGGTGAGGTGAGGAGGAGCTTAAGTACACAGAAGACTGTGAGATCTATAAAGGGGTTAAACCATCCAACGGCGGGGGGCGGGGAAATGGTATGGCTGTCAGTCTTTGTGTGTGCACAAAGCATTTAGAGAGAAGATCAGAGAGACTTGCAACCAGCTGACAGTCTGTGGGTAAGAGGAGGACAGTCAGTAGGCGCTGAGAAAGAGCCCTTTCCGCCCCGCCTCTTCCCCTCTCTTCTTCCTCCCTTTCCCTCCCCCCACTCTAGTTCCGGCGAGAGAACCCACTCGAGCCCCGCCCAAACCCCGCCCCACCCCGTCGCCTGAGACCCGCCCCAAGCCCCCGACCCGACCCAGCCGGGCGGCCTGGCCCCTCCCCCTTCTATTGCATCACCTCTGGTCTCCAGGTAACCTGAGGTCAAACGACGCAGCCACCTGGTGGCTGCTGCCTGCTGAGCCCTATATTTTCCGACCCTTGGCCTGGAAGCTCAGAGCCATGGCCTTACCCCTGCTGCCCGGCAACAGCTTCAATCGCAACGTGAGTAGTGAGGACACCCGAGGTCAGAGGTCTGGGGCAGAGTTTGGGGTCCGGCCAGGGTTGGGTGTGGACAGCGATCCCACTTGAGACCATCGCTGGTTCTCCTCCTGCAGGTTGGGTGCAACTTGAACCAAACTTTATATGCAGAATGAAAAACCTTATTTCTTTTCCTCCTCTCACCTCTGACCCCAATTGTATCTGGGTGCTTTTCCTACATTAGACACACAAGTCCTTATAGGTGGCCAGACCCTTGAAAGTAAATGATGATAATAATGACAATAATACTTGAGATGTTGAGTGTTTAAGATGTTCAGGAACTGTTTTAATCGCCATATTTGATGCCCTCAACAGCCTTTTGAATTAGGTACTATTATTACACCCGTTTTACGTTTGAGGAAACTGAGGCACAGAGTCAATTACTGACCCAGAGATACATGATCTCAAAGCTGGAGTTGAATTTCTTCCAGGCAACTTGTCTCCATAGCCCAAAGACTCTAATCATTTATTTTCAGTGCACCTTGTGAAAGGGGTAAATGTAGTTTCATATTAGTAAAGCAAAGAAATCTGGCACTCTCAAAGCGGGTGGGGCAGATTGGAACCCAGACGATTAATTGGTAGGGATTATATCGAATTATTTCAAAACCAGACGAAGGTACAAAACAACACAAAATACTCTTGAGTATTAATGAACTTTGGCCAATAAATAGCACCTTATTTAAACAACAGCAAAGCAATTCAGACTTTTGTTTGCATTACTCTTTATTTGGGTCCACTAGTTGTGTTTGCAGGAGAAGGTAAATAACAAACTAATGGGAGGGAAGTAGATGGAGCTACTGGGTGGTGTAAGCAGTTAAGCACTTGACTACTAGCTGACATGTTGGCGGTTGGAACCCACCCAGAGGCACCTCAGAAGACAGGTGTGGCAATCTGCTTCTGGAAAGTCACAGTCTTGAAAACCTCGCAGAAGCAGTTTGTCTCTGCACACATGGGGTCCCAATCAACTCAAAGGCAATTGTCAACAACTTGTAAAATTTTAAAGTATTCTACTTTATGAATTCCTAACATGTCTGTATCACAGTTGCTGACTCTAAAGTACTGGTCAGCTTTGTAGCCTTTGTAGACCACAGGATTCTGATCCCCATGTGTGTCTGTTCAGTGCGTTAACAGTGATGTGTGCGTTTTTTGACTGGTGTGTAGAGAGGCTGGTCTTCCAGCATAGGGTTGCTCTTTGGTAAGCTTAAGCCAGCCTTCCAAATAAGAGTGGGCCCAGAGAGGCAGGGCATAGAAAAAAAATATTCCAAAAGTGAAGAAACATGCTGTGTAAAAGTAATTTTAATAAAAATTAAAAAGTGAAGCCCCCAGCATTTGGCCCAGCAACCGTTCCCATTACTGATGTCACAGTTCTCACACGCAATGACTTGGGGGGGGGGGAGGGAGGAAAAATAGTGGCTGGTTGAGATATTTAAAAACCTGCAAGGCTGGTTTTTTTTGCTCCTTTTGTTTGTTTGAACCTTTTCTTTTACTGTGAAGCACAGTGTAAGGAAAAATGCACACTGGATTATTATGAAGTGAATGTCAAGAGAAATAGAACATTCCCCGTACCCCTAAAGTCTCACCCATGACTAGGATTGACAGTTTTAGAAAAATAAAATTACGTATCCCAGATATTGCATGGGACATACTTATACTGACATGATTTGCTGTTTATCTGAAATGAAAATTTAGCTTGTATTATATCTGACAATTCTACGGATGACCCTTCCCTCATCACAAATCTTTCCCAACTCTCCAAAGATAACCCCTTTCCAGGTTTATATCACTATAGTTAAGAGTTACCTACTTTTGAACTCATTATAAATAGAACTCCAACTCTCACTGTAGAGGTTGGAGACACATTCTCTGGATATTGTTTTCCGAGGCTCTGGGTTACCTGCTTCCGCTTGAGCTGCCTCCCTGGGGCCCTGTGCGTAGGCTCTCAGAGGAGTCCATGAGTAGTCAGACCGCTTTGCCCTCTCCTCCTCCAGTACCTGAGGATGGTGGAACCTACTCAATGGCACTTAACACCAACAATAAATGGAACATCTAATGTTTATCCTATTGCATTGGGCAAATTTGTTGCACAGGAACTTTTTAAAGTATTGAAGAACAGAGATGTCAGCTTGAGGACTAAGGTGCGCCTGACCCAAGCCATGGTATTTTCAATAGCCTCATATGGATGCGAAAGCTGGACAGTGAATAAGGAAGATCGTAGAAGAATTGATGCCTTTGAGTTGTGGTGTTGGAGGAGAATACTGAAAGTGCCATGGACTGCCAAAAGAACCAATAGATCTGTTTTGGAAAAAGTGCAGCCAGAGTGCTTCTTGGAGGCCAAGATGGCTAGGCTTCGTCTCTCATACTTTGGACTCATTGTCCGGAGAGAAAAGTCGCTGGAGAAGGATGTCATGCTGGGTAAGGTGGAGGGTCAGAGAAAAAGAGGAAGACCCTTAACGAGATGGATTGGCCAGGTGGCATCATTGATGGCATCAAGTGTGGCAGCGGTAGTGAGGTTGGCCCAGGATCGGACATTGTTTCGTTCTGCTGTGCATGGGGTCGCTATGAGTCGGTTCCGACTCGATGGCACCTGACAACAACAACAACAACAACAATGTTTATCCTTCTGTGACTGACTTTTTCATCTCAACATTCTGTTGGTGAGATTTGTTCATGTGACTGCAGAGATAGTTTGTACATTTTCATTGCTTTGTAGTATTCCATTATATGAATATTATATTTATACATACATTTTACTCTTGATAGATATTTGGCTTACTTCGGACTTTTAAGAATAGTTTTTCTATGACTATTCTTGCCCACACTTTTTGGTACAATTTTTAGATCATATGGTATTCATATGAACCACTATCCAAGTGGTTAGGAGCTTTGGTGACATAGAGGGTTCAGCATTAGAATGCTCACAGAAAGGTCGGTGGTTCAAACCCACCTTAGCTGCTCTGTGGGAGAAGTATGAGATCATCTGCTTCCGTAAAGATGTATAGTCTTAGAAACCCTATGGAACAGTTCTGTCTGTGTGAATCGTACTCGACTTGATGGCATTGAGTTTGGTTGGGTTTTGGAGTTATCAATGTGGTTAGGAGCTGGTTGCTAACCAAATGTCAGTAGTTCAAACCCACCAAAGAATGAGGCAGTCTCCTTCCCCCAAGATTTATAGCCTTGGAAACCCTATGCAGTAGTTCTACTGTCCTATGTGGGATAAAGCACTGAACCACAAGGTTGATTTGAACTGCAAGGTCGGTGGTTCAAACTCACCAGCTATTTCTCAGAAACCCTATACAGGGTTGCTATAAGTCAGAACTGACTCGAGAGCACTCAACAACAACAACAACAACAGGGTTATAATGAGTTGGAATCTACTTGATGGTGGTTGTTTTTAAATGCCCTTGAGTTGATTTCGACCCATAGCACCCCTCTATAGGGTTTCCAAGGAGCTGGTGGGTTTGAACCACCGACCTTTTGGTTCACCGTTAACTTCTTATCCTACAGTGCCACACCAGAGTCCTAGTTGTTGTTGTTATGTGCCGTGGAGTTGGTTCCGACTCATAGTGACCCTGTCACAGGGTTTCCGTGGCTGTAAATCTTTATGGGAGCAGAAAGCCTCATCTTTCTCCCACGGAAGAGCTGGTAGTTTTAGAAAGCCTCATCTTTCTTCCGTGGAACAGCTGGTAGTTTCGAACTGCTGACCATGAGATTAGCAGGCCCATTTGTAAGCACTATGCTACCAGAGCTCCTTAGAGTCTTAGTAGTGAGTATCGTATGTTCCTATTGCGCTACAGTACAACACTTGATTGATAATGCTAATCTGCTGAATTTTAGTTATATTAATGAATGAGTGCAGTGAAACTCTTGGTAGTTTTAATCTTCATTTCACAGATTCCTAATGAGGGTGATTTTATACATTTATTGATAATTTGGATGTTTCTTTTGAGATGTGCCTTTATCTCTTGTCTAATTTTCTATTTATTGTCTTTTTTTCCCTTTCTTTTTCTTAGTGAGTTCTTATTCATATTTTGGACTTTATGCATTGCAAATATCTTCTACTTGTCTGTGGTTGGTTGGCCTTTTCACTCTCTTAATGGTATTCTTGATGAATACGTTTTACTGTAGGTTACTGCTTTCTGTTTCCTATTTAAGAAATCATTTTTTTTATACCAAGGTCATGAGGCTATCTCCCCATAGTATTTCCTGGAAATTGTGTTGTTTTTATCTTTCACTTCTAGATCTACAGTATACCTAGAAGAAATGTTTCTGTATGTCTGAAAGAGGGCTAAGGATCTAGTTGTATTCTTTTCCATCTGGATAATCAGTTGACCTAGAGTCAGTTTTGGAAAAGGCCATTCTTTTGCCACTTTCTGTAGAGCCGTCTTTGTCATAAATCAAGTGTTCATATATGCATGAATCTGTTTCTAGACTCATGAGTATGTTAAAAAATATATAGGAATATTTACTTTATGCCTGAGACAAATAGGAATGTGTGTGTGACTAGAGAATGAGTGTACTTACTAGATACCTTGGACTGTCCTTCAATACATTTCCACTGCCATCAAGTCGATTCTGATTCATAGCGATCTTATGTAGGGAGCAGCTTGTGAATTCGAACTGCTGACCTTGTGGTTACCATCCCAACGCATAACCCACTATTCAGCAAATTAGTCTTGATTCATTGAGTGTCCTGGTACTGTTATTGTTACGTGTCATTGAGTTGGTTCCAACTCATAGAGATCTGTATAGGCATTCCGAGGCTTTAAATCTTATGGGAAAAGAGAGCCTCATCTTTTTCTTGTGGAACAACTGGTGGTCTCGAACAGCCAACGTTGTGGCTCACAGTCCTATGCTTATCCTTCAGAGCTACTGTGCTCCCTTTTAAAACTTGTACTTTAGTAAGAGATTAGCTGCATTCTGGCAAAAAAAGTGGCCGGAAAATCAGTAAAGCCACCTTTTGTTTTTGTTTTATTATGCCCCTACAAGGCCTTGCTTGCTGACTGAAACTGTCATCTGTGGAAAGCTTAGACCTCCTGTAGATAGCATAATTATTTGGCTGTTTGGATTTAAGGTTTAAGGTTTAAGGTTTAAGGTTGCAACACTACTTTTACTGTTTTGTTTTTTTTCTTAGAAATTAACAAGGAACTGATTTTGTTCCTTTCTGTACACACCTAGGTGTTGAGCAACTCATATGCATATCTCTGAAATGCAGTAAGCGGTTTGGTTTTTAGGACTTCCGGTGGTGCAGTGGTTAAGTGTGTAGCTAACCTAAAGGTTAGTCATTCAAACTCACCAGGCGCTCTGCAAGAGAAAGATGTGGCATACTGCTTCTGTAAAGATTGTTGTTAAGTGCTGTCGAGTCGGTTCCGACCCATAGTGACCCTGAACATGGTTTCTGAGGCTGCAAATCTTTACGGGAGCAGAAAGCCTTATCTTTTTCCTGTGGAGCAGCTGGTAGTTTCAAATTGCTGACCTTGTGGTTCACAGCCCGATTTGTAATCACTGCGCTACCAGCGTTGGAAACCTGATGGGGGAGTTCTGCTTACTCTATCCTGTAGATGGCAATGGGTTTTTTGTGTCTCCTAAAACATGAGCATTTATACCACTGATGACATTTAAATTATTTTGATGTGAATTAATTGGGAACCTTGAAGACGCACAGTGTCTTTATCTAACAATTTTAAATGTTGGATTTGTATTTAGCTAAGAGAATCTAGGGCATATTGTCAAAAAGACAGAATATTAAAGTTAGCAAGATTGTTTCTAGCCAAAGCTGAAAATCCTCTCTGCAGCTTCTTGGACAGATGGTTGTGTAGTTCATCCTGAATACCTCTAATGAATAATGAGGAGTTCACTTTCTTCTCTGCTTTTTTATGACTCTGCCTTGCCACTATCATGAGAAAATTTGGTTTAAAGAGATCATCGGTTGATTTATATTGAAGCAAATGTTTTCTTAGGAAGAAAAAGAATTATTTGAATTCACAACAGTAAAATAAAATAGACATTCAGAATCTCTTGTTGCATAAAAAAGTTGAGAGTAATACCTTGAAATTGGTTTTCATGTAGGCCAATACACATCTGGGGAGTGTGGTGGTTCTGTCCAATAAGCACTGGACAGCGAACCACAGGATGAGTGGTTCAAGCCCACCAGCTGCTCCACAGGAGAAAGATGAGGCTTTCTTCACAATGATTTGTAGCCTTGGAAACTCTACAGGGTCACGATGAGTTGGAACCAACTCTACAGCACTTAACAACAACAACAGCAATATAAACCTCCATAAGTGTAGTGGTTACGAATCGGGCTGCTAACCTCAAGGTTGGCAGTTCGAAACTACCAGCTGTTCCGCGGGAGAAAGATGAGGCTTTCTGCTCCCATAAAGATTTGCAGCCTCAGAAATCCTGTGCAGGGTCACTATGAGTTGGAACCGACTCCACGGTGCTTAACAACAACAGCTAACATCTAGACAAAAATATATTAATGGAGGAAAATTGCTCTTTGGGAAACCTTCCAGCAATTTAGGAGTAATACGTAGTACACATATCGACCTCATTGTGTGATGTTAGATAAGTCCATTTAAATTTAGTTCAGCGATTATAATTGGAAAACAATTACTTTACTCACATAGTGGAGGATTATCTTGCTTCAAAATTCTGCCTTCAGATTCCAGTTTCTGTTCCTTGTGATCAATTCTATTAACTTGAGCTCCCTGACACTGGAGACTGTTAAAGTATTTATTCAATGTACCTGCCACTTTTTCCACATATACTTGTGTATTTGTTGCTCTTTTTGAGGTAGTCTGCTCCCGTAAAGGTTTATAGCTTCGGAAACCTTTTGGAGCAGTTTTACCCTGTGGGAGGAGAATAGTGAAAGTGCCATGGGCTGCCAACAGAACCAATAGATCCGTATTGGAAGAAGTGCAGCCAGAGTGCTCCTTGGAGGCCAAAATGGCCAAACTTCGTTTTTCACACTTTGGACATATTGCCAGGAGGGACCAGTCGCTGGAGAAGGATATCATGTTTGGTAAGGTGGAGGGTCAGAGAAAAAGAGGAAGACCCCCAACGAGATGGATTGGTCAGGTGGCAGCATCGATGTACTCAAGCATGGAAACAGTAGTGAGATTGGCCCAGGATCGGGCAGTGTTTCGTTCTTCTGTGCATGAGGTCGCTATGAGTTGGTACCGACTCCATGGCACCTTACAACAACAACAATAAGAGGAGTCCTAAGGAGCTCTGGTAGTATAGTGGTTACGAGTTGGACTGCTATCCTTAGGGACAGTAGTTCGAAACTACCAGCTGTTCCGTGGGAGAAAGATGAGGCTTTCTGCTCCTGTAAAGATTTATAGCCTTGGAAACCCTTTACAGGGTCACTATGAGTCGGAACCGACTCCACAGCACATTACCACCACTACCAGATGAGTCCTGTGGACCACATGGTCAATAGTTCAAACCCACCAACTGCTCCTCGGAAACCCCATGCAGGGTTGCTATGAGTTGAACCAACTTGATGGCACTTAACAACAACAAGAGGAGTCCTGGTGTGACGCTGTAAGAGAAACACTGAACTGCTAACCCCAAAATCGGTGGCTCAAACCCACCAGCTGCTTCTTGAAAACCTCATACAAGGTGGCTGTAAGTTGGACTCCATGACATTTAACAACAACAACAGCATTAGTATAGATATGAGTCAGAATCAACTCCATGGCAACTCTATGGCAGTGTGCTTGGTTTGGGGTTTGTGAGATCAAGTTCATGGGTCACAAGCATGAAAACCAGAATAGAATAAATCAGAGTATATTATACTTGGAAAGAGTAAGTATTGTTTCACAAATGTTTGTTTCTGTCATGTCTGTGTATGTGTGTGTGTGTAAGAGAGAAAGAGAAAGCGATAGAGAGAAAATATTTTTGTTACTGTGGTTGCAGTCAAAACTATCCAGTTTGTCCCTAGTGTTTTCAATTCAGATTTTCAACTTCCTTCAAGATTCAGTCTCTCACCCTTCAGGAAGCCTAAACAAGTTAGCCTTTCTCAATCTTTTGACCAGGGAGGAATCTTTGAAATAATTTTCAAGTGTTAGTGACGCTTTGTTTTTATAAAAAAAAAACAACAACTTTTTTCTGTGATTTGGGTGAAAGTTTACAGAGCAAATCTGCTTTTCACTCAATAGTTCATATGCATTTTGTTTCATGTCTTTGATTATAGTCTTTGAAATGAAACAGCATGTATCCTACTTCTTCCTTGTGTTTCCCGGTTCCATTCATCCTTCTTTCCTATCCCTTCCTGCCTTCTGAACTTTGTGGGCACATGATGCCCTTTTATTTCCAGTGGTTATTGTTTTAAGGAGTGCAGTGCCTCTCCGGTATCATTGTTCATCCTATGATGTGATGATGTTATGTGCTGTGGAGTTGGTCCGACTCATAGCGACCCTGTACAGGGTTTCCGAGGCTGTAAATTTTTACAGGAGTAGAAAGCCTCATCTTTCTCCCACGGAACAGCTGGTAGTTTCAAACTGCTGACCCTGAGGATAGCAGCCCAAGTCGTAACCACTACGCTACCAGAGCTCCTGAAAGTTGAGTCATAGGGTATAGTTCAGTTCCAGACCTGAAGGGTAACTAAGGGTTATAGTATTTTACTGGGGGTTCCGTCAGTTTCTATCCAATCAGGGAGTCTGGTCTTTTTTATGATTTTAATTTTTGTTCCACATTTTGCTCCCATTCTATCCAGGACCTTCTAATGTGATCCCTTTGAGAGCAATAGTGGTAGGTGGGCACCACTATTTCTTTTAGTTCTTCTAGTCTTATGGTCGTGGAAACTGAGATTAGGGTGGTACATTAGTCCTCTAAGGAGCTCTGGTAGCATAGTGGTTATGAGTTGATCTGCTAACTCAAGGTCAGCAGTTCGAAACAACCAGCGGTTCCATGGGAGAAAGATGAGGCTTTCTGCTCCCATGCCAGGGTCGCTATGTGTCGGAACTGACCCCACGGCATGTGTTGTTGTTGTTGTCAGGTGCCATTGAGTCAGAACCAACTTACAGTGACCCCATGCACAGCAGAATGAAACAATGTCCGATCCTGGGCCAACCTCACTACCGCTGCCACACTTGAGTCCATCAATGATGCCACCTGGCCAATCCAT
>NW_006408580.1:5639174-5660873 GCF_000296735.1 Chrysochloris asiatica
GAATTCTCTCAAGGTACTTGGTTATGGCTAAGAAGTGTTCATAACTTTGTTCCCTGTATGCTTTACTGTGTTCATGGATATATTGAGAGCAGATGTTTGTTTTCTGTTTTTTTCAAACTTTACTATTAATGCTGGTGTTAGATTATGTCTCATTGATGTTTTGATTTGTATGCTTCCTGGTGTGGTGCTGTAGGATAAGCAGTGGATTGCGAACCACAAAGTTGTCGATTCAAACCCACCACCCTATACAGGATCGCTATGCATCTGAACCAACTCAACCACACTTAACAACAACAACAATGGCCAGTGATCTCCAGCATTTCTTCAGCTTGCTAGCCACTTGTTCATCTCTTCTACCCATTTAAAAATTGGATCATGCGTCGCTTTGTTGAGATGTTGAGCTTTTCCATACATTTTACAAATCAGCCACTTATCTAATGTGTCACTGTCAACATTTTTTTCCTAGTGTGTGGTTTCTCTTTTTACTGTTTTGATGAAATCTTTTGATGTGCATGTAAGTGTTAAACTTTTATGCAGTCCCAGTCTTCTAGTTTGTCAACAGTTGTTTGTACATTTCAGTTATGTTCGATAGTTAGTGTATTTAGGCCATGAATCAGGGCCCCTAAATTTGCCCCTGTTTCTCCTTTGATGATATTTTTAGTTCTAGGTTTTACATTTATTTGTTTTGAGTTAGTTTTTGTATATGGGATGAGAGATGGGTCCTGTTTATTTTTCTACAAATGGATACTTAGTTTTGCCAGCACCATTTGTTAAAGAGACTATCTTCCCCAGTGGGAGGTGTCAGGAAACTCTTGCATAGAAATTGTATTTATAACATATGTATATTAGCATGATCAGTGACTTTTAGATGTAGTAATCCAATAATTACTGTTTCTTTTGAGTGTGGAATGATTGTTTTCTGTGGCTGTGTTAATTTGGGGGGCAGTTTTATTCCTCTATTGTTTCTGTGTTGGTTGATTAGGTGCTGTAGAGTCCGTTCTGACTCATAATGACCCTGTATAAGGTTTTTGAGGTTTTTGAGGTTGTAAATCTTTACAGGAGCAGAAGCCTCATCTTCCCCCTGCCCCCAGAACAGCTGGTAGTTTTGAACTACTGACTTTGAGGTTAGCAGCCCAACTCATAACCACTACGCTACCAGAGCACCTTGACGCCTGTTACTGTTACTGTTTCTGATTCTGTTTCTGTGTAGAATAGGCCAATGTAAAGAAACAGGAGATTAGTGATTGCCTACACCTGGGAGTGGGGTGCGGGGAGGAAATGGAGTGTGTTAATGGGTATGGGGTTTCTTTTTGAGCCAAAGGGAATATTTTAAAAATTAAATTATGGCGACAGTTGCACAACTCTGTAAATATACTCAAAACTATTAGATTGAGTATATTACATTTCAAGTGGATGAACTTTATGATATAAATTATCCCTCAATAAAGTTGTTAACTAAATAGTTGAAGAAAAGGGTGAGTGGTGGGGAGTTGTTGGACAGACAGAACACTAAGTGTCCACACAATCGGGCTGCGAACCTCATGGTCAGCAGTTTGAAACTACCAGCTGTTCCGCGGGAGAAAGATGAGGCTTTCTGCTCCCATAAAGATTTACAGCCTTGGAAACCCTGTCCAGGGTCACTATGAGTCGGAATCGATTCCACGGCACATAACAACAACAACATGCCAGATCATGGGATGGTTTTCATTTAAACTGTTCTGTTGCGTTGTTCTCAGTAACTTAAAATATCCTTGAAATCACATTATTTCAGACTGGGCCATTTCTTGAAGCTGCCATTCATACTTTGGCAATGATGTAATAGTCTATGACTATTCCTAAATGTTAATTTGGGATTCGGAAATTAGAATCACTTGTTGAAAGTGAGCCCTGGTAACACAGTGATTAAAACACTAGGCTGCTAACCTAAAGGTCTATGGTTCAAACCCACCAGCTTCTCTCTGGGACAAAGATGTACCGGTCTGCTTCAGGTTCTTCTGCGTCCTATAGATACGGTTGCTATGCAACTGAATCAACTCCAGCAGTGGGTTTGGTTTGGTTTGGTTACGCATTGAGGGATCAAACACTTGAATTGTGTATCTATGCCATTAGGATACTTTTGACTCTATCCAGGGCTTCAAACCAGTTCAGTCTAGTTTGATCTGCTGAGAATTTGCCTTTCCACGCCAGATACCAGGAATCATAACCTACATTTTTAACACGATTCCCCAGGAGATCCTTACAGATCTGTTAAAATGGAGATTCTGCTTCAGTATGTTGTTGTTGTTAAGTGCCGTCGAGTCGGTTCCAACCCATAGCGACCCTGTACAGGGTTTCCAAGGCTGTAATGCCTCATCATTCTCCCACAGAACAGCTGGTAGTTTCGAACTGCTGACCTCAAGGTTCGCAGCCCAATTCGTAACCACCACGCTACCAGAGCTCCTTCTGCTTCAGTGTATCTGGGTGGAAAGACAAATTCTCTGCAGGGGGTTGAACTGAAATGAACCATTTTGAAGCCTTGACTACAACAGACTAAAGGCAGCTTAAGCCAAATTATCTCACATCACAAGAACTTTAGAGAGGTCACAGTTTTAAGTTCCAGTAGTGGCTCATGAATGTCATAAAGGCTCTTTTTCGGTCTTCATTCTGTCAAGAATGTTGGCTTTCATCTGTAGATTTGTGACCTCATGTGTACAAGATGGCTACCTCATTCAGTTCCAGTAATCACAACTTCTCAGAACTGTGCTCAGGACAGGCAGGAAGGAGAGAGAAGGAAAAAGGCTCATCGTATATCAGAAAACAGAAGTGTTTCTCAGGAGCCTCCCAGTAGATTGCCCCTTTTATCTCATTAGCCAAATTTGAGTCACATGACTAGCCTTTGCTACAAGGGGTTCCAGGAAGTTTTCTTCTAATTTTGAAGGTGGGAATGGGAAAAGGGGGTTAATGATGGTTGTTAGGAGCCAACAAACTATCTGTCACAGCAGTCTTAGACTCAATATCTTAGTCTAGAGGCGGTCCTCAGCCATAGTGTACTTAAAAAACAACAACAACAACAAACATTTTAGTTTGCCTTTCTCTGGTAGCATAGAGGTTACACATCGGGCTGCTAATCTCAAGGACAGCAGTTCAAAACTACCAGCAGTTCTGTGGGAGAAAGATGAGACTTTCTGTTCCCATAAAAATTTACAACCTCGGAAACCCTATACAGGGTCGCTATGGGTTGGAACGGACTCTACAGCACTTAACAACAACAGCAACAATTATACAACTAACACATGAATAAATCATTATTATAAAAGACTCAAGGGTGCCCTGGTGCCGTAGTGGGTTCCACATGGAATTTACCAGCCACTCCTCAGTAGGAAAATGAGGCTTTCTGCTTCTGTAGAGATTTACAATCTCAGAAACCCTATACAGTGTTGCTATGAGTCAGAACCGAGTCAACAGCGCACAACAACAACAAAAAGACTCAAACAATCTCATTCTTTCTTAATCTTATTTTCCCTAATGTGACAGTTAAACTATTATGCACACTCTCTGTCCTTGGACTCTTCCATTCAATTTTTGGAGAATTGGTTCCCTTCCCTGACAGGATGCTCATGTTTCTTTCTCTTCTTATCCAGATGCTAATCTTTCCTGAAAACTTGCCTCTAATCTTTTCTTCCTCATTAAAGGCTACCTTGATATTTAGGCAGTAACCATCTCTCTATCTACGTAACTCTTACCATTCATTTTGCCCAGGTCACTCATTTACTGCTTTATTTCCCATGCTGCATTTTGTGTTCTCTTTATGTGGATTTCTGGCAGTCCTCAGATGAGAAACTGATTGATTGCTCTCTGGGCTGTTCTCCATGTTGAGCTCAGTGCCTTCTGTACACAAGGCAGGCCTTTTATAGGTGTTTTTCCTTTGCCTCTCTGTACTGGTTGTTGTTTCTAAGTGCTATTGTGTTGGTTCCAACTCAGAGTGACCCTGTATAGGGATTCCAAGGAGCAGCTGGTGAGCTTGAACTACCGATCTTGCGGTTCAAACTGACCTTGCAGTCCAGCGCATTAACCTTACAGTGCCATCACCAAGACATTAAAAAACTGGAGAGGAATAAACACAGCTGAGCAGAATCATCTCTGGAATTAGCTTCTCATTTATGTTTTGATACTGCTGTAATGGGACAAAATAATTCTTATTTTAGCAACAGTGATTATAAAGGAGGAATAAAGAAGTCATTTGCTTTTGTGGCTTAAATAGGTTATAAGTCTCTCCAGAATGTGTGGCTCATACAAAGCCACCAGGGCAGCATGAAGATGTCACTGTGCAGGGTGTGACTCAAAGCTTCTTTGGCCTGTTGTACAAGGCTAAGGGACATTTCTCTCTTGCTCGTCTGCATCCAGACCAGTCTCCCAACAACAGAATTCTAGCTAGCCTAAGACAGGCAGGCAGTCTGTGGCTTACAAACAAGATTGTGCCTAACTGTGTCTTTAAGTGGAATTTGTAGGTGTGTCAAAACAGGTGCATATAGTTTTTATAATGCGCCAGACTGCAAAGCTGTTTGAACTGCAAGGTCTTCAGTTCAAGCTCACCAGCTGCTCCTTGGAAATCCTATACAGGGTCACTATGGGTCCGAATCGACTGGTTGGCACTTGACAACAACAAATAAAGGTTAGCATTTGACTACTAACAGCAAGGTCATTAGTTCAAACCCACAAGTTCCTCCTCCAGAGACAGACAAGGCTTTCTGTTCCCCTAAAGATTTACAGTCTCAGAAACACTAAGGAGCAGTCCTGTTCTTCCCTATAAGGTCTCTACTAATCGGAATCGACTTGATGGCATTAGTTGGGTTTTAGTGCAAGAAGTACGCCTGGTTGTGCAATGGTTAAAGTACTCAACTACCAACCAAAAGGTCAGAGGTTCGAGCCAACCATACACTCCATGGAAGAAAGGTGGCAGTCTGCTTCTGTAAAGATTGTTGTTGTTGTTAAGTGCCGTTGAGTCAATTCCGACCCATAGCCACCCTGTATAGGATTTCCAAGGAACAGCTGGTGAGCTTGAACTGCCGACCTTGCAGTTCAAACGACTTTGCAGTCTGACGAATTAGCCCACAGCGCCATACCAGAACAGCCTTGGAAACCCACTGGGGGCAGTTCTTTTCTGTCACATGGGGTTGCTGAGTTAGAATCCACTTGACAGCAGTGAATTTGGTTTGTCAGTACTAGAAGGGAGTCCTAGTGGCGCAGTGCTTAAAAGTACTTGACTGCTAACCAGAAAGCAACTAGTGGATTTGAATTGCTGAGGAGTCCTGGTTGCACTGCTAACTGCAAGGTCAGCAGTTCAAATCCACCAGTTACTCTTTAGGACAATGATGAGGCTTTTTGCTCCTGTGAAGGTTTACAGTCTGGGAAACCTTATACAGACAGGGTCATTATGAGTTGAAACCAACTTCTCTAATCCGCACAGAACTACCACTACTAACACCTCCATCACTACTACCACCACCACCACTGCTAACCAGAAAGCTGGTGGTTCGAATCCACCAGTGGCTTCTTGGGAGCCTGATAAGGCAGTCAGACTGTGGCCTTCAATTTCTGTAAAGATTTACAGCCTTGGGAACCAGTTGGAGGGAGGCAGTTCCTCTCTACCCTGTTAGGTGTCTACGAGTCTCAGTGTACTGGAGGGCAGTGCGGTTTAGTTTGGTTAGTGTGAGAAAAGGCTTGAAGCCTTTTCAGTGATTTAAAGCTGCTTATGCAGTAAGTAAAGGTGATTATGATAAAGAGTTTGTTGGGGCTGGTTCCATTGTTTTAAAATTAGGGCAAATTTACATAACATTGAAGGGCTAGTAGGAATTGCCTTTAAGTCAGATATGCAAGGGACCTCAAAGTTGGTTTCAACCTCAGGGTCTGTGGTTCAAATTCACCAGCAGTTCCTTGGAGACTGCTTGTAGTGGATATGTAAAGAGATTTAGGACATTTCCTAGGGATTTTGTTTTGTTCTTACAGTTTCAGAAAGAGCAGAACCAAGTGTTGTGGGGGGAGGGATGATTCTCTAATGTAAAGCAAGTGGGAGGTGGGCATTTTCACTCACTCAGTAGCCAGACCCTAGTATGCCACATTTGACCTGGGAGTAAGTGCCCAGCTCAGCCAGTAGAAGACTAAACAAATTCTTTGCTTTTCTAACTGTGTTTGCCATCCCAAAGGAGACGTCACAACGGCTAGATTTTTTCAGGGAAGGGATTTGGGTGAATTCACATGGCTTAACCACAAGGCCGGCATTTTGAGCCCACACTTATCAGGCTGTTAACCTCAGGGTCAGCAGTTTGAAACTACCAGCTGTTCCGCGGGAGGAAGAGGAGGCTTTCTGCTCCCATAAAGATTTACAGCCTCGGAAACCCTGTACAGGGTCGCTATGAGTCGGAACCGACTCCATGGCACATAGCAACAACAACAACAGCAAGTTGCTTTGCGACAGAAAAGTGAGGCATTCTGCTCTGCAAACATTTAAAACCCCAGAAACCGTACACTGGTTTAGAGCCAGCTCGTTGACACTTGACAGCTATAATTTAGACTACCTTTTCTTCTTGACATTAATTTGGTAATTAAAAAATTCTGCCCTATCAAATTGAAACAGAGATGCTTGTTTAAAAAATATATATATATAGGACTAGTAGGATAAGTAAGGAGCTCTTGTAGCGTAGTGGTCATTAGTTGGGCTGCGAACTTCAAGGTCAGCAGTTCAAAACTATCAGCCATTCCTCAGGAGAAAGATGAGGCTTTCTGCTTCCGTAAAGACTTACAGCCTCAGAAACCCTACGCGAGGTCACTGTGGGTCAGAACCGATTCCACGGCATACCACCACCACCACGAGGATAAGTAAACAAATATTGCTACAATATTTATAGAGGGTCACTATGAGTCAGAACTGACTTGACAGCACTTAACAACATGATTTTGGGGTTAAGTGGTGGTGGTGTGCCATGGAGTTGCTCTAAGGTTTCTGAGGCTGTGAATCTTTATAAGAGCAGAAAGCCTCATCTTTCTTCCACAGAGCAACTGGTGGATTTGAACTGCGGATGTTGCAGTTAGCAGTCTAGCACATAATCCCAATGAAATACTCATAGGACAACCTTTGTGACCCTAGCAGAATGAGCAGAGGTACATTGTCGTATGGAAGGAAAAAAAAATTCTTGCGTAACTTTCCTGGCTTTGTTTTCTTTTTAACCAATGCACGTCTTCTGAAAACATCTTCCTCGTGAGTCCTATGATTGTCCTGTGTCCTTCAAGAAAATCAATCAAGATTACCCACTTGGAATCTCACAAAACAGTAGCCATAACTTTCTGAGCTGACCTCTATGCCTTGAATCTAACTGAATTTAACTCTTTTGCCTGGACTTTTTTTCTGAAGGCATCCTAATGAGACTAAGACAAGTGTTCTGTGAGAATCAGCCATTCACTGATCACAGAGACATCTTTAAACACATCTTATCTGAAAAAAAAAAAACTGTGTATACATAAAGTCTTGGTGTGGCGCTGTGGGTTAATGCGCCAGACTGCAAAGCCTTTTGAACTGCAAGGTCAGTGGTTCAAACTCACCAGCTGCTCCTCGGAAACCCTATACAGGGTCGCTATGGGTCGGAATCAACTTGACGGCACTTAACAACAACATATGTAAACTGGGACCCTAGTAGCAATACTTTTTGACTTATTTCCATATCTTTTCGGTTAGAGTTTGTATATTTGTTACCCAGCAGTGTTCATGGTTCTATTTAATATTATATAAAAGGTACCTGGTGGTGCAACAGCTAAGCACTGTACTGCTAACCAAAAGCTGGACTGTTTGAATCCACCCAACCATTTCATAGGACCTGACAGTCTGTTCCCATAAAGATTATAGCCTAGAAAACCCAATGGGACTCTTCTACTCTGTTTCACGGAGTCACTATGACACCTAACAGCAACAGCAGCTTGATGGTTCCTAATAGCAACAACAAAAGGCACCTGAATGGAACCTCTCCCAGTGACCAAGGAAAGTGAACCCCAAACTCCAAGTTAACTGTTAATTGAACTTTTCATGGAGATAATTGTAGTGAGATCCTGGACCCAGTTCCCCCCAATGATAGCATGTTGCACAACAATGTATAATGTAACAACCAGTGTAATGATTAAGTTTCTTTGTTAACGGGCTAGGCTATATTGTTAGGTGCCATTGTGTTGTTCCTTTCTTCCTAAAGCTATAAGATTCTTTGGTCATTTCCTTTCTGCTAGCCAAATTCCTTTAGCCAGTCTTTTAGGGTAGGTCTGCTAGCACAAAGTCTTTTTGTTTTTATTCATCTGAGAATGTCTTTATCTCTTCATCCTGAAGGATAGCTTTGCCAGATAGAGACTTCAGAGTTGACAGTTCTTTTCTTTCTGCGCTAACAAATGTTGTGCTGTTTCCTTCTGGCACCCATGGTTTTAGATGAGTAATCCTCTGACATTTGAATTGGTGTTTCTGTGTAGATGATGCATCCTTTCCCTCTGACTGCTTTCAAGACATTTTTTCTTTGTCTTTAGTTTCAAGAAGTTTCATTATGATGTTTCTTGGTGTGGTTTTTTTTTTTTTTGGAGCTTTTATCCAGTTGGGGGGCCACTCAAGTAGTAATCTGTAAAAGTGTGTCTTTTACCAAATCTGGCATGTTTTTCGCCAGTATTTCTTCAAATTCTCTTTCAACCTCACTCCTTTTCTCCTCTTCTTGCATCAGATGCTGCAGCAAATGTGCTATTATTGGAGTGCTGAAATTGGGTGTCAGGAGGTGCTTACTTCAGCCTATGTACTCCTGAGACACATACACATACAATCCCCCACCTACGTACACACACACTGCATGTAAGCTTCCTTCCCATGGTTTTACCTTCAGGTAGACTTTTTCTCTGTCATGTCTATAAGGAAGGTACGGAACCAAATCTCCTGGTTTCCATTTCCAGATGCATCACCAGTGTGCATATACTCACAACTGCTGTCAGCATTTCTATTCTAGTTTTGTCAGTAAGGACCTCTGGTTGTGTAGTGGTTATGAGTCAGGCTGCTACTCTCATGATCAGCAATTCTATACTACCAGCCGTTCCATGGAAAAAAGATGAGGCTTTCTGCTCCTATAAAAAACTACAGCCTCAGAAACCCTATACAGCGTCGCTATGAGTCGGAACCGACTCCACGGCATATAACCACCACCACCAGTTTTGCCAGTGGAGCAAGTTGCCTCTCTTTATAAATTCTATAGTTAAATCTCAAATAGATCCCTTAAGTCATTGAAGGTGATTCATTTATAGTAATATTTGTTTTGCTTAAAGTTTGAGAAGAGACTTTTCCCCTTAATATACAAGATGAGCCAAAAATTATCTGTGGCAAATCATTTGCAAATCAGCCATGACTCTGCCTGTGAAAAATCCTTGACAGACTTGGGTTTCACAAACTTTGTGAGAGATGGGTACAGAAACAACTCATGGAAGAGCATAAACAGAAGCGTTTGGCCGCCTTCAAACAAAATTTGGACTGCTTCTTGAAGGTAAGTAGACGTGAACTCATGTCTACTTACGTGAGCGTGAACAGCAGAGTATCGAATGGAAGCATCCTCAGTCGCTGACCAAGAAAAAGTTCAAAAGTCAACCATCTGCTAGAAAAGTGATGCTTACAGTTTTCTGTGATTTTCAAGGGCCAGTATTGGAACAGTGTCAGGAAAAAGGTTCAGCAATCAACAGTGAGATGCCCACTGAAAAGCTGAAGGCTAAACTTTGTATTAAATGCAGAGGACTGCTAAACAAGGGCCTTATGATCTTGCATGACAATGCACATCCCCACACCCCTGCCCACACTGTTGACACTTTGCAAAAACTTCATTTTGAGGTGTTAAAGCATCTTCCCTTTAGTCCTGATCTTGTTCTGTCAGACTTTCACCTCTCTGGTGCACTGAAAGCAGCCCTTCAAGAATGAAGATTCACCACTGATGAAGAAGTGAAGATAATGGTGCATCCGTGGCTCACAGCTCAGCCTAAAACATTTTTTTAATAAGGGAATATGAAAGCTTGTTGATACATGGACACAGTGTATTGAAAAACAGGAGATTGTTTGAAAAATGATGTATTTGCCTTTTCTAAGAGTTGATTCAATTAAATTCTACAGCCACAGCGCAGATACTTTTTGAATCACTCTTATATAAATAAATGTACCCTTTAGATTATGTAGTAATTTTATTCTGTTGAAGATGATAGCTTTTGGTCCTTAGGCGGCACAAACAGTTTGCACTCACTGTTTGTTCACCTAAAGTTTGATAGTTCAGAACTACTTAGCAGTACCACAAAGAAAAGATTTAGCAATCTACTTCTGTTAAGATTACAGCCAAGAAACACTATGGAGGACAGCAAATTCTGGCGAGGGTGTGGAGAGACTGGGACACTCCTACATTGCTGGTAGAGCTGTAAAATGGTTCAACCACTCTGGAAAACTCCTCTACTTGGTATATATCCATAAGAAATATGAGAAAATATGAATCAAAACACAAGTAGACATATGCACACCAATGCTCATTGCAGCACTATTCACGATAGCAAAAATATGGAGATAGCCTAAGTGCCCATCAGTGGAAGAATGGATAAACAAACTTAGGTATGTACACACAATGAACGGAATACTATGCTACCTTAAAGAATAATGATGAAGCTGCAAAGCATCTCATAACATGGATGAACCTTGAGGACATTATACTGAGTGAAATTAGTCACAAAAGGACAAATATTGCACAAGACAATTATTGTAAAAGCTTAAGAAAAAATTTTCCATACTAAAAGAAGAATTCTTTGATGGTTACCAGAAGTAGGAGGGAGGGGACAGTAAGGCACAGGTTAGGGGGTAGACACATCATAGCTCAGGTGATGGGGAGGGCAATATACAAGGAGGGGAAAAGCAACACAAAACAAGGAAGATAGGGGAAGACAAGGAGGTATGCATGGACTAAGTAGGATAGAGTAAATAGTGATATATATTTAACCTTGGAACAACAGGGCTCTGCTACAGAGATCAAGACATAGTCTGAATGGGTAAAGGAAGGGAAATAATGTTAAGGTACTTGACTGTCTTCTGGATATTAGTTTCCCCTGCCTATGATTGTAAAATAAACATTTAACTGGGATAGAAAGGAATATTGAGAACTATGATTACGGAAAGCTTGTAAGCCCATCTTTAGCCTATTACTAATTGGATTTGCAAAAAGGGGTACTAGAATTTACCCAGGGAAATAGACTTCTTGTTAAGCCTTTGTGGAGTATGGGGCCTTAGGTGGAATCCTAAGTCCCACCCAGAAGCTTCTGAGGTGGGACATTCCCACCTGAAAGGACGTACAGTCCAACCCAGAGCGGCTAGAGAAATAGAAGATATTTCGTGAAAGAAAGATGAGCAGGGAAAAAAAAAAAAAGAAAGAAAAGAAATAAGAAACAGACGGTTTGGCTGTTACTGTATCAAGCAAGCTGTTTTCCTGGGAGCCAATCAAGGCAAGAAAAGTCAGCCCATCAGGGTAAACCCCCTTCCAATACTGAAACTCAAAAGGAACACATGAATAGATTTGCAAGCTCGCTGGTGACTGCCCTGGTCTACTTGTGAGTGGAAATGCAACAATGAAGACATGGACTGAGTTTGGCTGTGTTCCATAGATACCCGTTGACCTCGAGATGAGAGTGAGAAGAGGAAGGTCTTGCTGGTCTGAAGTTTAGGGAGACTTGTGAACTCCCAAGCCCATGGACACAGACTAACCACTGGCATCTAAGAGTGAGAATGAAGGGGCCACCTGGTTGGAAGTGGGAGGAAGTGTTCAAGAGCACCCAAACTTGTAGATGGTATGCATTTGACCTAGTCTGGATGACTTTCTGGTTAGAACTTGACCAGAGGAAGATAAAGAAGTTTGATACAGGTAGCAAGCATAAATTGCTACAATTTTATGAACTGGACCTTTGTTTATGAATGTAGTTGCTCAAACTTCCAACTGAAAGGGAAGGATTCTTCATATCAAGGATCAAGCCTGTCCACTCAGTACACAGATTTTATGTTGTTGTTGTTGTTGTTATGTGCCGTGGAGTCAGTTCTGACTCATAGTGACCCTGCACAGGATTTCCAAGGCTGTTAATCTTTACGAGAGCAGAACGCCTCATCTTTCTCCCGCGGAGCAGCTGGTAGTTTCGAACTGCTGATCTTGTGGTTCGCAGCCCGATACATAGCCACTACGCTATAGGGATGGAAAACTTAGACATTGGCTACCAAAAATGGGGTTCTGTAAAGGTACAAAGTGGCTGCCTTTCAAGCTTTCAAGAGTGTGCATAGTTTCAGAATGAGGGGGGTAAGGTAGAATCCCCACTGAGTAGTTTTCCTCTTGTCTAGATGGGTCTGGTAAAAGGGGATGGGGGAAGTTGGGGATAGGATTCTTTTGATTCAATAGTAATAGTTATCATGACTAATTATGATCATTACAAGTGTAAATGTAGAAGATGTGAAACAAAAAAGGGTAGTAGTTAATCTTACATTCAAAGAACTGAGGACCCTAGGACCTCAAGAGGGAAGAGCATGAGTAGAGCATGGGATCCTAGCCAAAAAAGCAGCAAAAGCAGAGAGAGAAGCAGAAGCTATGGCATAGAGAGACAGAGTAGCTGAGGACTCTAGACCCATGGAATGAGAAAGGCTGTGTGCCTGCCAACAGGAGGCTGGCTTGCAAAATGGGCTCTTTGGACATTTAAATGAATCTATATTTTCTGTGTATTTTATATACATCAAAAAAGAAGGGGGAATAGTAAATACTGTTAACGGATGGTGCATGGAGGGGATTGTAGTCATTGCAATGAAACAAGATATGATCTGTTAAGTATAAAACTAATGATCTGCCTGTCAACTGTCACTCATTCACAATAAAAGCTTTAAAAAAAAAACAAAAAACTTGGAACTGAAATGATCCCAGGAAGCCATCATTAAACTCAGCAACAGTTAACTCAGTTACTAAAGTCTGTTTGCCTCGAGCATAATGCTCTTATTAACAAATTGTTTACATACATATAAGCTGTCACCAATTAATCTATAGCATAAATGATGAAATAATGTTGATAGAGATAGAATAGTTGTACAGTGTGAAGCATGTAACCAATGCTATTGAATTGTTCATGTAGACATTGTCAATGTTTGAATATTGACACCAAAAATTAACAAAATATCAAATTTAAATAAACAACAGCCACAACAAAACACATGGCGTCACCATGAGTTGGAACCTACTCAAAAGCAACTAATAACAAAAGATAGATTTTAGAGACAGAATGTGTTAGTTTGTGATGTTTTCTTCTGCAATAATGGAATACATGACCAATAGATGCATGAATACCAGGGGCTTATTTTTCTCACTGAACAGGAAATCTGGGGGGAGGTGGCCACTGGAATCTTTTTAGCGGCTGAACTGTGTCTCAGCCAGTATCTTTGTAGTCCTCCCACCTTCTGTCCCATGGTCCCAAGATGGCCACCACAGCTTTGGGCATCATGTGTACCTCTCAAAGCAACAAGAGGTGAGCAAGGACAGTGGCACCTACATGTGTTCCTTTACTCCAGAGAGCAAAAGCCCTTTCTAGAATCCTAAAACAGACTTTAAAAAAGAATATTGAAGAAACAAGTGTAGTGTTTTCTGGCCTCCAAATAGAGACCATCAAGGGAGAAGGGAATTTGTGCTTGAATCTCTCTGCAACAATGGGGGAAGTCTTTATAATGCTCATTATTGATTGAGGCTTTGAGTTGAGTTTCTTAGAGGGAAAAGAAACCATAGTCTTCTGAGGAAGGAGCCTAACATCCCTCTAGATCTGACTGATTGAAATTTTGTTTCTCACTCTACTGATTTAAATGCATTCCTAAATATATAAAATTGATCTTATTGTTACATTGAGTTGATGGCTAAAAATCATGAGCACAACACTAACAAATTAGGTTGGAAAGAGGAAAATTAGCTTTAAAATATTTGATTGAGGGTTTTATTTTTGACAAAAGATTTTTTATTTGTACACTGGGGTTACTTTTTGGTGATTTAACTTTATATTAATAAGTAATGATAGCTTTCATGCTCATGTAGTCTTGAGCTCTAAGATCCTGCTGTACCTGGGGCAATTTTATTATTTTCTTTGAAAGGTCACGCTATCTGCTGAATGACTTCTTCTCTATAACAATACAGAAAAGAAGCAAAGAGAAAATGAATTTCTAAAATAAATCTGACATGAAAGGAGGTTAAAAAACACACAACAAAACAGCCCATAAAAATATTCATGGAACAGAAGCAAACTAGTGTAAAACCTGATCAGGCTAAGAATGCTAGTTATATAAAATTTTGTTTTGTATTGCATTTACCAGGAGCTCTGGTAGCGTAGTGGTTACGAGTCAGGCTGCCAACCTCAAGGTCAGCAGTTTGAAACTACCAGCGGTTCCACGGGAGAAAGACGAGGCTTTCTGCTCCCGTAAAGATTTACAGCCTCGGAAACTCTGTGCAGGGTCACTATGAGTCAGAACTGACAGCACGGTACTTAACAACAACAACATTCTATTTACCATTAACCTCAAAGTGTGGTTCGAAAAAATAAGTGTCACTATACAGGGTCGCTATGAGTTGGAATCGACTTGATGGCACTTAACAACAACAACAGTATACACAAGGGGTGGTGTGTGTTTATCTGCAATATTGGGAGTCTAGAAACTTCTATAGGAACTTGACCTTACTAGAGTATCTAAGGTTCAGTTGCTTGCATGTTTTGGCTTTGTTTTTATTTCATTTTTCCTCTTGAAAATGAAATTGTGAAATTTTCAATTTGATTGTATTTTGATAAAAGTATCAGTGTGAAATGGTTTGGGGAAACAAACAAATTTGTACTTCTCTCAAAGATGGTTTGAGGATCATTGTCCAGTAGGATATCCCTTCCCATTCCCATTGTCTTCCTGTTCATGCATCGCTTTTTCACTTTGCTGCGTCGCTGCTTTCCCAGTCTGCCTGCCTCCTACCTTGCATTCAAATCCATTGTTTTCTTTTTAACATCAGGTGCAAAGATGTGAGTTAATTTTACTCCTTCATTCCTGGCACATTATCATCATTGATCTGTGTAAGGTCTGTCTCTTATTTTGTGTATTTTTAGTCCTCATCATTCCTGATCCCTAAGCCCATTCCCACACTAATAGTGGATATAACTCTATAAAAATATTTGATCAGATATAGAAAATTAAGTTCTAACTCCTATAAAATATTCATTATATATTAATTATAAAAATGTTCTATGCAGTCTACCTGCGGAAGAGAAAGTTTTAGCTCTCAGACTGGTTACTAAGGGAATAATACTTGCTCCTTTTTTTTTTTTTTTTACTGGAGCGCTATCTAACACAGCTCTCTCTAAAAGTCAATATCAAATGCTTCCCCTTGAGAAGTTCATAAATGTTAACAGGCAGGCACAGTCACAGATATTCTCTCACTTAGTCCTAACCACTGTCCCATGAGGCAGATATTATTCTTCTCACTTTAGAGATGGCAAAGCCAGAGGCCTTTAGAAATGGCCTAGAGTCACATGGGCCAGAAGTGACAAAGCTGGGATGTGAATGTCAGGTTGCTGATGCCAGATTTCCTGCTCTATTCTTTATGATGTCACATTTATACCATACTCCCTGGTTCTTTTCTGGATTTCCCAGGGTCCCATTGTTTAATCAGTGGACTTAAGGGTGACTAAACCAGGCAATATATACAAGTAAATAGTCAAAATGTGAGTTTTGATTTTAAGTACCTTACACAGAGATATCAAAGAACTGTATAGTTTCACCACATATTTAGATCCCTATGACTTTGGGAAATCATGTTGCCAATTCAGGGGTCAGGTCTCAAACCTTATCTCATTTGAGACACTGATATCCCTTTTCTTCAGAAGCTTTCTTGACATGTTGTTGTTAGGTGCCATCGAGTCGGTACCGACCCATAGCGACCTGGCCAACCTGGGCCAACCTCACTACTGTTGCCATGCTTGAGTCCTCCATATCGTTGGGGGGGTCTTCCTCTTTTTCTCTGACCCTCCACCTTACCAAACATGATATCCTTCTCCAGCGACTGTTCCCTCCTGACAATATGTCCGAAGTATGAGAGTTGAAGTTTGGCCATCCTGGCCTCCAAGGAGCACTCTGGCTGCACTTCTTCCAACACAGATCTGTTGGTTCTTTTGGCAGCCCATGGCACTTTCAATATTCTCCTCCAACACCATAACTCAAAGGCATCAATTCTTCTACGATTTTCCTTATTTACTGTCCAGCTTTTGCATACATATAACATAGCTTCCGTGATATGTTTTCTTCCTGTGTTACCAGCTACTTCTTTTCAATCTCCTTTGCTAGTTCTACCCCATTTCCCTGAACTAACATTGGGATTTCTTAGGGCTCGGTTTTGGATTTCTTTTCTGTACTATTGTCAATTCAATCCAACATTATAATTTTAACTACTATTTGTCTATGTGAGATATATACATTTGGATATCTCACATTTTTATATCTGGCCCTAACCTTTCCCTTAAACTTCAGATTCATATATATATACCTTATTCAACATCTCTACCAGTGTGTCTGGTTGGTATCTGAAACTTAACATGTCTAAAATAGAATTCTGGATTTCTGTGCCTGCCTCTTACTCTCAAAACCCTCATACAGTTTCTCTCCCAATGTTCTCTACTTCAGTACACGGCAGCTCCATCTGTCCAGTTGCTTAGGCCAAAATATTTAGAGTCATTACAATGTGTCTCTTTTTTCAAACCCTGCATATCCACATCTCATCTATCAGTAAGTCCTTTTTGTTTCACCTTTGAAACATATACAGAATCTGATCACTAGCACCATCTTCCTGTCCCCCCACCCCCTTGCCCCCCAATTAAGACTGTCATCACATTTCTTGCCTGGATGACTTGCAGTTTACCCAGTTCTTTGTATCACTGCCAGAGTGATTCTTTATCTTCTGTTTTTTTAATAGTAAAAGTAGACACAGCAAAACAAATGCCAACTCAGCAATTTCTACATGTATAATTCAGTGACATTGATTACATTCGTCAACTTGTGCAACCATGCTTGCTGTTCTTCACGAAATCATTTCATCAATATTAGCATAAACTCACTGTCCCCTAAGTGAAATGAAAATTCACCCTTTTCCCCTCCCTCCCACCCTTGTTGTTGTTAAGTGTCGTTGAGTCGGTTCCCACCCATAGCGACCCTGTATAGGATTTCCAAGGAGCAGCTGATGAGCTTGAACTGCCAACCCTGCAGTTCAACCGACTTTGTAGTCTTGCGCATTAACCCACAGTGCCACACCAGGCATCCTCCCAACCTTGGTAACCACTAATAATTTTGATTTCTATATTTGTTTGGAGTCCTGGTATAACATACCTGTGGGATAAAGCAGTAGATCACAAGGTCAGCTTGAACCACAAGGTCAGTGGTTCGAACTCACCAGCCTCTCCTTGGAAGCCCATACAGGGTCACTGTGAGTCGGTAACGACTTGACAACACTTAACAACAACAACAATATATTTGTTTGGAGTCCTCGTGTGGCACTGTAGGATAAGCGCTGGACTCCTAACCGCAAGGTCAGCAGTTCAAACCCACCAGCCACTCCTCAGAAACCCTTTACAAGATTGCTGTGTTAGAACCAACTCAGCGGCACTTAAAACAACAAGAACCGTACAGATTTGTGTAAGGAGACTTGGTGATGCAGTGGTGAAAGCACTTGACTGCTAACCTAAATGTCGACAGTTAGAACCTCAGGAGAAAGATGTGGTAGTTTGCTTCCTTAAAGACTTACAGCCTCAGAAACTCTCTGGAGCACTCCTCGTTCCTATAAGGAGTCAGAATGGACTATGAGTCAGAATGGACTAGACTGTGAGTTTGTTTTTGGTTATATGCTTGTTTATTTCATACAAATGATCTATTACAGTGCTTGTCCTTTGGTAACGTATTTCGCTCAGCATGATGTTTTCAAGGTCCATCCATGTTGTGGCATATAGCGGAACTTTGTTTCTCTTCAACAGCTGAGTAATATGCCATTGTGTGCATATAGCACATGTCCTGTATCCCGTTCATCTGTTGATGGGCATTTTGACTGTTTCCATGTGACTGCTGTGAAAGTGCTACTTCAATGTCAAAGCAATTCTTTACATCCTAGCTCAAAACAAAATCCAAAGAGTTGTAAGCCTCGAGGTGTGGCGCTGTGGATCAGCATGGGACTACGAACCACGTGGTCAGTGGTTCAAACCCACCAGCTGCTCCTCGGAAACCCTATACAGGGTTGCTATGAGTCAGCATCGACTCAGTGACACTTAACAACAACAACAACAGGGTTCAATTTCACCAGCCACTCCTTGGAAACCCTACACAGGGTGGCTATGAGTTGGATGAAACCCTGTAAAGGGTCGCCATTAGTTGCATCTGACTCGACAACACTTAATAACCTCATATCTCTCCTAACCTCATATCTCAAATTAGGATGCTCTGGCATTGTAGGATAAGCACTGGACTGCTGAAATATGATTGAAGGCCTGGTGTGGGTACCCTCTTTCTGAGTTCATGTTTCTGTCTCCCTTTGCAGAGACAATCAAATAGCAGAAAAGACACATCAACTATGCTCACTTTATAAAATGGATGTTTAAGATTATGTGGATCAATAAGGACAAAACCCTCAAAAAAAGTTGAGCAAGAAAGAAAAAAGATAATTCCATACATATAAAGTTTCATGCATCCCTGAAAATGATAAGCAGAAAATTCAAAATGATGACTACTTCTCAAGGGGGAGGCAGGGGCCGTGAAGTTAGAGAGTGGATACACAGTGCTTCAATTGTATCTGAAATGTTTTCTTTTTCATGTGGCATTATGGATGTTGGTTAATATGCAATGCTATGATATAATATATTGATGGTGGTGGTGGTGTGCCATGGAGTCGGTTCTAACTCATAGGACACTGTATAGGGTTCCCGAGGCTGTAAATCTTTACAGGAGCAGAAAACCTCATCTTTCCCCCGAAGAGACACTGTTAGATTCGAACTACTGACCTTGCGTTTAGCAGCCCAGCTCATAATCCACTTCGCTTCCAGGGCTCCTTATGATATAATATATAGGTGTATGCTATATTGTTGGACTTCCAGAGTGGCGCTGTAGGCTTGACTGCTAACCATAAGGTTGGCTCTTCAAATCCACTAGCTGCTCCTCGGAAACACAGGGTCGCTTTGAATGGAAACAGACTCCACTGCACTTAACAACTAACAACAACACAAATATTTATGTAACATGTAAATAATCTTGTACATAACTCCCTATACACAGGTGCAAGAGATTTTTAGAAGTGGAATTGCTAAGTCACGGGTCAAGAAAAACTCTACAGTGTATATCTTGCAGTGCATGAGAGTTGATGTGGGCTTATGTTCTCTACAGCCCTTTGTGTTATTTTTTGTACATTTCCCACACTTTCCAAATCACCAGAAAAGGCAGGACGGGAGTAAGGAAGGGGGGGGCAAGGTTTTACAGTTATGAGGAGAACGTCAGATATGAGGAATTTCCTATTGTTACATTTATTTTAATGAGGAAATGATTTTATTCTCTGTTTTGGTGAAAATAATGTTTAGACTTCTGTGGAAAAACTGTTACATTTTTTGCTGTGAAGTAGAGGATTTTTTTTTTTTTTTCTTCCTTTCTGTGTGTATTCTTGGCACACAGCTTGCTAATGTTCTAAATGTTCACTTGCAGTAATAGTTATTTTTAAATGTTTCAAATAGCATGATGTATTGGGTTTATTCTTACTGCTTTTCAAAGTTTTGTATTTGTTAAGATGAATTCAGTTTAAAATATGACACAGCTTTATGTATAAAGATTGATGATAATTTATTTGCCACTTTCTATTTATTTGCTATTTATCTTTGTGGTGCTGAAAGTTTAGCACTTTGACTACTAACCACAAGTTCGATGGTTCAAGCCCACCAATGGCTCCTTAGCAACCGTATACAGGGTCACTATGGATTGGAACTGACTCAACAGTACTTAACAACAACATTTATTTTAAAGTGGGAAAAATAAGTGATAGGGATATGTGTTTACATTTTAAAACAAAGAAGAAAAGTCATAAAGAGTAACTTTGACCATTTTGTGTTATCTTTTGTGTTCACAGGTGGGAAAGGAGAAGTTCCACAAATCTCAGCATTGGGGTTTTTGCAACAAAGTTATGATGTTGGTGAGCGATGAGAAACCTGGAATAGGTGGAGAGCTGCTCTTGGGGCAAAAGCCGAGGGCTAAATATAGTATATATCCTAAAGGAACAGAATCTGATGCACCATCATGGGTAGTTTTTGACAAACAGGTAAGTCACATGACATTGAGAGAAATGCAATCTTAAATTTTTACATGTACTAAAGATAAAATAGATTTGAGAAACTAGGAGGTCTTGATGTAAATGTCAAGGCTGGTTCTTCTGAAATGATTAATTTAAGAACAAAATACCTTAAACAAAGAAAAAAAAAAAGATCTCGGTTACATTATTTCTGACCAGACATGTTGATTGAAAGACATCCAGTGTTCATCTTGGCTAATGCCTTTCTCTCCTCTCCTTCCCTGGACTCTCCCTTTTTTGCGGACACTGAGGGTACTTCATAGACATTGGTCAGACTGTCACTGTCATTTAGTGAGTTGCCATTAATTACATAATTTTACTTAACTCTAAAGGAGCTCTGGTAGCGTAGTGGTTATGAATCGGGCTGCGAACCTCAGGGTCAGCAGTTCGAAACTACCAACTGTTCCACAGGAGAAAGATGAAGCTTTCTGCTCTTGTAAAGATTTACAGCCTTGGAAACCCTGTACAGGGTCACTATGAGTCGGCACATAACAACAACAACAAAATATGGCATTAAGTAAGAACAAAAGATACTTCATTTTTTTCCCTTCATACTAACTATGGCTCTTCATCCCTGTTTACCAAAGGGTGCAATGTAAGAATTATAGAAATGAAGGGAAGAAAGTGCTGTTATTAGACAAGCTTTGACCTTTTTTAATGAATATGTCTATACACATAACACACACATAGAACTTGAAAAGGTCATTCATTTGAATATCTTAAAAAGGGACTAAGATCAAAGGGAAAAAGTCCAAGATGACAAGTTATTTCCCTTAAGCCAGCTATACAGATATGCTGTGTTTATCAGAAAGCCTTATAATCGCCGTCACATGTTTAGTCTCTAAAAATGACCCGTGTTATTAGATTATTTTAGAAGCCATGATAAAATAATAATTCAGGACTGGATAGATCCAAAATTTAAACCTTTGTCATTCAATATTAAATTTACCCAGTGGGCTTTATCAGCCTTAACAGGAATTGTTTGGCAGTGCTTTGTTTACATTTTATACATTTTGCTACTCTCTGTCTCTTGACTGGTGCATTGAATCCATTTGTATTCTGTGTAATTATTGATAGGTATCAGTTGATGGCTGTCATTTTGCTGTGTGTATTATTGTGATGCTGCTGGGTTCTTTGTTCCACATTATTTTCTGCACTGAGTTCATTTTGTTTGTGGGTTTTCTTTTCATTTCTATTGTGTAAATGTCACTAAATCTTTCTGATTTTCCTCTTTTTTATTTTGATGTAAAAGTTTATTCATTTTCTTTGAGGTTATCCTGTAATTGATTAA
>NW_006408580.1:5661678-5669528 GCF_000296735.1 Chrysochloris asiatica
ACAGTGAATAAGGAAGACCGTAGAAGAATTGATGCTTTTGAGTTATGGTGTTGGAGGAGAATATTGAAAGTGCCATGGGCTGCCAAAAGAGCAAACACATCCGTGTTGGAAGAAGTGCAGCCAGAGTGCTCCTTGGAGGCCAGGATGGCCAAGCTTCATCTCTCACACTTCGGACATATTGTCAGGAGGGACCAGTCGCTGGAGAAGGCTATCATGTTTGGTAAGGTGGAGAGTCAGAGAAAAAGAGCAAGACCCCCAGTGAGATCGATTGGACCAGTGGCAGCATCTATGGGCTCAAGGGTGGCAACAATTGTGAGGTTGGCCCAGGATCGGGCAGTGTTTCGTTTTGTTGTGCATAGGGTCGCTATGAGTTGGTACTGACTCCATGGCACCTAACAACAACATATCTGAATTGGGTTCAGGGTGGTGTTGTCATGTGTGATATTGCAGATTGTTGTCTACTTGTTGGTTTTTAGTCCAAAGAACATCCTTTAGAACTTTTTGTAAAGTTGATCTTGATATTAAAAATTCTTTTAATTCCTGTTTATTAATTACCTTTTCTTCTTCAGAAATGTTTTCTAGCTCCACATCTTGGTCATTTGTTTGTGACATTTTCTTTTGTTTTTTTGTGTCAACTAAAAATTTCTGTTGACTCCAGGGCATTGTGGTGTTGTCGTATTTGCATTTAATTGATGATGGTATGTTGATGTGTTTTTAGGCTTCCACTAACTGTCTCCTGTGGCTGTAGTTAGAGGATGTAAGTGTGTGTTTTATTTTCCATTTGTGTGCCTCAGTTTAGGTAGTTTTTGGGTGGTGTTGGCTGCTGTCTAACATTTATCAGGTGGTATAGGAGCTGGGATTGGCTCTTGCCGAGTATGTGGAGCTGTAGAGAATATAGTTGAGGTGGGCTGTATGGTCATGGTTGCTGTCTCCTCTCTTGATGGCACGAGGAGAACCCCTCCACTCACCCTCACACACATCAGGAAGCAAAACAGAATAAACAAGCAAGCAACCAACAGTGAAAATAGCAAATAATAAAAGCTAAAAAAGAATTGAAGATAGGAAGCAACCAGAAAAAAATAAAAAATTAAAAGAGGGACTGGAAAATGGAGCTATAGAAATGAAAAAAATAAGAGAACATAAAAGGAAGAAATTTTAAAAAGTTTTTTCAGAAAATCCAGGGAGAAGTATGATGAAAAGAAAAAGAATGGAGACTAGTAAAGAAAGACCAACAGGGAAAAAAGAAGAGGGGAAGTGATAAACAGAAGAAAAGGAAAAACAAACACAGAGATAAAAGGATAAAATTCAAGGGAATGGTAAGAGATGAAGGAGAAGAAACAAACAACTAAACAATGAAACAACAAAATGGAAAAAAACCAAACCAAACCAGAAGTCAAAAAAGCAATATAACCGTTGGACCCAGAGAGGAGAAAACTCTGGGGTATTCTTGTAAGCCAAGGAACTCAGGAGGTGGGCGTAGGAGGGATGTGGCAGCAGAGTTCCTGGCACTAGGTTGATTTCCTATCAGCCTTGGTGCTATCTTTGTTCAGGGCACTCAGTCTAGATGTAGTTCTCTAAAGCCCTTGATGGAGAAGGTTTCATTGTCTGTGAGGAACACAGGGAAACTGGGGCAGGGCGACTGGTTAAATGCTGGTCTGGTGACTCTGTGGGTTCTGTAGGTCTAGAGCTGAGCCTGCCTGAATCCTGGAACTAATGTGGTGCACCAAAGTGGTACAGCTGGACCCCGCCTCACACAGGTGTGGCTCCCAACCACATGGCACTGAACTCCCAGAGAGCAGGACTGCACTGGGAGTGGATGAGGGTGGGAGCTGACCACACCTCTGGTTACCAAGGGAGCATGAGTAAAAGAAGGAATTGCATCTTTCTGGTTGCCTGTTGCGAATCTGATCTGCCAGGCCACCTTCTGTTGCCAAAGCTGGTCACAAAAATTCAAGATGGTTCTATCATCCATTCACCAGTCAGCCTCCCTTTATTGCCATCCGTGTTCAGCTTCTCTTCCCAGTAAACACTCAGACAGCTTCTCTAACATTTCCTCTGAAGTTCAGGGCCCTAGGATTTTCATCTGTGTCTGTTTCATTTGGTCGCTGTTATCTTTGTTGTAGAGGGTCCGTGTAGTACATCTGCTTAGTCAGCCATCTTGCCAGAAGTTCTGATTCCATTTTAAATGTTTTGAAATTTGGTAGAACAGACACATCTCATTTTATCTGTGTCCAGGTAGTCAATTAGATCACACATGTTTTTTAATGCTCGTGTCTGGCACTTAACGGAGTTCTGACAGACCACTGGGAAGCTGCTCTCCTGGGCAATAATGTACTTTGAAAATGGGCCAATATTTCTTTTTCTTTGATTTCAGTTTTCAGTACTTGGCTCAGTGTTGAACCCAGAACTCAAACAATTTCTGAGCCGACTTACTTGGGTGGATTAAGCATGGTTTTCTGTTACTTTTAATCACACAGGCCTTTGCACATCATTATTCTAGAATTTATAAATTTCTAAGAGCCAAAGAAAAGATCCTATTTTTACTTTTTGTCTCAAAAAGTGAGTATTGACAACATTTTAAACCAATTGACTACTAAGTAATGTCGTAGACTGCAGCGCATTAAACTATTTTCTTGCATTTAAAGTTGAAAATTCATTTTATTACATGTTTTCCTCAATGTTTAATATGTGCCTTTCAAGTCTATTTTGCAGCCCTTTAATTACATATAAAATTACGCAGAATATTTCATGAAGCTGGAATAATTTTAGCTTCGAACTACTTGAGAAAATGAAGAGCTTGCTCATTTCAGGTCTAACTAAATGCAACATAATTCCTTCCGTTATTTTGTTGGTCAACTTCAATGAAATATTCATTGAGGTTTAAATGAGACACTAAGACTATGAAATATTTACGTGCACTGATGAGATTGTGCACTACAGAGTGGATCCTGGTTAATACCCAGAGCAAATTATAAAGCACTTTCCACTTTCATGGTTCAACAAAACAAGTCAACATCTGTTAATCATTTTTCTTAAAAATGAGACATTCCCAACTCATTGCCAGGTTTTGCAGTCGCTTTTAATCAGCAGTATGTGTACAATAAGCTCTCTTCAAACAATGCAAAGTAAAAATAAAGATAATTCTTTGGAAAGTGTATCAAAAATCAATATTTGTAATAGATGGTGCTGGTGCCTGCACAGACCCTTGTAAGGAACGGTGTGCCCTTTCCCTGAGCTGCTGCAAGTGCTTTGAGAAACAGCTCATACCTGCAGCCTTCTAGAGAATTGTTCACGGCTGATGGGAGTTACATCTCTCAGAGATGCCTGGGAGGTTACATTTACCCCTTCCTGCTTCGGGTGGGGACAGTGGGTGCAAAGCTCAGCGTCTTTCCACCAACAATGGCAACTCTGGGTGATTTAGCCTCCATAGCTCCATGGGCATCAAGCCAAGGCCAAACTTGTCCTGAGAATAGTTCTTTGTGTAGCTCATTTCTGCTTTCCTCCCTTCTTTATAGGTTTCTCCCAGTGGTGCACCCTTAATAAATCATATGTACCTAAATCTCTGTTTCAAGTTATGCTTCTGGGTAACCCAACCTAAGACAGAGTTCCTGGTTTAAGCCCTAATTCCAGTTTCCATCAAAATGCTCTGCTCAGGCAACCCATGAAATTAGCAGCAGAAAAGAGGCTATTTGCAAACACTAGGAGGAACCAGCATTGATTATCCTGTATGGCTCCCATGGTGAACACTTCTAGCTGCTTTTCTTTTATTCATTCTCCCTTTCATTTTTACAGAGAAAACACTGGTTTTAGTAAGGCTGGAAATGTGCCCACTTAAAACTGTTCACATTTTTAGGCTCCTTGCAGCTAGGGCTGGCTGTGTGACTCGAGTTCTGGCTAGTGATATATGAGTTAAGGTTTATTGATTGGGGAGGTCTCCTGGGGAAATTACTGTTTGTCTAATAAAAAGAGTCAGGTTCAGCTGGTATGCTTTTCCTGCCCTTTGACCTGCCATTCATTGTTTTTCTGCCTGGAACTAGGACACCATTCCTCGGTGTGCAGCAGCCATCTTGTGGGCATAAAACAAAGATAAAGGGAACCTGGTCTTTGTTGCCACCGGGAAGCCAGCATTCCAGCCCCTGACTGCCTCTCTATCTGAATTCCTTCTTCTATGAAAAATAGCAGACACTATGTAAGAGATTCTCTCCCTGGCAAGGCATTTGGAAATATGTGGCAGTGTTTCCAGTTGCCACAGTGACTGGAAATAGAACCAGACTAGGGTGAGGCAAGTGAGGTACTTGCCTTGGGTGTAAAATTTGAGGGATGCCCCAAACTCAGAAGTCAAGATAAATCATGTTATGTCTTAATGCAATATTTTTAAAAAATCCAAATTAATGCAAAAAATCCATGGTGAACAAAATTGCAACATTTTAAATAAAGATGGATCAGTAGCTGAGTCACCTGAGCTATGTTGGAACTCGAGGCAAAAAGAAAAAAAATCAGTAATACTGATCCTATCTTTATTAAAATGTTGGTATTTTGTTCATCATGGATATTTTTGCATGAATTTTGCAATCGCTTTTATTCTTAGCACCCTGACTGCAGGTGACTCCCTGGGGCCCAGTCATAGATTGCACATTCTGCAGTAAGGGAGGGCAGTCCCATAATGGGAAGAATTATTCTTTCTAAAATGCCAATAATGCCCCAATTGAGAAACTGCAGTCCTCCTTGCTTAAAACCTCCGGCACTAGGGGGATGTGTACTGGGGGGATGTGTATGAACAGCCGGATATAATTTTGCCTGATATAGTACCCACTCTTAGTTCCTTTATCTAAGAGCAGGCACTTACTTAGTCTTTCACACCAGTTATTTCCAGTCCCTTCCCAGCACCTCCAAGAGGAGGAAGAGGTAAACACTCTTGATTGTCTTCACTCTCTTAATGAGGAATCATTTGCCTGGAGATGTGGAGCAGGAGGATGTGTTCTGTGACTGAGTGGTAGAAGGTACTGGTTCTGGTTTTGGTCCTGCCACCAACTATCTATGATTGTGGCTTAGTAGTGTCACCTCTCTGATCCACAGTTTCCTTGATTATAACGTGGGGCCCAGCGAGCTCATTTTTAATGCCCTTTTACCGCTAGTAACCTACACTGGAGACTTGACTACAGTCAAATTGCGATTACTTCTCTCAGAAATGAGCCCAGACCCTGGAACTTCTGGCCTGGGGCTCTTTCTAATTACATGAGGAATCACTGACTGCTTCATTATTAATTTAAATTTGGCATTTAGCAGTTTTTAGTATGCTGCTATTGCTATAGTATATGAACAATCACTAGCTGCTAGAATATTTTAGAAATCTACAGATGACTGGATGTTTTTATATGACTTTTTATCTGGATGTTAAGCACCATTTGCATAGACACTACAATTATGTTCTCATTTCTGTTCATTTGTCAATAACTCCTAGTTAGCCTAATTTGTTTGCTATTTCGCAAATGACTCATTACAGTAAATGGCAGGATAAAGGTTGATTTTTTGGGGGATGAATGCATTTTAAAATATTATTTCATTTTTTCCCATCTATTGTAAGCACAATAATTATAATCAAAACTACTGACCACGGAATTAGAATTTTAATGTCTTTGCATTAATTGACATTGGATTTGTGGTGAACTGATTATATAGTATTGTGTACATTTCAGTGCTTTGAACAATATAAAAATACATTTTTCAAAAATAATTTTATCTCTTGGATCACCTTGATTTTTTTAGATGCTGTTTAAAGATAGAATCCTTGCCATTTGTCATCATTCAGTTAACAATTGCTGTTTGATTTGTTAACTTAAATTTTAGGTTGATTTTATTCTGAATTTTTAATCTGTAAAGCCATAGTTGTTTATGCACTTTTCTCCTTTGAATTCAAACCTGTTTAATTTGTTACAAGCCATGGAGTTGGTTCTTACTCATAGAGACCCAGTATAGGGTTTCCCAGGCTGTAAATCTTTCCGTGAACAGAAAGCCTCATCCTTCTCTCACAAAACCATCTGGTGGATTTGAACTGCCAATCTTGTGGTCAGCAGTCCAGTGCTTATCCTCCAGCATTACCAATGTTCCTTGAATTCAAACCTGCTACATGTTTATTGATTTATTTATTTATTTTTGGATAAGCACTGGACTGAAAGGTCAGTTTGAACTGCAAGGTCCCACTCACCAGCTGCACCTCTGAAACCCTAGACAGGGTCTCTATGAGTCAGAACTGACTTGACGGTACTTAACAACAACAACACAAATGAATTTAAGTATCTCGGATGTCATAGTGGGTTACATGTTTGGGCTACTAACCACAAGGTCAAACTGGAAACCTTATACAGAATCGCTAAGAGCCAGAACCAATTTGATGGCACACAACCACCACCACTGCACATTGCTTTAAGGCACATGGTAGGATAAGCACTGCACTGCTAAACACAAGATCAGCGGTTTGGACCACTCCAGCTGCTCCGTGGGAGAAATATAGACATTTTGTTCCCATAAAGATTTATGGCCTCAGAAGCACTATGTTGTTGTTGTTGTTGTTGTTATGTGCCGTTAAGTCGGGTCTGACCCATAGCGACCCTGTATAGGGTTTCCAAGGAGCAGCTGGTGAGCTTGAACCTCCGACCTTGCAGTTCAAATGGCTTTGCAGTCTGGTGCATTAACCCACAGCGCCACACCAGGACTATAAACCGTGGTAAAACACATTTAATTGAAACACTAAAAAACAATTATTAGCCTTTGTTTGATTCTGTTTTAGCTAGGTTCTACTCTATGGTAAACTCACCTCTTTCAACACTGATGGTGGGGGATAGTTCAGACATTGGCCATGCCATCTGTATTTTTTTTTAACATTTTACTTTTGTAATACTTTTGGACTCACTAGAAGTTTCACAAATAGTACAGAGAGGTCCTGTGTACCTTTCACTTAGCTTTCCCCAGTGATAACACATTCATAGCCATAGTATATTTTCACACCGAAACTCACATTGTTACAATACTATTTATTGTAGATAAAAACAATATACATTCAATTTTTTCTTGATTATATGTTGTTGTTAAGTGCCATTGAGTTGGTTCTGACTCATAGTGGACCCTGTATAGGGTTTCTAAGGAGTGGCTGGTAGGATTGAACCACTGACCTTGTAGTTAGCAGTCCAGTGCTTATCCTACAGTGCCACATATATATAGATTTGTATAGCCAACACCACAGTCAGGATACAGAAGAGTTCTCTGTAACAATATGTTGTTAAGTGCCATTGAGTCACCTCTGACTCACAGCGAACTTGTATAGTGTTTCCAAGGAGGGGTTGATGGGTTTGAACCACTAGCACTGCAGTTCAAACCAATCTTGTGGTCCAATTCTTTTCCTATAGCACCACATCAAGACTCCGCTGTCTTTCTCCATCTCTCTCTATATTGTTATTTTTGTTAGGTGCCATCATGTCAGTACCAACTCATAGCGACCCTATGCACTACAGAACAAAACACTGCCTGATTCTGGGCCAACCTCACTATTGTTGCCACACTAGAGTCCATCGATGCTGCCACTTTTCCAATCCATCTCGCTGGGGGTCTTCCTCTCTTTCTCTGACCCTCCACCTTACCAAACATGATACCCTTCTCCAGCGACTGGTCCCTCCTGACAATATGTCCAAAGTACGAGAGATGAAGTCTGGCCATCCTGGCCTCCAAGGAGCACTCTGGCTGCACTTCTTCCAACAGGGATCTGTTTGTTCTTTTGGCAGCCCATGGCACTTTCAATATTCTCCTCCAACACCATAACTCAAAAGCATCAATTGGTAGCGTAGTGGTTACGAATC
>NW_006408580.1:5669733-5691088 GCF_000296735.1 Chrysochloris asiatica
ATACAGTTAACAACAACAATTTATGGGGACGCAATGGCTCCATATGATAAACACTGGATTGTGAACCACAAGGTCTGTGGTTCAAGTCCACCAGCTGCTCCGTGGGAGAATGATAGGCTTTCTGCTCTCATGAGGGATTTAAAACCTTGGAAACCCTATACAGGGCTTTCCTGTATGAAATGGAACCGTCTTGGTGGCACTTAACAACAACAACAACTGTTTGAGCTTTCATTAAAAAAAAAAAAATTGAAGGAAAATTCACATCAAATTCATCATTTTAAAGTATATAACCCAGTGAGATAGCTACATTCACTACTTTGTGCAACCACGACCTCTGTTTAGTTCCAAAACATTTTAGTCACCCTCAAAGAAAACTCATGCTCATTAAGCAGGCACTCCCCATTTCCCCTCCCCCATTCCTGGGCAACCACTAATCTGCCTTCTGTCCCTGTGGTTTTACCTATTATGGATATAATGGAATCATACAATATGTAACATATAATATGTGACCTTCTGAGTCTTACTTCTTTCACTTGGAAAAATATTTTAGAGATTCATTCATGTTGTAGCATGTATCGATGCTTCTTTCTTTTTAATTGCTGAGTAATATTCTATTGTATGTTTATACCACATTATTTATCCATTTATTACTTGATGGACATTTGGGTTAGTTCTACCTTTTGGCTATTGTTAATAGGGCTGGTGTGAACATGTGTGTACCAAGTATTTGTTTTGAGTACTTGTTTTTAGTTCTTTGGGGTACATACGTTAGAGGGGAATGGCTGGGTTATACATGGCAAAGAGCAACAACAATATGGTAATTTATGTTTAACTTTTTGAGGAACCACCAAACCGTTTTGTACAGTGGCTGTGACTTTCATCCCCAGCAGCAATGTACAGAGTTCCAGATTCTCCACATTCTTGCAATAACATAACAGTTGTTATTTTAAAAAAATTAATTTTAATAACTATCCTATTGGATGTGAAGTGGTATCTCATTTGTGGCTTTGATTTGCATTTTCCTGATAACTAATGATGCTGAGGATGTGTATCTTCTTTGAAGAAGTATTTGAGTTCTTTGCCCAGTTTTAAAGTTTGTTACTGACTCTTTAGTTTAATCAACTTTGTGGAAGTAAACTTAATATTTTTAATTAACTTTATTGAGGTATAATTTACATATGCAACCATTTTAAGCATACAGTTGGATGAATTCTGACAGTTGGATGAATTCTGACAGATGTATTCATTTGCAAACCATTATCCAAAACACACTATAGAAAATCTCTACTATCTCAGGATATAAATAGAATATGACTAATTTGCCCTCTCTGGAGTCTGATTACTATTTGAGGTTAAAAGTTGAGACACATTTTTGATAATACACAAACTATAGCAAATTCATGTAATAATCCACTATGGTGGATTGGGTATTTGTGTAATAGTCTTTAGTCTTCTGAATTCATATCCTTTTATTTTTAAACATTCTGGTTCTATTTTTTTTTAAATGATTCTTCTAACCCTTTTAGGAAGTTTTCGAGCACTTTTAAGATGTCAGAATTGCCCATATCTTTTTACTTAAATTAATTATGCTCTTCTACATAAATATCTGTTCTGAACATATAATTCCTTGTGCTGTTTAGTCTAGTAGTAGTTCTTTTAATAAACAGGATGCTCCAGGGAAACATCTCATTATCATAAACCTTTTGTTAGAGGTATAAATGATTTAGGAAGTATGTTTGGTCATTCCAGAACATCAGAAATGGGAAGGTGGCAGGGAGGACAGAAATGCTTTAACTACCGTTATTTTTCTAATGTTGTCCCATTTCCTTTTCTTTCTTTCCATATCTCTCAAACTCCTACTCTCTTCCCTTTCCATTCTTTTGACCTTTTTTTTTCTTCCTTTTTATTTCCATTTCTCTCTCTCTCTTTTGAATTTCTGTTCCTCTTCATTCCCTCTCATTCATCTTTATTCGTCTTCTATCATGAGTGCTCTCTTGAACTTTCTTTTCATTCTAGACTTGATTTTCCTCTGTTTCAGAGTTTGGAGTTGCTGAATTCTCCTCTTAGGAGAGTAGAAGCATCACCACCATCATCAACATGACTATTATTATTACAGTTGTCAGCATCTTTTCCCTTTCTTTTAGCCCTAGGGTTGGACCCAGGCTGCATATGCCTCCCCAAATAGGATATTATTTGAAGTTAAACTCTTTGGCTGGGGTGTCTGTTGCAGGACTTTGCTCTCCTGGAACACATCCTAGTTGGAGATGCTTTGGTACAGTAGTGAGAGCAAGGGTTTTTAGTCAGACAGTTTTGGGTTTAAAATCTATAGTTACGGTTTATTTACCTATTTCATCTTGGCCATGTTTTAAACCTCTCTCGGTCTTATCTCCCCCATCTCTAAAGTAGGAATAACAAAACTCACTTAGAGTTACTGTGACGATCGAACTTACAATATGTGTCAAGTGTCCGGCTTATACTTTGTTGTTGTTGTTAAGTTCTGTTGAGGTGGCTCTGACTCATAGCGGCCCTGGATACGGTTTCTGAGGAGCGGCTGGTGAGTTTGAACCACTGACCTTGCAGTTCAAACCAACCTTGAGGCCCAGTGTTTCTCCTACAGTGCCACACCAGGAGTTAATTCTCATCCTTTGCTCCAGTCTCGGTGGTAGGGGAGAGGCAGTGTTCCCAGAGAAAGCCAAGCAGCAGCTGGGACTGTTCCAGTCATCACAGCTGTGCTGAAAGGGTCTTGCTTCTTTGAGGGTATGAGTTCTGGCATATTCTAGAATAAATGTTGAGATGCCGCCATTGAAACCAGTGAATTCTAAAAAGCAACCATTAAGCTATGGATGCATTGCTCTTCTCGATTGTTCTCCAGTGTGCCATTTATGCTGTGAATACTAGGGTAGCTTTAAAGAGTCGTCTATTATTTAAACAAGAGATTTTATGTTGTCTCTTTCATTTTAGCAAATTCACTTAATGGTCTTTCAGGTGATAAATTATTATTTTAGGTTTTCATTATTCTGAGCAGTTAGTAACAGGCTATTGAAATTGTGTTTACATTCCTTTTATTCTGAAACTTATACTTGTAGATTTTACACCATGATCATCTAGTTTCTTGAAACTTCATGCAATTCCTTTTATGTGCAACCATAATTCTTCTGTCTTTGCAATCTACCCCATTCTTTTAACCTTTATGACCTAAAACATAAAAACAGAAAATCAGTGTTGATTGTATATTATTCTTTGTTCCTCTTTTTGATTTTTTCATCTGGTATTTCAAAGCAGCTATTTTTGCCTTTATTTATGATTATCAAGGATAAATTAAAACCATATTTTCATTTCTAGTGTATGATAGGATAGCATTATATTTATTGTATGCTCTTCCCTGTATCCTGGCTCCTGAACACAATTTTGTCTGCTCACTCGTGTATCTCTCTCATCTATTCTCTAAGGACACTTCTTATTTTTCAGTCAGATTCTTAGGCTCTGTAGGGAAAGGGGGGCAGAGAGAGACAGACAAATAGGAAAGAGAGAAAGAGAAGGAGAGAGAGAGATAGATACTAGGTTCGTTGTTTCTGGGCTTTTCAGTCTTCTGTTTTTTTTGAATCGAGGTAAAGAACAGAGCAGAAAGGAAATGAAAAAGGAACAAGGGATGCCAAATTGATGTCATATTAAAGAGAGTGTGTGTGTGTGCACAGTGTCTGGGAGAGATTCATAGATGGGAGCTGAAGATGAGGAAGTGTGAGACTTAGGAGAAGTGGAAACACGAGGAAAGGCCTTTTTTGGGAAGTGTTGATTTGGAGCATAAATTGGATCACCTTTAGAGTTTTTCAGAGTGTAAAGAAAGAGGAGATGACTTTTCAATTGCTCTTCACTGCTGAGCCATGTTTTTAAATTCTGAGGGGGCTTTTAAAACTTCATGGAAAATGCCCATGTTCTTTGTTTTTAGATTATTGCCACTTTAATTTAATTTTTAAAAAATGTTTCATTGTGAATTGATTTGATAGTTTACATGGGAGAACATTAGCTTTACATTCATCCTATCGTATATCATTTCATTGCCATGGTTACAATGGATCATCAACCAAACAAAGGGTACACCCTGCAAGCCTGCCCCCTGGTCATCAGCACACAGCCCCTCTCCTTCTCTGGGTCTAGAGTCCCCAGCCATTCCATCTCTCCACGTCATCGTCTCTGCCTCCATCTCTGGTGTCACTGTTTCTCTGGGAAGTGTCCTGCTCTCCGCTCTTCTCCCTTGATGGTCCCAGGGTCCATCGCTTCTGGCCTGAAAACTCAATCACGCCTCTCCTTTTGCTACAAAATGCCTACCTTTACATTTCCAACCCTCACAGTCAGTCCTGATAACAATTATTCACCGTTGTACCACAAGAGACCTATCTGCATCTCCTTTCATCAGCCCCACCCAGACAGATTGGATGCTACTCAGTGGAGAGTCTACCTTCCTCTGCACCCTCTGGATCTAGGCTCCCTCTTGAAAGCTTGTAAGCCAGTCACTTCTTGCCTTTGTAGTCCCTGCCCCCCCCCCCCCACACACACACCTTGGGTAGCCAATGTCCAAGTTGCCTATCCCTGTCTACGCTGTGTATCAAGGGGGGGTGTCCATGATCTTTTAATTCCATTTTTCCAAGAACTATTTGAAACCCCCTCCTCTAACTGCCTCTCCATCACCGAATCAGTTGATCTAAGTCCACTCTCATCTCCTTCTGAAATCTCACTTCCACTCATCTGCTGTCCTAGTTTATCCTCTTTCGCCTCATCTTGGATGGCATCCCTGCCTTCAGTCTGACTTCCTTCTAGACTGCTTATACTGCCACAGGGTTAACTTTGAAAAAATAGAATCCTTAGACTCCTCATATGGCCCAAGTAACCATGTATCTTTTGGCTCTGGCACCTTTCTAGTCTAATTTTCCTCTTCTCTCCCCTCCCCATTCAGCTGTCAGCTACATGGAAAGACTTGCATGCTTCCATGAACTCTGTATTCTCTTTTCTGAGAATGCCCTTCCTCACTAATGTATGTGTGCGGTTCTTCGTCATTCTCTCGGCTTTGGAGATCCATTTCAGACATTGCCTCCACTGTGACATCTTCCTGATTCTCTCAGATGGGTCTGGCATTTCCTTCTCCTCTACAGCATTTTAATACCCCTACTGGAGTAGCCAATTGCTGCACACACCTCTTTAAATTGTTCAGGAGCAAAGAGATCAATTTGATATCAGAAGCCTCATATGCATATGAAAGTTGGACAATGAATAAGGAAGACCATAGAAAAACGGATGCATTTGAATTAAGATGTTGGAGAAGACTATTGAATGTACCATGGACTGCCAGCAGAACAAACAAATCTGTCTTAGAAGTACACTGGAATGCTGGAATGCTCCTTAGAAACCAGAATGGTGAGAATTCATCTTTCATACTTTGAACATGCTACCAGGAGGGACCAGTCCCTAGAGAAGGACATAATGCTAGGTAAAGTGGAGAGCCAGCGAAAAAGAGGAAGACCCCTAACCAAGTGGATTGGCACAGTGGCAGCAGCAGTGGGCTCAAGCGTAGCAACAATTGTAAGGATGGTGCAGGACTGGGCAGTGTTTCATTCTGTTGTGTATAGGATCATTATGAGTCACAACCAACCTGATGGCACGTAACAATAATGACACCATTAGAGTGACCAAAGGAGTCCTTGTGGTGCAGTAATTTAAGCACTTGGTTGCAAACTTGAAGGTCATCGGTTTGAAAACTTGCCAAGTGCTCTGCAGGAGAAAGATGTGGCAGTCTGCTTCTGTAAATATTATAGCCTTGAAAACTCTCGGGGACCAGTTCTAGCCTATTCTATAGGGTTGCTGTGAATCAGTACTGACTTGACAGCAATGGGTATTAGAGTAGCCACCTTACTCTTTGTTTGTTTCCTCCATTGAGCTGGTGTGTGATATGGATTTTGTGGCAGTTCAGGAATACTCTTGATGTCTGGCATGCACAGTACCTGGCACGTAACAGACACTGCATGTATATGGGATGGGTTTTAAGAAATATTACTGAGTCTTAAGGATATTCAACATTATCTCCAAGGCACGATGATTATCTAGAGGTATCATACCCCATTGTACAGTTATTTACATATAGTATTTCCCCTTTATCTGGCTGTGTAGTCCTTGTAGCTGGAGAGATTGTCTTATTCTGTGTTGTACCCACTACATAGAGCTTTGAACTGTGAAGATGCTCTGCAACTGGCTTGATGCTTTTAGTATCAAGTGTCTATTATGTGATCTTACCTGTTGGTGCACTTGTGTGGGGAGTAAATAATATTCTTTGGGACCAGTAGGATCCCATGTACTGTGGAAAGGGGGTTCAGTTTATTAAGTAGTTATGTATCATAGGATAGATTCTTTGGATTGGATGAGTACATAAAGGCATTTTATCCAAGCATCTTTCTTCTGTCTCTTTTGAGTGGAACCCAGCCTTTTGAAAATAAGTAATAATATCTCAAAAGGAATGCATGAAGGAGTACTTTTGTCTTGGTGTTCATATTATCTACTTTGATCCATATATATGTGTATATGCAGTTATATGTAATTCACCAAATATTTTACATTGATCTCTTTTGAATCTTCCATATTAAGTATGTCAAGTTTCTCTATTCTGTTTCTATAGCTCCGAGATTAGCAATGTGGTTTCTGTTTGATAGGATGACTCTTTTTCTAGTCCTCGCATTATTTTTTTCAGGAAGTCTTATTTTAATCAGTGAATCTGAGCATCTTCTAGAAATATCAAATGTTTTTTAATGGCCTTGATCAATAAAAAGGAACGCTGGTAGCACAGTGGTTATGTGCTTGGCTGCTAATGGAGGGGTTCAGTGGCTCAAACTTACCAGATGCTCTGGAGGAGAACGACATGGCAGTGGGCTTCCTTCTGTAAAGATTACAGTCTTAGGAACCTTATGAGGCAGCTGTACTTTGTCCTATAGAGTCGGGTCACTGTGAGTTGGGATCCACTCAACAGCAGTGGGGAGTTTGCTCAGTAGACTCCTAAAACACACTGCCACTGAGTCAATTCCAGCTCATAGTGACCCTGTATAGGGCATCTTTAAGGGAACAGAAACCTCATCTTTCTTCTGTGGAGCAGCTGGTAGGTTTGAACTGCTGATCTTGGAGTTAGTAGTCCAGTGCTTATCCTACAGTGCCATTAAGGCTCTTTCAATAAACTCCTGAAGAATGTGAAAAAACTATTTTAGATGTAGTTTGACAGTTTTTTTTAAGTTTCCAACTTTGCATCCTACACTGATTTATATATTATTCAGTATTTTTATACATTCATTTTCTCTCCAAAACTCTGTTATGTATACGCAATTTTCTCAATCCTTTAAATAGTGCTGCAGTATCCTGCAGTTAACAAGTGTTGATTTCTAATTTTTGATGAAAGGTTAAACAGTGAACAGAGTTTAAGTGACTTGTACCAGTTATACAGATAATGAATGATAAAGCTACAAGAAGACTATTCTAGCATTCTAGCACCGTCTCCTTTTATGCATGATACAGTCAGGTCTTATGAAGTGGACAAGTAAAAATAAACATGATGACTGCTTGTGCTGTTCATACTGGTGAATTTCATCTGAAGTTGGATGTAAGTTAGAAATAGACTTATACTGACAGCGTTTTTGTAATGCAAAAGTTTATTTGGGGGTAATCTTTCTGTACTTTGGCATTTTTGACATTCATTTATTTATTCAACTTACCTTTATTGACTGACTCATATGTTCAACAAGCTAAATGAGATCAGATTGGTATAACCTGAGCTTTCTAAAAATGAGATATGCTTATTTAAATCTATCAACAAATGAAGTGAGAGAAAATGTGAGAATTTTGAGGGAGATTATAACTTGACAGTGCTATTTAGATGCACCCTCCACCTCCACAATCCCAAATGAAGTTACTGAAAAATTCTAAAATATGAAGAAACTTGTATTGGAACTCAGGAAGGGATTCTATCGTCATACTGCAAACTCTAGAGAATTCCTATCAAAGGACTATATCAAACATTGCGTTGGGGGTCAAGGCAACCTGGAGGGTGGCTTCCACTTGGCTTACTTTCACAGTGATTAATGGATTATGGATGTCACTAGGATGTCCAGAAATGGCAACACTGGGTCCAAATCAGGCGTTGCATTAAGCCATTGCTCTGATGTGTCAGAGACGGGGGATGCATGAAGAACTGGATGTTCACGCTCTGATTCTGAAATGGAGGCCATGGCAAACATGAAACTTTCATATGGAAAAATATGAAGAATTAACAATTGGGCAATTCCCATGGCCTGTACTCCTTCTTAACCTGTCTTAACATGCTGGATATGAATTCATACTACCCAGCCTTCTACTGAAGAAGGAATCTAAGGTGTTAGGATAGTTGATGAAGGGAGCGAAAGGAAACCACCCCCACCCCTCTATTTTGGGGGAAACACTAGCCTAGATAGATTTCTGTTTGTTCAAGAATGAGCACAGATGCCTAACATTTTTGAATAGATGGCAACATATATGGAGAGGAACATGATATTTAAGAGGCAGAGGAAGAAACATACTTTTGGAACATTTTCTGTAGGAAAACAAAGTATATTTTAGATAACTGGCTTGTGCTCTGTATTGATTGCAAGGAAAGTAACAAAACAGAACGAAAGCAGCTAAAGCAAACTCTTTGAGGTGAGAGCTGGAAGTAGAAAACAGAACCATCAGTTAAAAATACTCCTGAATGATGACACTACAGGCAGAAAGGCAAAGAGAGTCTGATGAAGACGAGTGAAATGTGAATGCCTTGGATTGAATTGTAGCCTCCAAAAGTACACGTTGTATATTCTAACCTGTGGTTGTAATACCATTTGGGAAGGATTTTCTTTGTTAGGTTAATGAGGCAGTATCAGTGTGTAGCCTTTGTCTTAGACCAATCTTTTTGGAACTATAAATGAGCACATTAAGCAAGAAAACAAGCACAAATGAAGAGGAAGATATGTACCGTCTGATCTCCAAGGAACCTAGTAATAGAAGCTGTCAAGAGAAAGGACCTTTCCCCAGAGCTGACAAAGAGAAAGAACCTTCTTCTAGAGCTGGCATCCTGAATTCAAGTTTCCAGCCTCCTAATCTGACTCCCATAAAGATTTACACCCTTGGAAACCCTGTACAGGGTCGCTATGGGTTGGAACCGACTCGATGGCACTTAACAACAACAACAATCTGGAGTCCTGGTGAGGCACTGTGAGTTAATGTGCTGGACGGCACAGTCATTTTGAACCACAAGGTCGATGATTTAAGCTTACCAGCTGCTCCCCAGAAACCCTATAGAGGGTCGCTATGGGTTGGAACCGACTTAACAACACTTAACAGCACTTAACAACAACAACAGCACTTAACAACAGCAACAATCTGTGAATCCAGGTATGGCACTGTAGGATAAGTGTTGCACCACCAGATCAGTTTGAACCTCAAGTCAGGCAGTTCAAACTCACCAGCCGCTCCTCAGAAAACCCTATACAGGGTCGCTGTGAGTCGGAATGGACTCGACAGCATTTAACAACAACAACGATCTATAAGCTCTGTTCTCTGGTGGTGCTGTAGCATAAGCACTGAACTGCTAATTGCAAGACTAACAGTTCAGACCCACCAGTACTATGCGATAGAAAGATGAGGCTCTCTGCTTTCATAATGATTTAGCCTCCTCAACCCTGTGTAGGGTCACTCTGAGGCGGAAATTGACTTGATGGCAGTGGGAATCCGTGAGAAAAATTAATTTCTGCTCATTAAGCCACCTATTTGTGATATTTCTGTTATAGCAGCATTAGATAACTAAGACAGTGAACAACAACAAAAACATTCTACATAGTAAAGTTTCCTAAAATGAAAATGGAGAAAATTGGATGAGTGATGATGAAAATGGCAAACATGAAAAATTCTCCCAAAATGCAAAGAAAAAGATATCAGCATAATGAAACAGATAATCCTACGTTGCGTAGAGGATAGAGCTCTAATATACATGCACTTGTTTTGAAAGCATTTGTTTTCTAAAGAAATAAATCAAGCCTACCATCAGAAGACAACTATAAGAAAAACCAACTTTCTGGACCGGGGATAGAGAGATAGCCACTACTGTGAGGACCCCAGGTACAAGAGAATGAAATGTCTGGGCCTGCTTCATCCTCATGTTCACCATCTTGGTTGAATTGATAAGTGTGGTTATTGTGCCAATCCATGTCCCTGAGGGTCTCTCTTACCTTCACTGACCCTCCACTTTACCAAACAGGATGTCCTCCTCCAGAAATGAATCCCTCTTGTTGATGATGTATCCCAAGCAAGTGAGTCAGGCGGTGGTTTGGTGTGATCCAGAAAACAGCTATTAAAGAGCAGAGGGAAAAAAATATCAAAGCAGAATTTTATACATCAGTAAACAGAATAGATTTGAACAAGAAGTTTAAGAGTTGATTCTTTAAAACAAACAACAAAATGAACAAACCTCTCTCTAGCTTGTTCACTCTGGAAAGCAAACAAAAATCGACAAAATAATGTATTTAAATCACAAATTCAAAGCAAGGAAGATGTACAGCTTATGCTAATTATGAAGGCAAGTGAATGTTACAGTAAATATTAATTAGCAAAATCGACTCAAGGAGTACAAAGCTAGAATTGGCCAATAACTATGGAAATATTAGAGAAAATTGCCCAAGAGCTACTTCAAATGTTAAAGTGATTGTCTCTAAGTGACAAGATTATGGGCTTTTTTTTCCCCCCCTTTTGTGTTCTTCAGTACTTAAAAAAATTCTTCAATAAGAAAGTATTCATTTTGAAGTTAGATATGAATAAAGGTTAAAAAAAACAAAAACAAAAATCCCCAACCTCTCTAGCCCTGTCCCCTCCTCTCCCAGGCAAAGGAGGCAGTTTGTTCCTTTTGAGCTTTGAAAGTAGAAATAGCTGGATTTCTAAAATTTAAGTGAAGCAAAATATCGACGTGCTGTGAAAGGACTGCCAAGGTTCAGGGAGCCTGTTAATGGGCCTGAGAGGCCCTCTGACTCTGGGCTGACTGATGGACCAGGGACCACTAACGGCAAATTGAATTTCTAGATCACTGGCTGCCTTCAGTGCTCTCCGATGCCCCCAGAACAGGAGAGCACACACACACAAAGTGCTGTACAAATATATGAATGCAAATTAATGATTTCTTGAAACTCAAATGATTACCATTTTAGTGTATATTTTAAAGTGTCCCAAATTTTACACCTCTTGATTTAAAGATATTTTACTAGTAACACGAATAAGGGAAGTGTTCTTTACCTCATTTTTCAGAATATGTAAAAGGGAGATTGTGAGCTTTTCTTTAGGCCCCTCTTGATATACTGCACTCAGGAAGACTGCCTTGTTCATGCTCATTCCTGAAGAAATGAAGTCAAATTACATATGGTGAAACTCTTGCCTGTTTTTTTTTTTGTTTTTTTTTTTTTTTTAACCACTGCAATGTATAGCACATGCATTTGCCACAAAAAATGTAGGGAGAGAGTAGTTTTACTTTGAAAGTGAAAATTAATAATAATATGGGTATAACTTGCTTACTTTGTTGAATATGTACAGTTATTTATTTATACCCATCTTTGTTTTTTCTTTTAACTTTTTATTGTGAATTGGGTGAAGGTTTATAGAATAAATCAGTGTTTCCCCCAAGTGGCCATGGACTCCGTTTTACTGTAATCCTATTACAAAAAAACTCCAGGACCCCTGCAGGCTGAGGGACACAGTGAGAAATGCCAATTTAAAGTGTACAAGTACATTAAATAGGAAGAATAAAAGTATCTTAACACTCTGGCTTGGAAAAATACCAAATTGCATCTTTCACATTGTATTCACTTTTTGTTCTACTAAAGGAAAATAAAACACTTCAGCTACAGTTTCTCACACTTAGACTTTCTTCTTCTCAAAAGACTGGATTCTCAAAGGAAAATCTATGATAGACTCAGAGTATTATTTGTAGGAGATATGAACTGTCACGTTCCTGGTAGGGCTTGACTTTTTATTTTATTATGGATGACATATAATGGAAGAATTGTTATTGTTGTTCAATGCCATCGAGTCAGTTCCGACTCATAATGACCCTGCATAGGGCTTCCAAGGAGCAGTTGGTGAGTTTCAACTGCCAGCCTGTGGTTCATACCAACCTTGTGGTCCAGTGCATTATCCCACAGCGCCACACCTGGACACTGTTGTTGTTGTTGTTAAGTGCCATCGTAGCCTTTAATCCTTGCCTTGTGTTTTAAAGAGCTCTGGTAGCGTAGTGGTTACGAATCGGACTGCGAACCTTAAGGTCAGCGGTTCGAAACTACCAGCCGCTCCGCGGGAGAAAGATGAGGCTTTCTACTCCCGTAAAGATTTACACCCTCGGAAACCCTGTACAGGGTCGCTATGGGTCGGACCCGACTCGATGGCACTCAACAACAACAACAACAACAACTAGAAATATAATGAGTTTTTCCCCTATTCTCGCTCTGATATCTGTCGCCCCTTGCAATATTGTCTTTGACTCTCAGTTACGTATTAAGGAAATTAGTTATTCGTTTATATAAAGGGACTTCAAAAAGTTTGTGGAAAAATGGAATTAAAAGATATGGAATTGTTCCATGAAGTTTTTGAAGCCCCCTCCTAGATTAATTCAGGAGATTTTACTAACATTGGGACTATATTGATGAATGAGACTGAAAAACTTGTAAGTTTATCAACTAGTGGGAGAAGATAACCAATGAACATATAAGTAAATTTATAACATAATTTCTGATAGGGCTAACTACTATAAAGAGAAGAGATCAGCCTTTTTTTCCCCCTTTTCCTAGTTGAGGTGATTGTTATGGATTGGTGGTCAAGAGGGGCTTCTTTGTGGCACTGACATTAGTAAAATAGTGAAGAGCCGCCTGACTTTTTAGGATCCAAATAAATGGGCACAGAGGAACCTAGAGAAGTCTAGAATATTTAGGGCCTGTTTTATTGATATAATTTTCAAGGTAAAAGAGATTTAAAAAAAATAATGAAATTCATCATCTTATATTGGGATGCCTTGGTAAGGAGCCCTGGTAGCATAGTAGGTTATGAACTGGGTCTCAAACTGCAAGGTCAGCAGTTCAAATCTACCAGCCATCCCACAGGAGAAAAATGGCGATTTCTGCTCCTGTAGAGATTTACAGCCCCAGAAGTCCTGTTGTTCTTGTTGTTAAGTGCCATCGAGTCGATTCCAACCCATAGCGACCCTGTATAGGATTTCCAAGGAGCGGCTGGTGAACTTGAACCACCGACCTTGCAGTTCAGATGACTTTGCAGTCTGACTCATTAGCCCACAGCGCCACACCAGCACTCCAGAAACCCTGTACAGGGTCACTATGAGCCAAAACCAACTCAACAGCACACCACTACCATCATCACCGCCAGATTAGATGTGCGCTTTGTCTTGAAGGGTTTAGTCTCACAACTCAAATATTTCCCTAAAATATGGGTTCATTTGAATTTCTCAAGAGGACTTTGTTGTTGTTGTTTTGAAACTTTTACTTATGAATTGAGTGAAGGTTTACAGAGCAGATCATCGGTTTTTCATTCAGCAAATCATATACTTTGCTTCATCTCAGTGATTGCAGTCCCCTCCATACAACAATAGTGATGCCACTGCCTCCCTGTGATTCTTTATTTATTTTTTTAAGTTTGTATTATGAATTGAGAGCAAGTTTACAGGGCAGATTGTCAGTTCAACATTCAACAAATCATAATTTGTTTCATTACAATGGTTATAATTCCCTCCATGTACCATCAGTTAACAGTGTTTCTCTCTATTCATTTTAGCTCTTTTTTTTTTTTTTTTAAATCTCTGTGGTTCTTTTTTTTCCATTCCACCCTCCTTCATAACTCTTCTGATCTTCTGAACTTTGTCCTTAGGGAAATGCTGCCCTTTTGATCATGAATGGCTGTGAGCATACCTTACTAGTGTGGAGCCATAGAATAAACACTAGACCTCAAGGTGGGTTTGAACCAATAAGGTCGATGGTTCAAAGTCACCAGCCACTCCTAGGAAACACTATACAGGATCACTATGAGTCAGAACCAACTTGATGGCACTTAATAGCAACAACAATATACCGATCTAGAATTCTGGTGTGGCTCTGTAGGATAAGCACTGGACTGCTAACCTCAAGGTCAGTGGTTCAAACCAACCAGCTGCTTCTTAGAAACCATATACAGGGTCACTGTGAATCAGAACGAACTCGATGGCACCTATCAACAATAACATGGACCTATCTACCACTTGACTGAAGTTGGGCCATGAAGGTGTGGTTGGTTCTAGACCTGAAGCGTGGTTGAGGGCCATATTCTCTGAGTCCTCCAGTCTCTTGTTGACCAGCAACCCTAGTCTTTTTTTATAATTTTGCATTTTGATCCACATTTTCTCCCACTGCACCCAGGACCTCCTAATGTGATTCCTTTTAGAGAAGTTGGTAGTTGTTGGGTACCATCTAGTTCTTCTGGTCTCAGGGTCATGGAGACTGATGTTCATGTATTCTGTTAATCCATTGGACTAATTGATTCCAAGCATCTTCTATATTCATCCCTCTTCTTTCTCTTTACATGGAGAAACCAGTAGTTGCACTTCAGATGGCCACTCCTGAACTTTTAAGATCCCAGGTGCTGCTCACCAAGGTAGGGGATAGAACACTGTCATTGGACACTATGTTTTGCCAATTGACCATGGTGTCTCCTGAGACTATAGTCCTGAAGTCCCAGGCCCAATAACTCATTACTTTTTGCTCCTCTGTTTTATCCCTGTTGGTGCTTTTAAAGCCCTTCTGGAAAACATTATTTCTACGTACATTTGGGTGTCATTTAGAATCAAAGCAATTTGAATGGACAGTTGTTATTATATACTGATTATTTGAGAATTTTAGAATAACACAAATGTTGGATAATTTAATTCAGATTCAATGCATTGGCATTCTAAAACTCGACTGATTTGGCTGTCATCACTCTAAGTCCCTTCGGCATATTATGACTATGAACTGAGTAACGGCTGCAACAATGCACTGACAGGAAGAAGTCCAACGTGCACTGAAGGCATTGGCAAAGAACAAGACTTCTAGAATTGGTAGAATAGAAATTAAAATCTTTCAACAAATTGATACAGCACAGACTCATCTATGCCAAGAATCTGAAAGACAGCTACTTGGCCAACTGATTGGAAGAGATTCATATTTGTGCCCATTCCAAAGAGAGGTGATTTAACAGAAGACTGAAATCATTGAGCAATATCATTAATATCACATGCAAGTAAAAATTTTTAAAAAGATAATTCATGAATGACTGCAACAGTACATAAAAAGTACATAAACAGACGTTCAAGCTGGATTCAGACAAGGAAGCGGAATGAGGTTATATCATTGTTGACGTCAAATGGATCTTGGCTACAAGCAGAGAATTCCAGAAATATATTTACCTGTGCTTTATTGACTATGCAAAAGCTTTTGATTGTGTCGACAATCAAGCAGTGGACAACATTGCAAATAATAGGTATTATGGAACACTTAATTGTACTCATGAGGAACCTGTACATAGACCAAGAGGCAGTTGTTAGAACAGAACAAGGGGACACGGAATGGTTTAAAATCAGGAAAAGTGTGCGCCAGGGTTATATTCTTTCACGATACTATATGCTGAGCAAGTAATTCAAGAAACTGGATTATATACAGAAGAATGTAGCATCAAGATTAGAGGAAGACTCATTAACAACTTGCAATTTGCAGATGATACACCCTTACTTGCTGATGGCAAAGAGGACTTAAAATACTTACTTATGAAGATCAAAGACCACAGGCTTTAGTATGGGTTGCACCTCAATGTAAAGAGAACTGAAATCTTCACCACTGGACCAATAAATAACATCACGATAAATGGAGAAAAGATTGAAATTGTCCGACTTCCTTTTGCTTGGATCCACTATCAACACTCATGGAAACAGCAGCTAAGAAATCAAACATATTCTCTTACATTAGGCCAACCTACGCCCTAAGACCTCTTTAAAGAGTTCAATAGCAAGCAAACTTGTGAATTTGAGGACTAAGGTGCACTTGACTCAAGTCATTTTCAGTAGCCTCATATGCACCTAAGGAGCTCTGATAGCGTAGTGGTTATGAATCGGGCTGCGAACTGCACGGTCTACAGTTTGAAATTACCAGCTGCTCCACGGGAAAGATTTACAGCCTCGGAAACCCTGTTTAGGGTCACTATGGTTTGGAACCAACTCGATGGCACTTAACAACAACAACAACATATGCATGTAAAAGTTGAATAAATAAATAAGGGAGGACTGTAGCAGAATTGATGCATTTGAGTTATGGCGTTAGAGAAGAATATTGAAAGTACCATAAACTTCCAGGAGAACAAATGCATTTGTGTTGGAAGAAGTACAGCCAGACCACAGTTTAGAAGCCAGGATGACGAGACTTTGTCTCTCATCCTTTGGACATATTATCGGGAGGAACCAGTCCCTGGAGAAGGCCATCAAGCTTATAGTGGAAGGTAAGCAAAAAAGAAGAAGACCCCCAATGAGATGCATTGGCATAGTGGCGGCAGCAAATGGCTTACGTGTTACAACGATCACGAGGATGGTGCAGGACTGGGCAGTGTTTCATACTGTTGCGCATAAGTTCACGATGAGCTGGAACTGACTAGAGGGCACACAACAACAACAAATTGATTTCCGGTTACACGAGATGCTTATCTTAGAAATTAGAAATTGCAAATGGACTAGTCATTGAATTTATAAACTTATTGAAAATTGAGATATCTTTATTATAGAATTGATGTAATAACATGAAATATTTTGTAATTAAATGGGAAGTCACCTATCTTTATAATTCACCATTACTTGCTTTTTGTTTCTTTGTCTTCCAGTCTTTTTAAAAAAACATAATCATCGCTTTGGAAACATAGTTTAAATATTGTTGGTGGTAGTTGTTGCTCTACGTGTGCAGAGAGCGCCATATGATTTTCAACACATGACCTTTCGAAAGCAGATTGTTAGGCCTACCTCCCTAGGAGCCTCGGGATGGATGCAAACTGTAAACCTTTAGATTAGTAGTCAAGTGCTTTGCCCTTTGTACCACCCAGGGATTGCAGGTTAAATATACATGCTTTTAAAAATATAAGACATTTTGCATTTGTAAAAATGTAAAAAAAAAAGAAAAAAATTGTGGAACCATAATACAAAATGTGGTGTACTGCCATTTTTCAGTCCTGTGTATTTTAGATCCTAAATATTTTTCTTTTTTGGAACATTTTTTATGGTATTTTAGGTGAAAGTTTAGATAGCAAATTAATTTTCCAGTCAATAATTTATCCATAACTTGTTCTGTGATGTTGGTTGCAGTCCCCAGAATGTGTCAGCACTCTCCCGTTTTCCCATCCTGGGTTCCCCATTTCCCTAAATGTTGTCCTTTTGATTGTTCTAATGAGCACATTCTTCTTGGGTGTTATTGTTTATTTTAATAGGTCTTTCTATTAATTAAGAAGCCCTGGTAGTGTATGGGGGTTATGCATTGTGCTGCTAACCACAAAGTCAGCAGTTCAAATCCACCAGCTGCTTTCTGGGAGACAGATGAGACCTGCTAGCATGAAGATTTACAGTCTTGGAAACTCCTTAGAGGGGTGCTGTGTGTTAGAACCCACTCAGTGGTACACGTGCTGTGTGTTAGAACCCACTCAGTGGTACACAACAGCGGCAACAGTTTGTTAATTGGCTGAAAGGTGGCCTCTGGGAGTGTATTCAGTTTCAAGTTATGAGGTTGTTTTAGGGTGATAATCTTAGGTGTTCCCCCAGTCTCTTTTAGACCGGTAAATCTGATATATATATTTTAATTTGAATTCTGTTTTACATTTTTTACCCATTCAAACTAGGACTGTCTATTGTTGTTCTGGTCAGAGTGGCAACTCCTGGGAGCGGGCATCATCTAATTCTTTTGGTCTGGGTTAGAGTAAGCTGTGGTTCACGTGGGCCATTCCTCCTATGGACCAGTTGCTTCCTCTTGTCTGCAGTTTACTTCATTCTCCTTTGCTCCAGGAGTTGTTGTTGTAGTAATGTGCCGTAGAGTCGGTTCCGACTCATAGCCACTATGTATAGGGTTTCCGAGGCTGTAAATCTTTATGGGAGCAGAAAGCCTCATCTTTCTCCCATGGAACAGCTGGTAGTTTCGAACTGCTGACCCTGACGTTTGCAGCCCGATTCATAACCACTACGTTACCAGAGCTCCTTTGCTACAGGAGTAGAGGGACCAATAGCTAGCTGTTTCTTAGATGGCTGCTTGCAAGCTTTTAAGATTCCAGATGCTACTCATCAGACTAGAATGTAGAACATTATATTTATGACCTATGGTTGCCAGTTTATCTAGATGTCAGTTTACCTAGAAGGCTGTTAGCCTTCACATCCAGTAGTTCAGCCCTGATGTTGAAGAAATTTCTGTAACTGTACCACTATGTGCTCTATAATATATATGAATATTCCAGCAGCATTACAAATTTATATGTAGAAATAGCCATAGCCATACCTATATACAAGGAGCTCTGGTAGCATAGTGGTAACGAATCGGGCTGCTAACCTCAAGGTTGGCAATTAGAAACTACCAGCCACTCTGCGGGAGAAAGATGAGGCTTTCTGCTCTCATAAAGATTTATAGCCTTGGAAACCCTGTGCAGGGTCACTATGAATCAGAACTGACTCCACGGTACTTAACAACATACCTATATATGTTTGTGGGTATAGTTCCATATGACTTCCCTCACTGATTCAACATATATACCTGTATATTTATTGCTTGTTATTACTATTATTGCAGGATTGTATATGTTACAGAATTTATTGTAGTTGTCCTTTCTTGTGTACCTCTTAGTGCCTTCCTTTGCCTTGGTCACATTGTGCTGACTTCCTCTATATTGTTCATTGCTTTTCCATTACCGTAATTAACACTTCTATACTATCTGTTAAGGAGCTCTGGTAGCATAGTGGTTACGAGTCGGCAGGCTGCTAACCTCAAAGTCAGCAGTTTGAAACTACCAGCTGTTCCGCTGGAAAAAATGAGATTTTCTGCTCCCATAAAGATTTACAGCCTCAGAAATCCTATACAGGGTCTCTATGAGTTGGAACCAACTCTACGGCACACCACCACCATCATCACCATACTATCTGTTGTTGTTAAGTGCCTTCGAGTCGATTCTGACTCAAAGCAACCCGTTATAGAGTTTCTGAGAAGCTGCTGGTGAGTTTGAACTGCTGATCTTGAGGTTCCAACCGACTTTATAGTCGAGTGCGTATCCTACAGGGCCACACTGTCTAGTGATTTTTTCCCCTCTTTTCCTGGTGTGGCCCTGTAGGATAAGCACTGGATCAAAAGGTTGGTTTCAACTACAAGGTTGGTGGTTCAAACTTACCAGCCACTGCTTGGAAATGGTATATAGGGTCGCTATGGGTTGGAACTGACTTGCTGCACTTAACAACAAAAACAACCTTCTCTCATATAAATATTTTTCTAATTGCTATATAGTTTTCAATAACATCATACTAGTTGTTGTTGTTGTTACATGCCATCGAGTTGGTTCCGGCTCAGCACATCTGTATAGGGTTCCCGAGGAGCAGCTGGTGGGTTTGAACTGCTGACCTTGTAGTTCTCATTCCAGTGCTGATGCTACAGCTCCACACCAGGAATCGTGCTAGTACCATCATATTATTTATTCCATTGAGTTCATTGTTATGCCATAATTTTGTGCTGTAAATTCACTAGACGATTCCCTTTTTGTTAACTTATCAGTTCCCCTCACTCCAGTTTTTTTTAATAATAAAGTAATCTTGTAAAGAACATATTTACATATATAAGTTTTTCCATATTTTGTTTTATTACTTTTGGCTACATGCCCAGAAATCTAGTTACCAAGGGGAAGTGTAGGAATTTTAAAATGGCTTCACATAGTACCACATTGTTTCCCAAGGTAATTGCACTAATTTTAAATCCCATCCATGGTGAGTAATCCCATTACACTGTTAAATAATACCCCTCTAATTTAAATGGGGAGTCCTGGTGTGGCGCTGTGTGTTAATGCGCCAGACTGCAAAGTCATTTGAACTGCAAGGTTGGCGGTTCAAGCTCACCAGCTGCTCCTTGGAAACCCTATACAAGGTCGCTATGGGTTGGACCTGACTCTGCGGCACTCAACAACAACAACATTTCTAGGCAATCTATTATTTTCCAGTCTAGTATGGCTCTTGTTACTCTAACCTTTTGCTATTTTACTATTTGAAGCCTTATACAAAAACATAAAATCTGGGAGTTATAGTTTCTTCATTACTCATAATTAATATAATTATCTTTAATAGGCTGACCAGTTTATCAAGTAGATAGTCCAAAACACCACTGAAATACCCATTTAACTGAAATATATGATTTTAGGCTATTCATTCAGAACATACTTTACCTCTTCTTTTAATTGAATTATTCTGTATTTTCCAGTAAATATTTTTTAAAATTTTAATGTGGGTCACAGTTCTTTTTAAAAGTATTTTTAATTGTTTTTATTCAGTTGTGGATAGGTTTTCCTCCCCCTCTACTGTGTAGAGTCCTGGTGTGGTGCTGTGGTGCTGTGGGTTAATGCGCCAGACTGCAAAGCCATTTGAATTGCAAGGTTGGCGGTTCAAGCTCACCAGCTAGCTGCTCCTCATAAACCCTATACAGGGTCGCTGTGGATCGGAACCAATTCGATGACACTTGACAACAACAACAACAACTGTGTTTGCTAGTATGTTCTGCTAGTACATAAGACTAGTTTTCTCTTATTTATTCTTAGTTCTTTCAGCCTTTGCCTAGCCCATTATTTTATCTGCCCACAGTGATACTTTTGTGTCTGTCTTGCTACTATTTTTACTTCATACCTTTTTGCATTGTCCAGAACTTCTAAAAACAATACCAAAATAATGATGATGCAGAGGTATTACTTGTCTATTCCTGATTGTAGGAGTCACTTAATTTAAGCCTGATGTTTGAGTTGTTGTTTTAAAATGTTGTTGTTGTCAGGTGCCATCAAGTCAGAACCGACACATAGCGACCCCGTGCACAACAGAACAAAACAATGTCCAATCCTGGGCCAACCCCACCACCGCTGCCACACTTGACGCCATCAATGATGCCACCTGGCTGATACATCTCATTGGGGGTCTTCCTCTTTTTCTCTGACCCTCCATCTTACCAAGCATGATATCCTTCTTCAGTGACTGTTATCTCCTGACAATATGTCCAAAGTATGAGAGACGAAG
>NW_006408580.1:5694493-5707506 GCF_000296735.1 Chrysochloris asiatica
AGAAATGATACTGGAGAACTAATGATAGATTTCTGCAAGACAAATGATTTGTTTATTTCAAATACCTTCTTTAGACAGCCTAAGAGATGACTATACACATGGACCTCGCCAGATGGAACACATAGAAATCAAATTGACTACATCTGTGGAAAGAGAAGATGGAAAAGCTCTATATCATCAGTTGTTTTAAAATAGATCCATTTTATTTTAAGAAATTACCAATTAGTTTCTTCAAATGTATGCAGGAGGAAAAGGTATACTGAGGCCCTTATATATTTTCTAATTTGGCATCATTTTTTGCATTTGTGGAGAAAATGTTGCTTTTTATGGAGGCAGATTATAACTATTATGGACTATTGAATTCTTTCGGCTGGTATTTTAGTAAGGATCCTTCTTCTATAAGTCATAAATAGTGAAATTGTACTTGCAGCAGTAGTCTTCAGCTTGAGTTTGCATTTTGCAATCATCTGGGGAGCTTTAGAAATCACTGGTGCCTGGGTCTCACCTGGAGAGATTCTGATGTGATTGTTCTGAGGTTAAAAAGTGCCACAAGTGATTCTGTCATGCAGCCAGAGAGAGAAGAGCCATTGCTGTATAGCTTGCTTGTTTTATAGTATCGCCATCAGTCACTGGAATTTAGCTTCACAGCTTGCCATATTTTTTTGTATTCTAAGGAAGTTACATAAGGTTGGCATTTTCTTTTCCTTGAAAATTGGAAATAATTCATAATTTCTTCTGGGTAGAGCCCTTTGGGGGCCAATTTTTGATAATCTTTTCACTTCTTTCTTGGCTGTTTATTCATGATTTAATGGTTTACAATTCTTATAAAAATCACCTATTTAATGCTGATTTAAATATCTTCATATAATTTCCATAATTTATTATAATGCATACATTAATTTATATCGATTTATTAACTCAGTGCCATGCATTGCTCATTTCTGATTTTATTTATGCTCTTTCCTGATTCGCTTTGTTAGAATCTTATCTATGTTATTTATTAACATTACTCTTGGATTTCTTTATTGCAATTGTTTTTATCCCTTCAAATTCATCTCTCTGTGCATTCTTTTTGCTTTCTACTTGTTTCCCTTGTCACATATTGTTTTGCTCTTTCATAAGAAATTTTGCCAAATCCATTGCTTGGTGGTGATGGTTGTGGTTGTGGTTATGTGCCACTGTGTTGGTTCCAACTCATAGCCACCCTGTATAGCAGGGGTGGGGAATCTTTTTGCTTGTAAATTTTATAATATCATTTGTGGGCCAAAGTTTTCAAGTTAAAAATTAGCCTGCTATATTTGGTCAAATATTTAATGAGCTCACTCCTAATATGATGGCTGGAGTACTGGTGTAATGCTGTAGGGTAAGCACTCGGCCACAAAGTCGGTTTGAACAGCATGGTTGGTTTGAACCACAAGGTCGGCAGTTCAAACTCACCAGCTGCTCCTTGGAAACCCTATACAGGATAGCTATGGATTGGAACCAACTTGACTGCACTTAACAACAACAACGTTATGGCTGGAACTGCAGTTGCTTTGGTAGGGCCAGACCAAATAATTTCGAGGGTCTTATATGGCCTGGTGTGGTGCTGTAGGATCAGCAACCCACAAGGTTAGCAGTTCAAATCCACTAACTGCTTTTCAGAAACCCTATATATAGGGTCGCTGTGAGTCTTAACAGAGTGCTGGTGTGACGCTGTGGGTTAATGTGCCAGACTGCAAAGCCATTTGAACTTCAAGGTCGATGGTTGAAGCTCATCAGCTGCTCCTTGGAAACCCTATACAGGGTCACTGTGGGTTGGAACCGACTTGACAGCACTTCACAACAACAATGAGCTTTAACGGACTAAACAGCACTTAAGAAACAAAATCATACAGCCCATGGACTGAACATTCCCTACTCCTGCTGTATAGTTGCTGAGGCTCTAAATCTTTGTGAGATCAGAAAGCCTCATCTTCCTCCCGTGGAGCAGCCAGTGGGCTCAAACTGTTGACATTGTGATTTGCAGACCAGTGCTTATGCTTTATCATCCTCTCTCTCAAACTCGAAATTATTTTATGTAAGAAGTTAAATGTATTAATTTACTCCTGAACGTTGATTGGTCTGCATTTTATAGGTTGTTGCGTGCTTTTGAGTCAGCTCTAACTCATAGCGACCCTGTAAAGGGTTTCTGAGGGTGGTTGGTAGGTTTGAACTGCTGAATTTGCGGTTACAAGTCCAGTTCTTATCCTACAGTGCCACACAAGGGCTTATCCTATAGGTAAATACTATTTAAAATTTAAATGCTATTAACATTGGACTGCGAACCACGAGGTCGATGTTTCAAACCCACCAGCTGCTCCTCGAAAACCCTATACAGGGTTGCTATGAGTTGCAACCAACAGGTTCCATGCTTACTTTTTTGTGTATTTATAAGTTTATTTTTGGCAAAATATTTATTAGGAGTGGCATTTATTTTTTAAATTACACTATACATTTCTGGTAGCATAGTGGTTACGAATTGGGCTGCGAACCACAAGGTCAGCAGTTCGAAACTACCACTTGCTCCGCGGGAGAAAGATGAGGCTTTCTGCTCCCGTAAAGATTTATAGCCTCGAAAACCCTGTTCAGGGTCTCTATGGGTCGGAACTGACTCGACGGCACTTAACAACAACAATAATACATTTCTAGTTTTATTATCACTGACTGCAACTTTTATCATTTCTGTTTTCCAAATTTAATTGTGAATTTTCATATGATGAATTTCTATAAATGTATCATCATCATGTATAAAGGAACCATCTAATACAAAATTTGTTAGTTTATTTCCTTGTTGTTGTTGTTAAGTGCTGTTGAGTCAGTTCTGACTTATAGTGACCAAACCCCATTAATCATGAGAGGAACCATTGATTTACTTACAGCCATTCAAGAAGAATAAACAGCACAGCTCTACATGTTCACACATTTTTATTGCCTATTAAATAATCTGGAGTCCTGGTGTGACAACACTGGACTGCTAACATAAGGTTAGCAGTTCAAGGCTACCAGGCGCTCCTTGGAAACCCTATAGAGGGTCATTATGAGTTGGAAGAGACTTAATGGCAGTTAACATTAAATAATCAAAGAAGCTCGAGTGTCGTAGTGGTTATAAAGCACTCAGCTGCTCCAAATCCACCAGCTACTCCACTGGAGAAAGATGTGACTGTTCCAAGATTACAGTTTTGGAAACCCAATGGGGCAATTCTTCTCTGTCCTATGGAGTTGTTATGAATTGGAATTCGACTTGAAGGACTTGGTTTGAATGGGTATGTTGCTATTGTTATGTGCCTTGGAGTAGATAATAGGATTCATTTATCTGTCCCATTATATATCTTTTACTTTGAGGTTATTGTTAAGTGCTATCTAATTAGTTCCAACTCATAGCGTTTCCTGGGCTGTAAATCTTTGTGGGAGCAGAAAGCCTCATCTTTCATCCACAGAGTGGCAGGTGGTCTCGAAATGCTAACCTTGTGGTTCACAGTCCAGTGTTTAGCCTTACAGAGCCACTGCACTCCTGTCTTTTTCTTTAGTAGCTCACAATTTAAATCTGAGTCCTTTTCAAAAAACAGAGGCTTAACATTTTAAATGTTTAATTTTAGGCTGGTGATACTGACCTCTTTATTAAATGTTGAGCCTTGTTGAAGATTATTGTTGCCTTTCATCCTTCTTTTCAATCGATTAAATGAAAAAACAAAATAGGATTGCGTAGGTCTGGGGAATAAATAGCTTCTCTTGAAATTTAGCGGGTTTTTTTCTTCTTTATTTAGGTGAAATTCACATAACATAAAATTAACCATTTTAAAGTGAACAATTCATTGGCTTTTAGTACATTCACAATATGCAGTCACTACCTCTATCTAATTTCAAAGCATTTCAACACAGCTGTAAGGTTTGGCACTTAGATATTTGGTTCCTGAGTAATAGTCTTTATGACTCATGCATTGGTCACACCAACCTCCCTATCTTTAAAAATTTTGTGATTTATTCTGAGAGACTAGGTTTTTACATTTGCCTTTTACAGTTACATTGCCTAGCCTGTGACAGACAACCTACACACTATTTGTGTGTGTGTATGTGTGTCAATGTGGCATCAAACCAGAATCATTTAAAGTTAGAATTAGGGCTCCAAATTAATGGTAAAATCCAGCCATTTGGGGATAGGCAATGCAAAGCAAATAACTCGATTGACATGAAAATTGGATTCACTTCCCCACAAAGCTAAATTTGCGGATACATTAAGTTCCCAGCTACTTGGCAGAACTCACTCCTAACTGCTTTGAATTTCTTTTGGCTTTAATTATAGGAATATTTGATTCCAGTAATATAATCATTTAAAAATATTCCTTTATAATGAAGAAATAGCATATATCTATTAGGGCTAATTGATTTCAGACTTTCTATTCTCTAGTCTAGAATTAAAAGTCTAAGTACTCAGGGATCAGGCAGGTAATCTCATGTAGGGCCTGTGAGGCCTGTGGGGAACTGGCAGCGAATAGACATCTGCTAAGTGACATTCACACTCACTCTTCAAGAAAATTACAGCCAATTAGATCCTCTAGGACCTTCTTTATCTAGTGTCTGCTTGACTTATCGTCAATCATGGTAAGATCTTGTATAATAATTATGTTTCTATAAATTTTAATTTCTTTTAGTTTTTTATTTTAAGTCGTTTTCTCTGAACTCTCTGGTACATCACATTCTATTATAATTATGCTTGTTATCTTTGTGAGATTGCCTTTATTATGTTTGGTATCTCTCCCCTCACATTTTACAATTTCTTCTCAAATTTCCGGTTTCTATCTTTCTATCTCTATTACTTGCTCTGTAGCTTTCATGTTGGAGTTGGGCAGCCCTGTATTCATTCCCATTGGACCAGAATATGAAATGCCAGTCTGCCTCTCTTCTAGAAGTATGGAAGCCCAACCTAAAATAATGTCTTTTCTTTTCTCTTTATTCCCATTTAGCATCCTTTCTTCTTTCTTAATGCATTCTTTGCCTGATAAATATTTCTTGATTATATACAGGACACTTGGTGTGAAATGACCTATGGTAGCTTTTGTCTTTTGCAAATTTGTATCAGTAGTGTTCAGTCCTTAGAAGCGTGTGTGTGTGTGGCGGGGAGGGGAATCTGTGAATACTCTTTCCACACTTTCCTAGTCAGTTACAAAGAAAAAAACAACAACAAACGTTGATCTCACATTGAATACTGCTTGTATGGAAAGCTCAGTGAAACCCTAACTCTCTGTCCTTTTAGGTATTCTAACAGCATCTTTCTCTTATTCTTTAGTCCATACTTATTTTGTTTTAGTATTGAGATGTAATTCATATAAGATAAAATGTACCATTTTAAATTGTACAATGCATTGGACAACATATCTGGTTTTTATTGAGGGTAAAATTAGTAGAACATGAAATTAACCATTAGGCAAATGAAAGTGTATAGTTTCGTGGCATTTAGTACATTCATAATGTGTAAGCATCATTGTACCTGGGGCAGCCCATAGCATCCTTACATTTATATTAACTCAATACAAATGTGACAGCATTCTAGCAGTGGGAGTTACCTAACTTTTTAACTGGAATTAGGCCAAGAAAGCAATTGAACATAGGACTATTTTGCAATCAAGTTTTAAGGTGCTCTCTATATACCTAAGGACATGTAAGAGCAGTCTTTAGGTGGTCCCTGGGTTGTATGAAGGGTTAATGCACTTGGCTACTAACTGTAAGGTTGGAGGTTCGAGTCCACCCAGAGGTGCCTTGGAAGAAAGGCCTGGCAATCTGCTTCTGAAAAAATCAGTCATTGAAAACTATAGAATAGAACACAGTTTTGCTCTGGCACACATGCGATCACCATGAACCCGAGTCAACGCAATAGAAACTGGTTTTAAGAACAGTGCCTGGCCAGAATTTTAATACAGTCATTTCACCAACTAAAACTCATTTCTAATAGCCATTATGGCAATTAAAAATACTTTTTGTGTTGATCAGAGATATAGACTAGTAGGACATTTTGCTAGCCACCTCTGAAATGTAGGCTTCAGATAGAAATGTACTAAACATTCCTGAGATTATGTGTGTATTCCTAATTAGGGTAACTGACTACTACTAGAGTGTAGATTACATCTAACAAACTCAGTTGAATAACCTTAGAGTGACATTACATACACAATTAACTTTTGAAACTTCAACTATAAAAATTGGTCAAAAAATAAGAGGCGAAGGGAACTGCTCAAGCTTGAACAAGAAGCCGTCAGTGTCCTCATGTCCTCACTGTGTGAGCAGGTCATCATGGTGAGAGTGATTCCAGGGGTTGACGATATATACTGTTCATAAAACATGACGCCCAAACATAAAGCAGTTACTTCCACTGAACTTCAACTAAAGAGGCAGTCATCTATTTTAACATGAGAGAAAAATGGATTGCGTTTTACTTACTGATTAATGAGGACAGTTTTCCAAAGTAGTTAAGGAATTTTCAAGAATATTTTTTTTAACTCTATCTGAATTTTATTCTGCTTTAGGGCCTACCTCTTCTCCATCTCCACTACCCATCTAGCGTTGAGCTTTGAGGTTCCTAAAGAAGTGTAAGGCAGGGTGTCCAGTACTTTGGAAGAATTTTAGATCTGCCTCATTGCCTCAAGGCAAACAATCAGCTTGCCCAGGCGTCAGCCTAATTTCATCCCAGAGCCAAAGTAGCTTTATGTTATTTTTAATGGGAGGAAAAAAATGACAAAACGTGTGAGAAAGGTCTTGTGAGAAAGGACATTTTGTCTCTATAATGCCTACATACAGAATTCCACTGTGAAATTCCAAAGACAGACCATACTTCAGTTTATGACAGAGGTGAATTTATTGTTTAGATATCATTTTTTTTTATTGGTGAGAGATCCTTTCTTTATTCTAATCAGATAGTGATAAATGTTTAAAATAATTTTTATATACTATAACCTAGATTGTATTCCATTCTTATAGCTTCTTGCAAAATTCCCCTCAACTTTTTCCTTTACATAAAAAAGTATGCATATATAGTAGCTTTATGATAATTTTTAGGTTTACTGAATTTATTATTTAAAATTTTTTTTTAGTTTCTAATTGTGATTCCAACAGGTATTGTCTTTTGATGCCTATGTGGAAGACGAAGTGGCTGATAAAACGGAAGAAGACTATAGAATAAGACAGTATAAAATCTACTTCTACCCCGAAGATGACACAATTGAAGTTAATGAACCACAGGTGACAAATAGTGGACTACCTCAAGGTATCTACTTAAGCAGAATTAGAGTTTTTCATGTCTAACTCCTGCCTTTATAGACTCTCATTAACTTCTTGTTGTTGTTGTTGTTATGTGCCATCGAATCAGTTCCAACTCACAGTGACCCTGTCTAGGGTTTCCAAGGAGCACTTGGTGGGTTTGAATCACTGAGCTTGCAATTTAGCAGTCCAGTGCTTATTGTATAGTACCACACTAGGACTCCATAATGCCTAACTTTTTGGCAGTGATGAATAGAAACATGCTGTTAGGTTATAGTTAGAAGTCCCTCAGTAGTACAAATGGTTAAGCACTGAGCTACTAACAAAAAGTTTGACGGGTCAAACCTACCCAGAAACATTTCAGAAGATAGGTGTGATGATATACTTCTAAAAGGTCACAGCCTTGCAAATCCTGTGGAAGAGGTCTGCTTTGCATACGTGAGGTGTCAGAATTGACTTGGTGGCAACTAATACAAATGAGATTATGGTTATTGGGTGATTTATTAGCTTTCTGGCTCTACACCTCAACCCTATTTCTTTCACTCACTTGTGGCAGGTTTGTTTGCTTTCAAGTGCTGCTCTATCTGTGTCTTCACACTGTTTGGTCTTTTTGTTGTGGAGACCACTTCCTCTACAACACTCTCAAGGAAGGCAAGAAGGCTGTTCTCCACTGCCACCTCCAGATTCAGGTCCTGCTCTTCTTTCTTGTACACCACCCTTTCCTCTTCCTCAGCCCCAGACAGACCTTCACTCTGTGAGCTAATGCCATCTGAAGCCGAGATCATGGGAGGTGACAGATTTGTCCTTTTTGTGCTGTGGGTTCCTTTCCTGGGGTATGGTGTTAAGTTCTGAATGCCCTCACTTGAGAGAAATCACATGGGCAAAAGACTAAAATGTTGTCATATGTAAGCCCAAATAGTGACAAGGGATTTTTTATCTCTAAGGGGAAGACTCAGGTATGCCTGATAAGTGTTTTCAAGAATCTAAAGATTGTTATATGGAGGAGGGGTGACCTAATTTTCTGTAATTTGAAGGACAGGAATCCTAGGGGTCAGAATTCAGGTCAGTAGGAGGAAGAACTTTCTAGAAGAAAGCTGCTGGGAATTTTAGTGGATAGGCCTGGGTGGGAGTCGGGGTAAGGGTATAGAAGAGGAAGTCATGTATTTTGGGGGGTGGGGGGGCATTGGTATAGATGCATGGCCCAGGAAGGGGTAGGGGTGGGGGTTATGGGATAAAGGGGAGATGAAAGGTTGTTTTTCACTGACAGCTTGGTAGGCGAATAAGAGGAAAGTCATGCCTTTGTTTGATGATTGGTGTACATGACCTTCAGGGCTCTTGAATCCTCGAGGAGCTGCTCTACTATGAACAAACTTTCTTGTGTCTTCAAACTGTTTGGTCTGTTTGTTTTTTCTTGGATTCGTTGTCATCTCTTCATCTCTGGTAGCATTGTTACCTCCAATATATCAGTCTCTGAATTTATCTTCTCTGACCACGCTTTCCAGTCTTCCTATGTTTCCCATTTGTGCACATCCAACCATTTTGTCCTTTACTGGCAAAGTGTATCCTGAATCTGCCCATCCTCACCCAGCCTACCCTTGTCTCTTGACTAGGAAAATGGCAGGCTTGAACTGTCAACCTTTCAGTTAGCAGCCAAGTATGTAACCACTGTACCACCAGAGTTCTTTTTATTTCTGTAAAATGCAAATCTGCTACAATTTCTGGCAGTTCTCTTCTAGAAAGTTCTTAATAACCTGAATTCTGACCCCTAGTGCTGACCTTCAGACTGCAGAAAATAAGGTCACCTGATGATTTCTAAGGAGCCCTGGTGGCACAGTGATAAAGCCCTTGGCCACTAACTAAAAGGTTGGCAGTTCGAACCCACCAGCCACTCTTTGGGGGAAAGATGTGACGATTTGCTTCCATAAAGATTTACAGCTATGGAAACCCTACACAAAAGTTTTACTTATTCCTAGAGGGTCACTGTGAATTGGAACTGAATTGAAAGCAGTGGATTTTTTTGGTTTAGTCATTGATTAAATCTAGAGTGTGAGGAAAGGGACTATCTTTTTTTTTTTTTTTTTTTAGTTTTTATTGTAAATTGAGTGATAGTTTACATGGGAGAACATCAGCTTTACATTCATTCTATCGTATTTTGTTTCATTGCAATGATTACAGTCCCCTCCATGCATCATCATTCAACAGCATTTGCTTCCATTCCCTCTGTTGTTGGTTTTTTGTGTGTGTGTGTGTACACCGAAGCACTCTGGAATATACAACCATTCAAACAACTAAAAGATATACCCTACAAGCCTGCCTCCCGGCTGCCAGCACACAGCCCCTTTCCTTCCCTGAGTCCAGAGGGAAAGAGACTATCTTAATGATAGGGTTCCTACTTTTTCATGATGTCATTTAACCCGAATGACCATCTTAGGCAGTTGCTGTCATTGCCAGATTTTACAGAAAAGGAAACTGAGGCTTACAGATACTTTGCACCATGTGAATCTTAACCTATCATCTCAAAGACCATTCTGTGGTTGGAGAAGTTGGTAATGATGAGGCCATAATAAATCCAGGAGCACGGAGTAAGGAACGCGATTGGGATTTTGCGTAGTAGTAAATTAGTGTTTGGAGTCCTGGTGTGGTGCTGTGGGTTAATACACCAGACAGCAAAGCCATTTGAACTGCAAGGTTAGTGGTTCAAGCTCACCAGCTGCTCCTCGGAAACCCTATCCAGGGTCGCTATGGGTTGGAACCGACTCGATGACACTTAACAATAACAAATTCATTTTAAGGCATGAAGCCTTTTTTAGGTGCATTGGGCCATCTATATAGTGATATCCACAGGCAAGTGGAACCTTGGAATGTTTATTCAGCAAAAAGTCAAGACTAGAGATGTGGACTGGGAATGGCCAAAGGGATGACCAGATCATGAATCAAACGGGTCTGTCCTACCATGTTGAAGGAGAGCCACTGTTGTGATAGTGGAAAGAGGAAAAGAATTCTATGTAATGTGTCTGCTTGGTTTTACTGGTGGAGTGAGAAGATGAGGATTGGTATTCTAAATGCTCATCCTTTACTACAGCATCAGACTTTATACAATAGCCACTTCTTGGTCATTTTATTTGGAGAATGTATGGTTTATTGATGACTATTTAAAAAAAGATTTCAATGCCTTAACATTTTGAAAAAGATTTTCACAAGCTAAGGTGAAAAGTGTGACTTTTTTCCCATAGAGAAACAAGAGATATTTAGGCTGTGGGTCATTTTTAATATGTATAAGGCAGTGTTAACAACTGAAAAAAAAATGTTTCCATTTGAAGAGTTATTGAAGGATAGAAAGCAAAAATTGGTAACGTTTAGTTTCTGTGAACATGTTTTATCTGTATATTTGATGAGCTGAGTGACAGTTTTGCTTTAGCAGGAAAATATTTTCTTGTGTTTTCATTTAAACGTTTTTATATTGCTATATTCCTTAATGAAATTTTGATTTTTAAAAAAGTCATCCCACATCATCCCATCAAATTTATACAAGTGATGGATTGGAGGTTACGGGATATCTTGAAGTTGAATTAAGTTTTATTATTATTACTTTTTGAGTGAAAACTTGTATTCTTGGCCCCTGTCCAGTGAATCTTAGTTTTATTAAACTATCCAAGAAGAATTGTGAAATGTAACCTCTTGGAAAGACTTTTATTAAGGCTTTTCAATTCTCTGGCTCTTAATTTCAAATCTCATATAAGCAGACTTCAAAGGCAAATTGAAGATTGTCATAATGATTTATTTTAAATGATTTTTTGTGTAAGTGGGAAGGAATGTTATTTGTAGTGACTGGGGAGGAGAGATAATAAATTCCAGTGTCTCTTTTGAAAGTTTCAGAATTTCTGATTGGCTCACTCTGGTCAGGACATTTCCCTGAGTGAATACACAGCTCAAGGAATACATGCAAAATAAACAGCAATCATGATATTTAATGAAATTGAATTTGTCAGCAAAGCAGAGATACATGGAGGGCTCTAGCAAATCCTGTACAAAGCAAACAGGAAAAAAACTATTCTATCATCAAGCTTTGTTTAGAGAGAAACTAGTCTCTCTTGAGATACTTAAATGATGATTCTTTTTAGGGAAATTTTATTTGGTCAGTGTGTATTTTGGACCATCAGGTCAATGTCTTCTTCAAGCTGTCCTCAATTAACTGATGGGGGAAAAGAAAGCCTGTCAGTGGCTTAGATCTTAGTGGAACAGGGTAGGAGATATTTTCTTCAGTTGGGTCTTGAGTGGCCTGGCCCTGTTTTCCATGCACCTGTGGGCCTGTGAAGAGGCTGAGGGTGAAGTTTAGATGTGGTGGTGGTAGTGTGCCGTGGAGTCGCTTCCGACTTCATAGCGACCCTGCATAGGGTTTCCGAAGCTGTAAATCTTTACGGAAGCAGAAATCCTCATTTTTCTCCCGGGAATGGCTGGTAGTTTAGAACTGCTGACCTTGAGATTTGTGTAAGTGGGAAGGAATTTTATTTGTAGTGATTGGGGAGGAGAGATAATAAATTCCAGTGTCTCTTTTGAAAGTTTCAGAATTTCTGATTGGCTCACTCTGACTCGTAACCACTATGCTAAGATTGTTGTTGTTGTTAAAGTGCCGTCAACTCGGTTCTGACCCATAGTGACCCTATACAGGGTTTCTGAGGCTGTAAGTCTTTACGGGAGCAGAAATCCTCATCTTTCTCCCACAGAGCGGCTGGTAGTTTCAAACTGCTGACCTTAAGGTTCGCAGCCCGATTCGTAACCACTATGCTGTCAGAACTAAGGTACTAGATATTAATGATGTTTGAGTCACTTCCAGTCAGTTTGTGGGTTTTTTTTTAATGAACCAGGAATTCAGATGCATCTGTTTCTTCTGAACCTGACCCTTCAGAAATTAGTATAACTGAATGAATTATATCCTTCCTTTCTGTTGCCTCTCCTATTAGTGTGTTTTTTTTTTTGAAGGTTGGAAGAATTTGGAATAATCCAGGAACAAATGAGCATGGTGCCAAAACAGTCATTAAGTCACATGAATCTTCTAATCAGAACAACATATTTTAATATTCAAGAATCTTTGGTGGGAGAGAGATTTGTATAAGTATAGGATCCTTGGTGGCACTGAAGAAAAATGTGGCCGTCTGCTCCTGTAAAGTTTACAGTCTAAAAAAAACCCTGAACTGGGTCACTATGAGTTCAAATCCATTTGATGGTGGTGGGTTTGAAGCTTTTTTTTTAATGAGCAAACTCACTGTCATACTTTAAGACTTACTTTAATTTCTTCCTAGGACATCATTCTCATTTTGGTTAGATGTCTTAGTTAGATTTTTATTGTTGTTTTGCTAATATATAATTAAAGCAATGTTAATACCAAGCCAAGAACATCAGAGATGAATCCCAGAATTGTCTAACAAAATAAATTTTGGTTAAATACTGTTGTTGTTGTTATGTGCTGTTGAGTCCAATTCTGACTCATAGCAACCCTGTGTAGTGTTTCTGAGGGATGACCAACCTTGCAGTTAGCAGTCCAGTGCTTATCCTACAGCACCATACCAAGGCACATGGTTGAATACTATCAAGTCCAAATTAATATACGCCAATGGAGCTCTGGTAGCGTAGTGGTTACGAATCATGCTGCGAACCTCAGGGTCAGCAGTTCGAAACTACCAGCTGTTCCGTGGGAGAAAGATGAGGCTTTCTGCTCCTGTAAAGATTTACAGCCTTGGAAACCC
>NW_006408580.1:5708796-5723971 GCF_000296735.1 Chrysochloris asiatica
GAGTAGAAAGCCTCATCTTTCTCCCGCGGAGCAGCTGGTAGTTTCGAACCACTGACCTTAAGGTTCGCAGCCCGATTCGTAACCACTACGCTACCAGAGCTCCTTATATTGGATGTATAATATATCTACGTACTGCACCCTAGAGAGTAAAGAGGGAGAGATGATAGGGTTGCCAGATAAAGCAGGAATCTCAGTTAAGTTTGAATTTCACATAAACAACAAATACGATTTTAGTATCTCTATGAGTGCTGGTGTGGCACGGTAGGAGAAGCACTGGGCTGCTAACCGAAAGGTTAGTGGTTCAAACTCACCAGTCACTCCTTGGAAGCCCTGTACTAGGTCACTATGAGTCAGAACCGACTAGATGACACTTAACAAGAACAGCAACAACATGTCACAAATACTTCATGGCACATAATTATACTAAAATTATTTGTTGTTTATAAAAATGAAAATGTAACTAGACAGCCTCTATTTTAATTTATTAAAATCTGGCAATCCTAAGTGGGAGGGAACTCACTGAATGGAGCACTTTAGAATTTAAGAGTAGAGTAAATTACTGGGTTGTAAAGATAGGAACTGAGTTCTTGGTGGCTGCATAGTAAGTTAAGTATTTGTGGAAGGAAGGAGAAGGGAGGGAGGGAGGGAAGAAGAGAGGGAAAGTGGTAGGGAGTGTCTATAACACAATGTAGGCATCATAAACGGTATCACAAAAGTGGAGGAAAATGGGATATCTACTAGAAAAGAAGGCATTTGAGTGGTATTGATGGTTTGTCTTGATAGAAACGGAAGAGAAAGAGCAGTCAAAAGGAGCAGCATGAGATGAAGAGAGAAAGTGATAGGGTAAGTTGTTGGAAGCTATTTGAGGAGCAGAGCATGGAGTGAGCAAGGAAACTAGGCAAGAGACTGTAATAGAGAGGACGTTCAGACACCTAAAATGCTAGCAATTTGGTGCGTACTAGTGGCTAAGGGGGAAATACAGAAGGCTATTATTTCTTCTTATAATATTGTTAAGTGCTTTTGAGCCTATATTTACTCATAACGACCCTATATAGGATTTCTGAGGAGCGGCTGATGGGTTTGAACCAGTTCAGTGCTTATCCTACAGTGCCATACTTGGACTCCTATAATTGTAATAATAGAGCTGTGAATTTTTTATTCTTTTGCTGTGAAGCAGGTGCTAGGTTACCTAACAAATGAATAAAAAAGGTATTATATGAAACCAAAATTCCAATGGTGATATTTTAGAAAATAAAAATAGTCTTTTTAGTGAAGTAATAACAGTTAATACAAGAAGAAGAAAGGATTCTATATCATGTCTGATTACAATTAAGGGTCTTAAGAGACATATGGCAAGTAGCCATTCAAATTTTATGTTCATTTACCTAGAAATGCTGTTTATAGACTTGGATGTACCCTGGGTCTGCAATGTTGTTGTTGCTAAGTGCCGTATAATCGATTCCGAAGAGCGGCTGGTAGGTTTGAACCACTGACTTTGTGGTTAGCAGTCTAGTGCTTATTCTACAACGCCACACCAGGACTCCATCTGAAAAGTCGCTAAAATGAAATAAACATACTTAAAATTAAGATAAAGTAAATAGGTTGGAATCTTAGTTAATCTAAAAAAAAAAAAGAATAGGTTGAACGGTGCATGTCAAAAAGCTAAATTTAGTGGTATGAGCAAAGATCTAAGGCAAGTCCCAACTGAATGAGATGAAAACACATTAAACATAAATGGCTATATTATGGTCACTTTGATCTAAACCATAGGGAAATGTTAGAAAGTTAAAGCTTGCAGAGTATAATCAGATAGATGTGCTTTTAGAAGGGAGATGTAACTCTGAAGATAAGGAAGAGTTTAAAAGCAGGTACCTAGTGTCTATACATCTGCCCAAATTGCCTTTGTAGGGCAGTTAAAAAGATAAATATCTGAAAATTTAAAGAGCAGATGTAGTGCTTTTATTATTGTTGTTTTTAACATTTTTAACATTATTTTAATTTATATGCCTTAATGATCTCATTTGTGCTTTAATATGGGCCAAAGACCTGGCATCTGGCCCATTTCTTCACAACTCCAGAAAACACTCCTTCTGGTGGAGTTTCTGCCATTTATTAGGGGAGAGTGTAGTCACATAAATACCAATAAATAGAAATCTTAATCCTCCAAAGGAAACAGTTGAGAGATCCCACAAATACATTATTGAAATCTATCATATGCAGTTGTAAATTTCAAGTGGCTCGGTTTGTTCCTTAGTCAGATTTCCTTGTTTAGTGTTAGACCTTTCATCTCTTTCTAGCCTGTGGATGGCCAAGACTTTTTTTGTACCACAAAGAACTTCCTGGGCTCTTCTGAGAGCCAACTAGTAAAAACAAGTGGAGGGCTAAAGTAAGAAAGAGTGTGTTGTTGTTAAGTACTGTGGAGTCGGTTCTGACTCATAGTGACCCTGTATAGGGTTTCTGAGGAGTGGCTGGTGAGTTTGAATCACTGACCTTGAAGTTCAAACCCACCTTGTGGTCTAGTGCTTATCTTACAGTTTCTGTTGTTGTTGTTAAGTGTCATTGAGTCTGTTCCAACCCTTAGTAACCCTGTATAGGTTTTCTGAGGAGTGACCGGTGAGCCTAAATCTTGTGGTTCAAACCAACTTTGCAGTCCAGCACATTGACCCTCAGCACCACACCAAGGCTCCTTACAGTGGGGGTGGGGTGTGTGTCTGATATAAGCAGGTTCTTGCAATAAGGCATCTTAGAGTAGGGGGTCTGATATATGCAGATTCCTGGGTGTGGGGAGGTAATACAGTGTGGCTGGTCATGGTTGGGGGATTGCTGTGACTAAAAAGTAAATTCTGTCTGGAAATTTTCTGTCAGAGAAAGAAGTTGTTGTTAAGTGCCATTGAGTCGGTACCGACTCATAGTGACCTTATGCACAGCAGAATGAAACACTGCCCGATCCTGGGCCATCCTCACAATTGTTGCCACACTTGAGCCCATCGATGCTGCCACTCTGCCAGTCCATCTTGCTGGGGGTCTTCCTCTTTTTCTCTGACCCTCCACCTTAACCAAACATGACTCATCCTTCCTGACAATATGTCCGAAGTATGAGAGAGGAAGTTTAGCCATCCTGGTCTCCAAGGAACACTCTGGTTATGCTTCTTCCAACACAGATCTGTTGGTTCTTTTGGCAGCCCATGGCACTTTCAGTATTCCAACACCGTAACTCAAAAACATAAATTCTTCTACAGTACTACTTCTGAATATTTAGTCGCTGAAAACCTTATGAATAGCAGAGAAACACTGTCAGAGAAAGAAGAGAGGCTGTTTTTTGGAAAGAGTTGCTCCATCTTGATCACCTTTTCATGGTGCCTGGTAGCTCTTCTACCCATTTCTATCCTGCTTTGCTTCTGACTCTTCCTTCTTATCTTCCCTTAAGTCATTTGTGGCTGCATTACAGTGAGCCACACAGTACAGTGGTAACTATGGAAAATAGAGTAGTTAGTTAGAGTCTGAAAACCCAGACTCAAGATCTATTTTCACGGTGTGACTCTGGGCATGTCACTTAACCACTCTGAGCACTGGTTTTCTCATTCATAAACTGTAATTTATATTACATGCATTACCTGCCTCATGGAATTATTGAGGAATAAATAAGAAAATGTATAAGAAAGCACATCCTATTTTAAGATGATGATGATTACTACTTAAAGGCCCAGCGGGTTGGCCAGTTTTCCCTCCTAGGCAATGTAGGATTCCTATTCAAAATCTAACCAGCACCAACTTGCTTATTTGAATTTTTATAATGAAGTACAAATGCCAGATAAATGGAATTTCTGAAGAAGCTCATGGCTGATTAATAAACTGTCTATATTTTAAAAAACTGTTACAATATAAGCATTTTTAAAGAGGTATATAATGGTTCCTGAAATGCCCATCCTTTTATAGATGTTTAAGTATGCAATTTGTTCTAAATGTCTAATCTTGAATGGTTAAATAATTTGCATACTGTTTTCAGTGGCATGAATTAAAGGCTAATTGAAGTATAATTTTTTGCAGTAAAATTATATCATCTTTTATGTAGTACATTTAAAAAATATTCTAGGACAGTTCTAAATTTTATAGTTTTATTATTTTAATTTAATGTGCCAAGTAATTAAAAATTGCTTCAAAGAAAAGAAAATGAAAATGATTTTAGTTAATTTCCCCTCAGCAGAATGAGAAGATGGTAAGTAGAATAATGGGGCCGAGCCCAGCACAGTCCCTGGCACATAAAGATATTCACTAAATGCTCCTTAATGAATAACGAATGCATAATTTCTAAGCATTAGTAGACTTTGGGAAAAGGAACCATTCTCAGTGCTATACAAAATATGAAGAAGGCAGGTTGACGTCTTTATACTAAAATACCTCTATACAGAGGTCATACAAGCCAACTTTTTTTAAAGCATTCGAGTCTTAGTTTGTCCTGGTTCCCTTTTTCCTTTGCTCTTAAGTAGATTTTTCTGAAAGAAGTCATTTATAGGTGTTAAGAAAAAATTCTTCATAGGTATCTCGCTTTTCTGTACATCTTGCAGGCAGACATGACTGCTCTTTGTTCTGGATTATTTCTTCAAAGGTTAGCAAATAACCTTGGAAGACAGAGATAGTTTTTCCCTCTGGAACAAAATACAGTTTTGGAAGATAGAAGTAGTGTTTTTCTCAAGAAGAGAGGGCAGACATGCTTACTGTCCAGTATTATAAAGATGATGTCTCCCTCTAGTGCAAAGGGCAAGCATGCTTATTGCCTACTATAAAAGATTCGGGTCCACTAAGCTTATAATTTCTCTCCTATAGTGTAGTTCATTGTGGGTGCGGGTGTTACTTTGTGAATTTGCTGTGGGAATTGGGGCTCAGAGAACTGGTACAGAGAATGCTGATATTATGGTTACTGCTATTGCTGTAGGAGCCCTAGTGGTGCTGTTGGAGAAGCACCAGACTGCTAACTGCAAGATGGGCAGTTCAAACCTACTAACGGCTCCATGGGAGAAGTGTGAGGCTTTCTACTTCCGTAAAGATTTACTGCTTCAGCATCCCTATACAGGGTCTCTGTGAGTTGGCATAGAGTTGATGGCAGTGGTCTTGTTTTGTTCTGGTTTTGTTATTGCTGTGATTAATAAGAAACTGCTCTTTGTCTGACCAAAGCATCGCCTGTCAACTGCCAGCATTCATGAAACGGTGGTAGGCTACTTGTTAGCTTGTAAGTCGGATAAAATATCACCCTGTACAATTCTTGACAAGAGATAGAAAAAAACGTGGCTGATATGGTGTGGTACAGTTGGTACATTCATCAAAGCAGGGAACCCTTTTATCTCCAGTAGCTAACCATCATTTTGGTTGTGCTTGGGGATCTTAGGTCCAAATTCTCAGAGGAGAAATGAACAGGAATTCTAGGGTTGGACTGAGAAAATGGAATAAGACACAGGACCTATGGCTGAGTTGTTGTTGTTGTTATGTGCCGTGGAGTCGGAACCGACTCATAGCGACCCTGTACAGGGTTTCCGAGGGTGTAAATCTTTACGGGAGTAGAAAGCCTCATCTTTCTCCCGCGGAGCAGCTGGTAGTTTCGAACTGCTGACCTTGCGGTTCACAGCCCGAGTCGTAGTACTGGCTAAAAATACAAAGCCTCTGATAACCCTGACTTGGCAGTGAGTGAGTGGAGATGGGCAGAGGCTGTGAAGGGAGGAAAAGGAAGAAGACGTTGGTAGAAGAAAGAAGATTCCATGAAGATTCAAAACAGCCTGAAGTCATTCATGCTTATTAAAAGCTGTAAATCACAGTGTTGGAACGTACCATACTGAAGCTTATTATTATTATTATTTTTTTTTTTTTTTGAGTCTGGAGTATACTTTTTGTGAGCAATCTGCTTTGGGGCCTTAGTACCTTGTTTAGTGTGGTCACATTGAGTGCTGCTGGCCAAAAATGAGCATGCTTGTTCTGAGAAAACACCTGTTAGCAGTGTGCGGCTCATTGGGTCACTCTGCTTACAGTCTGCTCCCCTAGTCTATACTTCTATCATGTAGATAACTCTAGTGATATGCAGGGCTCAGAATTCTCAATGCCCATGCTTCCTCTGATCCCCTTTAGAGTTTAACTATACTAATGCTGTTTCTAAGAATAAACCTCTGCCATTTCCCTGCAGGGGGAGAGCAGCTAGGGTTGTTTAGGAGCTATGCTGTAATCTCTGACTTGTTAGCCATGTGATAAAACAATTTTATTTCATTTCATGCCATAGGGACTTCTATCCGGCGTCATCGGATTTCTCTCCCACCTCCTGATGAGGATAAGTTTTATACTGTATATCATTTCAATATCAACACTGACGTTGTGTTTTATGGCCGGACATTCAAGATTTATGACTGTGATACATTCACAAAAAACTTTTTGAGGAAAATAGGAGTCAAATTAAACTCACCAGTGAAGTGTCCAGAAGATCCGTATATGAAAGGACGGAAAATGGTAAGAAATGAATACCCTCTTAAGTTCTGGCCCTTTGGAGAGAGAGTCAGTAAAGGGTATGGGTGCTTCTAAGGCAGATGTGAACTAGATTTGGGGGCACTATATTACTCTATAAGGAGCTCTGGTAGCATAGTGGTTACAGGTTAGGTTGCTAACCTCAAGGTCAATGGTTCGAAATTACCAGCCATTCTGTGGGAGAATGATGAGGCTTTCTGCTCCCGTAAAGATTTACAGCCTCAGAAACCCTATGCAGGGTCTCTATGAGTCAGAACCAACTCTACAGCACACCACCACCACCACCACCATGTTACTCTATATCCTGTTTCCTTTGGGGCTGTAGGGAGGGTGGGGGTCAGCGTCAGAGCAGGAATGACTCCCTCGCTTTCCTTCCCATCCCCCTATTTTTTTCTCACCACCCCTCCATGGTGAGTCTCCCTTACAGTCAGTAGGAGTTTTCAGTGAGTTTTGGAGGTGGGGCAATTTCTAGGTGACCAGGACAGGCATTGTGGTCGCTGCACTTGTCTGGCTTATCTTTTCCCATTTTAGTTGCATAGATCCTCACTGGAAACTCTTTCTGTCTTTGGGTTGATTTCCTAAACCAAGTCTTGTGTACTTTTTCCTTCTTCCAGGCTCCTCTTATGGTGGCTTTGGATGCAGAGATGATTTGGAGGATGGAGGGAAGGACATGATTCTGAGGCATTCCCCCCTTATAAAGGGATGCTTGTCTTTAAGGTCTGACCCATTCGTGTAGGGAGGAAAGAATCAGTGCCAACTTTTGAAAGTTTTTGAGTGATCCTGTGACCCAAATTTTGTTACAGAAAAAAACAAAAATTCTGAACACTAGAATGGTAAAGTGTCATATGGGAACTTACATTGCTTTGCTGGGACTTGAACTCAAATCTCTTGATTTTTAACCCTGATTTTTAATGTTATTTATTTCTCTTATCTCTTCTTATTGAAGTATGATTACATATAGTAAATATACAAACATTAAGTGTACACTTGGATGAGTCTTGGAAAACACATGTTAACTTATACCCAATCAAGATATAAAAGATTTGCATCCTCCCCGAATGTTGCCTCATTCCTCTTCCAATCAATTCTTCTCGTGGTGTGCCGTGAGTCGGTTCCGACTCATAGTGCCCCTGCATAGGGTTTCCGAGGCTCTAAATCTTTATGGGAGCAGAAAGCCTCATCTTTCTGCCGCGTAACGGCTGGTAGTTTTGAACTGCTGACCTTGAGGTTAGTAGTCCAACTTGTAACTACTACACTACCAGAGCTCCTTCCCATTACCATAGATTAGGTTTATTTGATTTGTATTGTTTTTAAACTTTGTAATTAATTTTCTTGTGGAAAGAAAACTTAGAACATTTAGAATAAAATTCTCCTTTGATTCTACTCTCTCTTTTTAAAAGCTGCATGTAGTATCATTCATCTGTTACTTCTTTCCTATTCCCTATTATTCTAGCCCTAGCAGAATTTTTCTGTAATGTTATAGGTATATGGCCCTACTGAGACATAACTACTAATGATGGTGGGCTGTCTTAAGGGAAATACCTATGTGTTTTGATGTGCAAGTTTTGGTTTGGGTTTTCTTAAAATTTCTCCAAATGCCTTGGATGAAAAAGTCCATATAAATACAAAGTCTTTAGAACCAGCAAGAGAGAACCTAAAATAAATGAGTCCCTATGAATGACCATCCTTTGTATATGGGGGTACTCATTAGCAGTTGTTATAACACTATAGTGATTTTGAATGATGGTGCATATATGAAATACACAGAATACTTTAGTATTTCATAGATTTCTAAAATAAAATTCTTACAGTCTCATGCCAGGAATTGAGAATAAGTACCAATAACAACCAAGCACTGTTTTAAATAATTGTATTTCAAATTTGGAAACTCATTTTAGCATTTATTCCCTCAGGGAGAAAGCCCTTCAACAAATACTAAAATCTGTGGAAAATTAGGAGTCTAATAGAGGAGGCTTTTAGATTGACTTTTGTGCATTTACTTCTCCAGTGTTTTCTGCTTTGAAATGTAAAATTAAAATTAAGCAATTTAACTTAAACTGAAAAGAGTCCCAGTGGTATATAATCAATGCATTTCATAGAGCCTTATAATGCCAGAGAAATATGTTTTAATCGATGGAAGTAGAGGTCCTATAATTTCATTTTAATAACTAGGATAAGACTGAAGAGACTTGGTCTCTTCCCTGGCTTTGAGTAAGACTGAACCCAGATACAAAATTTGTATCTGGGTGGATAAAAAATTTCAAGAATTTACTCAAAAGGTTGCATAACACAAATCTCCCTTTCCAATGAATACTTCCTTATATAACAATCTTTCTTAGCTCCAGTCAGATAGAATGGGAACAGTTTGCTCTAAGACAGAGATGAGAATGTGCAAAGAGAGGGAAGAGATAGATATATCATGAAAATTACAAAGTCAGTAGTTCCTGGGGCAGATGACAAAGCCCAGACAAGAGTTCTGTGCTGCCTTGGAAGTTCTCCATTTATTCTACTCATGTTTGCTTTGGGCTTTTATGCTCTCAGTATTTCAAATCTTTTGAGCAAAACTTAACATTGAATATATAATCTTACCATTTCCCTTCACAAAATTTTTGGAATGAGTAAGAAGGATATATATGTGTGTGTTGTTGTTGTTGTTGTTAAGTGCCGTCGAGTCGGTTCCGACCCATAGCGACCCTGTACAGGGTTTCCGAGGGTATAAATCTTTACGGCAGTAGAAAGCCTCATCTTTCTCCCGCGGAGCGGCTGATAGTTTCGAACCGCTGACCTTAAGGTTCGCAGTCCGATTCAGGTAAAAGACAACTTATGTTTTTGGTTGACCTAATTAATATAGAGTCAAATGCACAAATCTAAAGTGATCAATGCCTTGAAAAATATAACCAACTGAGTAACCAATATGAAAATCAAGATTTATAATAGTTCCAGCATCCCAGAAAGATCCCTTGTCCCCATTTCCAGTTAATCCTCTGTCCAGAGACCATTACGATTTGAATTTTGGACACTGTAGATTTATTTTGGCTGTTCTTAAATGATAATTTTAAGTTTTCAACTGAGGAAAGCCAGTTTTCGAAATTACTGCAAACCTATGTTGGTCACCATGGTGGTGTGCCGAGGCGTCGGCTGTGACTTATAGCAACTCTGCGTGGGGTTTCTGAGGCTGTAGATCTTTACGGGAGCAGAAAGCCTCATTTTTCTCCTGAGGGATGGCAGGTAGTTTTGAACTGCTGACTTTGCAGTTGACAGCCTGATTCGTAACCATAATAGTATATACTAAGATAATGCTTAATATGAAAAACTCCCTAATACTTCTTTTCGGTAGTTTTATGGTTAAAACTGGTTATGTATGCATATATGCCAATGTATGTGTAATACAGGAGCTCTGGTAATGTAGTGGTTACGAATCGGGCTGCGAACTGCAAGGTCAGCAGTTCAAAACTATCAGCTGTTCCACGGGAGAAAGATGAGGCTTTCTGCTCCCGTAAAGATTTACAGCCTCGGAAACCCTGTACAGGGTGGCTATGGGTAGGAACCGACTCCACGGCACTTAACAACAACAACAATGTGTAATATGGAGTTCTGATGTGGTGCTGTGGAATAAAACACTGGACCACAAAGTTGGTTTGAACCATACGGTCGGTGGTTCAAACTCACTAGCTGCTCTTTGGAAACCCTATATAGGGCCGCTATGAATCAGAATTGACATGACAGCACTTAACAACATGTACAATATGCATACAAAATATGTCATAATTAGTTGAAATTTGGGGAAAAAAATCATAGAATAGTGTATAGAAAAGATGTATTTAAGTCATCTGATTGCTTGCTTACATCCCAGAAGTGATTATTCAAAACCTAGAACTATTATTTCCTTTTTGTTTTTCCATTTGCAGCTGCAAGCGCTCATGAAACCCTTGCGTCCCTATGAGTCCCTCAGCACCCTGAAACAGTTTCTTGAGTATGATAAGCAGGTTTTACGTTTCTTCTGCCTTTGGGACGACACAACTTCACTGTTTGGGGACCGTCGAGAACTCATCCTGCATTACTTTTTGTCTGATGATACCATTGAAATCAAAGAAGTGAATCCATGTAACTCAGGCCGGGATACTATGTCATTATTCCTCCAGAGGAAAAGGCTTCCCAAGGTAAACAGTGGACACAGCCACTTTCCAAGTTTGCTTTTGAGTTGAAAGATTCAAGTCATTGCGTAGATGTGTTATAAACAGGTGATGGCAGTTACCATATGTTATTGCAAACGTTTAGAAACCTTTCATTTTGTGTCTGGGTGGTGAGTTAAGTGCTCGACGACTAACAAACAGGAAGGTTGGTAGTTTGAACCCACCCAGAGGGCCATGGTAGTAAGGCCTTGAAGACCCTGTGGAGCACAGTTCTGTGCTGAACTCATGGGGTAACAATGAGGCAAATCGATTTGTAGGCAACTGGTTTGGTCTTTTATTCATATGAATCTATGAAAGTAATACAGAGGTTATGACAGATTGGAGTTGGATCATTCTGGGCTTAAGGCAAATAAAGGAAAAAGTCAAAGGCAAGCAAAGTGCTAGCTCATCACTGAGTTTACAATCAATCTTATGATGGTAAATGTGTTGCTAGTAAAAGAATTGGCCATGAAGCTGGATTGGGGCACTGGCCTTTGGCTCCTGCCACTTACTGAGGACAATTCCATGCATTGGTCAGTGTTGTAAACATAGACACACTTACAGTCATCCCTTGTTATCTGCTGGGGATTGGTTCCAGGAACCCCCATGAACACCAGAATCTGTGATGCTCACACCCCAAGCCCCTTATATAAAATTGCACAATATTTGCATATAATCTGTGTACATACTCTCATATTCTTTAAATCGTCTTTCTTATTCTTGTTGTTAGGTGTCCTTGAGTCACCTCCAACTCATAGTGACCCGGTGCACACAGAAGAAAGCACTGTCTGGTCCTGAACCACACCTCACAATTGTTATTTTGTTAGAGTGCATTGTTACAGCCACGGTGTCAGTCCATCTCTTTTTCACTGACCATTTATTTTACCGACCATGGTGTCCCTTTTCAGGGACTGGTCCCTCCTGGTAACATGTCCAAAGTATGTAAGACGCAGACTCACCATCCTCTCTTCTAAAAGGAACATTCTGACTATACTTCTTCCAAGACAGGTTTTTTTTTTTTTTTTTTTTTTTCCAAAGTTGAACCATGCTTGCATCCCTAATGTGAATCTCACTTGGTCATGATGTTTTTTTTTTGTTTTGTTTTTTTTTTTTTTTTTGCTCTTTTGGCAGTCCATAGTACTTTTAATATTCCTCTCCACCACCATAATTCAAATGCATCAATTCTTCTCTGCTCTTCCTTATTTAGTTGTCCAACTTTCACATGTGTATAAGGTAATGGAAAATATCATGACTTGAGTCAGTGACACTTTATTCCTCCAAGTGACATTTTGCTCTGTAACACTTGAAAGAAGTCTTTTGTAGCAGATTTGCCCAATGTAGTATGTCATTTGATTGCTTGACTGCTGCTTCCATGAACACTGATTATGGATCCAAGGAAAATGAAATCCTTGACAACTTCAGTCTTTTCTTCATTTGTAATGATGCTGTTTATTGGTCCAGATGTGAGGATTTTTGCTTTCTTGGCATTTAGTAATAATCCATACTGAAGGCCTACAGTCTTTCATGTTAACCAAAAATTCCCCAAGTCCTCTTTGCTTTTAACAAGCAAGGTTGTATCATCTACATATTGCAGGTTGTTAATGAGTGTTCCTCTAATCTTGATGCAGCATTCTTCTTCATAAAGTCCAGTTTCTTGGATTATTTGCTCAGCATACAAATTCAATAACTATGGTGAAAGGATACAACCTTGGCATACACCTTTCCTGATTTTAAACCATGCAGTAGCTCCATGTTCTGATTAAAAGACTGCCTTATGGTTTCACAAAAGCACAATTAAGTGTCCTGGAATTCCTGTTCTTCACAATGTAATCCATAATTTGTTTTGATCTGTACAGTTAAATGCCTTTACATAGTCAATAAAGCACAAGTAACATCTTTTTGGTAGTCTTTGCTTTTAGCCAAGATTCATTTAGCATCAGCAATGATATTCTTCATTCCACATCCTCTGCAGAATCTGGCTTGAATTTCTGGCAGCTCCCTGTTGATGTACTGCTGCAACTGTATTTTATCTTCTGAAAAATTGTACTTGTGTGTTATATTAATGATATTATTTTATAATTTCCACATTCTTAAGGGTCACCTTGTTTTGGAATGGGCACAAATAATAGATAGATCTCTTCCAGTTGGTTGGCCTACACTTCTTGGCATAGACTAGTAAGTGCTTCCAGCGCTGCATCAGTTTGTTGAACTATTTCTATTGGTATTTTATCAATTTCTCAAGCCTTGTTTTGTGCTCATACCATCAGCATAGTTTGGACTTCTTCCTTCAATACTATCTACTCTTGATCATATGCTACATTATGAAATGGTTGAACGCTGACCAATTCTTTTTGGTACAGTGATTCTGTGTATTCTTTCCATCTTCTTTTGATGCTTCCTGCATCAGTCAATAAATTATCTCTAGATTACTTATAATAATGTAATACAATGTAAATTCTATGTAAATAGCACTTTATGCTCCTTAGCCTTTGACAGATTACTTTGACCACTTAATTACTTTTTCTCCCCTACATATTTTTGATCTGTGATTGGCTGAATCTGTGGTTGTGGAACCCGACGATGAGGAGGGCCAACTGACAAACACATATGTTAGCACACACATGTACCCATAATAATCACCAACTAGCCACTGGCTAACAACAATGACAGATTTTCCATTGTATTTACTATTTATTAAAAATAGTTATTATATTGATTTCTGTAAATATTTATGGCCATTTGAGAGCTAATGTAACTTGAAGCAGCAAAAATAGTACTTAATTAGAATTGTAGTTCTGACACTTAATAGCTGTGTGAACTTTTACAAACTAACTTATCTGATCCTATTTCTAAATGACAACTCTAAAATGTCACTAACAGGATCTTCATCCTGAGATAATTGTAAGGACTGAGTGACGTGGTATTGTTAAAAAATACTGCATTAAGGCCTATAAACACCTATAAGGGCACATTCAAAATATAAAGATTTTTTTCTTGGTTCTATGAAACTGAAAGTCAGTTTGAACCCCAAAGTTGGAGGTTCAAGCTCACTAGTTGCTCCTTGAAAACCCTATAGAGGGTTGCTATGGGTCGCACCCGACTCGATGGCACTTAACAACAACAACAACAACATGAAATTGAGGAGTCCTGGTGTGGTACTGTGAGAGAAAGCACTGGACCACAAAGCCAGTTTGAACCAAAAGGCCACTCCTTGGAACTCATCAGCCACTCCTTGTAAATGTTGTACAGGGTCGCTATGATTAGGAACCGACTTGACAGCACTTAACAACAACATGTTATGCATGAGTTCTCATACAGATAATGTATTTTTTTCACTTCTCTGGTAGCGTAGTGGTTATGAATCGGCCTGCTAACTTCAAGGTCAGCAGTTCAAAACTACCAGCTGTTCCATGGGAGAAAGATGAGGCTTTCTGCTCCTGTAAAGATTTACAGCCTTAGAAACCCTGTACCGGGTCACTATGAGTCAGAACTGACTCCATGGCATACCACCACCACCACCAAAGAAAGGGTAGCATTTAGAATCATGCTATGATTTTCTGGTGGGTTCTATACCAGTAATTCTCAGTTGGGGATAATCATCAGAATCTCTTGGCCCATTGCTAGAATTTCTGATTCTATGGGCTGGTGTCAAGAACTAGTTTACACGTGTGAACTCCACAACTCTGAAACCAGAGGACTAGATGGTGCCCAGCTACTGCTACCAACGGCTCTGAAAGGGATCACATTAGAAGATCCCGGATGGAGTGAGAAAAAATATGGAACAAACCTCAAAATTATTAATTAAAAATAAAGACCAGGCTTACTGGTCAGAACGAGCCTGGAGGAGCCTGAGACTGTGTCCCTCTACCACCTTTTAGGTCTGGAAGGGAACTTACCCTCTTGGCCCAATATTCAGCCAAGCAGTAGATAGGAACCACAGGGAGGAAGTGGGATAACCTTTGTTGCATGGGCAGTGGCTGTGGGGGTTGTAATCATTGAGATGAAACAAAGTGTATGATTTGTTGAATGTAAAACTGATGATCTTGTCTGTAAACCTTCACTCAATTCACAATAAAAAGTTAAAAAAAAAAAAAAAGTTCTAGCTTCCAGATGGTTCTTAGATCATCTTTTTTTTTTTTTGATTAAGAACATGAATCTGAACAAATGATTTGTTTTGGCATCTCATTATGACAGTATTTGTTATACTTAGATAAACAAACCCATTAGCAATCTACCTGAATCAAGCAAATGTAATAACAAAATAGAATCATTCATTCATCCAATAATTATATTGTTGTTGTTAAGTGCCTTTGAGTCTGTTCTGACTTAGAGTGACTCTGTATAGGGTTTTCAAGGAGCAGCTGGTGAATTTGAACCGCCAACTTTGTGGTTCAAACTGACTTTGCAGTTCAGCGCATTGACACACAGCACCACACCACGACCCCTCCGATAATTATTGTTGTTGTTGTTATGTGCCATCGAGTCGGTTCCGACCCATAGCG
>NW_006408580.1:5724071-5733826 GCF_000296735.1 Chrysochloris asiatica
GCTTTCTACTCCCGTAAAGATTTACACCCTCGGAAACCCTGTACAGGGTCGCTATGGGTCGGAACCGACTCGACGGCACTTAACAACAACAACAACAATCCTTAGTGCTACTGAAAAGGTTATTGTCATACTAATTTTGATGCAAACAACTGCTGGCAATTGGATCCTCACAGGAAGCTCTCCCAGATTCCATGAACCCTACTCCAGAGGTTCTGCTGTGTTGCTTGGGGGTGGAGGGGTGGAGGGGACAGCATCTGTCCAAGAGTGGGCTCCAGGTAGTGCATAGCAGGTGACAAGTGGGTGGCCAGGAGGTGCCAGGGAAGCCTTTTTGTTTTAAAAGCTTTTATTGTGAATTGAGTGATAGTTTACATGGCAGAACATAGATTTTACACTCAATCAATTGTGTTTCATTGCAAAGATTACAATCACCTCCATGCACCGCTGGTTAACAATATGCCTCTACTCCTTCTTTGTTTTTTGAGGTACACAAAACACACATACATATATTCATTTAGACAACCAAAGGGCACATTTTGCAAGCAAGCCTCCTACCTGCAGACACATAGCCTTTCTCACACCATGAGTCTAGAGTTCCCCAGCTGCTCTATCTCTCCATGCCATCACCGCTGCCTCCATATCTGGTGTCGCTATTCCTCTGGTTAGGATCCTCCTACACTCTGTTCATGCGCCAACCTCTTGATAGTCCTAGGGTCCTTTGTTCTTGGAATGAAAGATTAACTACTCCCCATTTTTTGTTACAGTTGTGACAGTCACAATTAGTCATTATAACAGTTACTCAGTATTGAATCAAAAGAATCCCATCCCCATCCTCCCCCATCCCCTTTAACCAGATCTATCTAGACAAGATGAAAATTATTCAGTGGGGATTCTGCCCTACCCCCTTCCTCTGAAATAAGCACACCTTTGAAAACTTGTAAGCCAACCACTTCATGCCTTTATAGCCCCTCATTTTAGGTAGTCATTGTCTAGGTTGCCTGTGTCTATCAACCCTGTGTAAGAGGGGATAGGCTTGATCCTTGATGTGAAGACTCCTTCCCTCTAGGTTGATATTTTGGGCAACTACATCCATAAGCCAAGGCCAAGTTCATCAAATTGTGGCAATTTACACTTGCTTCCTGTATCAAACTTCTTTACCTTTCTCTAGTGGAATTGTGATAAACAAGCCATACAAGCTAGGTCAAATGGATACTATCTGCAAGTTTGGGCATTCTTGCGTGCCTCCTCCCGCTTCAGATCAGCTTGTCACTTCACTCTCAGCTCGAGCCCCCAGTGGCTAGGTCAGGGTCCATGGGTTCAGGAGTTCCCAACTCTCCTCAAACTTGGAACCAACCAGCACTTCCTCTTCTCTTTCTCATCTCATGGTCGTCAGGAGTGTATGGAGCGTGGTCGAACTCAGCCCAATGTCTTCATTGCTGCCTTCCCCCCTCCTCCACTCACAAGGAGACCAAAGCAGTCACCATCGAGTTTACTAGCCTGATCATGTGTTCCCTTTGAGTTTCAGTCTTGGAAGGGTTTGTCCTGAAGGGCTGACTTTTCTTGCCCAGGTGAATAGCTTGCTTGTTCTTATAATAGTCAGTCTACTAATAGTCAGTCTACTTTTTTTTTTTTTTCCTGCTGATCTTTCTTTCTAGAAGTATCTTCTGTTCCTCTAGTCACTTTGGGTTCCTCTTTATGTCCTTTCAAGTGGTATTGTCCCACCTCAGAAAGTTCTGGGTGGGGCTCAGGATTCCACCTAGGGCCTCGTACTCTTCAAAGCCTAAACACAAGAAACCCATTTCACTGGGCAAATTCTGGAATCCCTTTTAAGTATTTATTATAAGTTATAGGCTGAAGATGGGCTTGCAAACTTTCTGTAAACATATTTCCCAATATTCCTTTCTATACTATTTAAATGTCTATTTTACAGTAGTAAGCACAGGAAACCAATATTCACAACAATTAAGCCCCTTAACATTATTTCCCCTCTTTTACCTAATCAGGCTATGCCTCAATCCCTGTATAACAGAGCCCTGTTGTTCCAAGGTTGAGTATTGTTGTTGTTTTTAAGTGTTGTCAAATTGGTTCTAACCCATAGTGATCCTGTATAGGGTTTCCAACGAGTGGTTTGTGAGCTTGAACCACCAGCCTTTGGTTCAAACATACATAGCCTTCCAGCGCATTAATCCACAGCACCATCCTTTTAATTTTTAATATATTTTTGTCTTTGTGCGTGAGGTGTGCCTCTTGTAGACAACATATTGAAGGATTCTGTTTTCTTATCAATTGTGCCATTCTGTGTCTCTTGACTGGTGCATTTAATCCATTGATATTCATTGTAATTATCGATAAGTATGAATTTATTGCTGTCATTTTTTTGTGTGTGTTGTTTTTGTCTGGTGCTGCTGTTTTTCTTTGTTCTGCATGCCTTCCTGAGCTGAGTTCATTTTTTTGTGCTTTTTCTTGTAAATTTCTTCATAACTTTAATTTTTCCATGTTTTTGCATTTTCCTTTTCTTGATATGTTGTGAAATATTAAGTTTCTTTGAGATTACCCTATAGTCTATTAACTTTTTCTTCCTTTTAAAACAGTCTGTTTTATCCTGAAATCTACCTGACCTCTTCATAACCTGGATCTCTGTTCCTATATTTTCCGTTTTATATTGTATATTTTTTTGGATCATAGACTGACCTCCCAGATCCTCTGATTTCATTCTTGTAGTCTTGTTCTGCTCTGGACTCTTCCATATCTCAGCTGAGTTCTGGGTGTTGTGCAATGTATGTCAATCTCTGATTGCTGTCTACTCTTGTTGATTCTCAATCCAAAGTACTCCCTCTAGAATGTTTTGAAGTGCTGGCTTGGCTTTTACAAAGTCCCTTAACTTCATTTATCCTAGAATGTTCTGATTACATCTTCATATTTGATTGACAACTTTGCTTGGTAAATGATTCTTGGTTGGCAGTTTTTTTCTTTCAGAGTTTTGTATATGTCTTCCATTGCCTTATTGCCTGCATGATTTCTGTTGAGATTAGAGCTTTGTAGATAACAATTTTCTTTTACCTAGTTGCTTTCAGGATTCTATCCTTGTCTTTGATTTTGGAAAGTTTGATTATGATATATCTTGGTGATTTTCTTTTGGGATTGCTCCTTCCTGGGGTTTGTTCAGCTTCTTCAATGCATAACTTCTCATCTTTCAAGATGTTAGGCAAAATTTCTTCCAACAGCTTTGACTATCTCCTCTGTGGTTTTCTTGGATTCTTCCTGTTCTGGGACTCCAGTTACCTGTAGGTTATTCTTCATATTGTCCCACATGAATCTTATGCTTTCTTCAGATTGTTTCATTCTTTTTTCGGCTTGCTCTTCTATCTTAGCAGTATTGAGAGATTTGTCTTCAAGCTCGCTGATTCTGGTTAGGAAAGCCTTTTTTTAAGATTGACTATGAATAAGAGGCTAAATATAAAATAATAATGACACACCTGATATTTGCAGTGTACCTTCACATGAATTGCTTCCATTTTATTCATGCATTCAACAAAGATTTATTGAATGCCAGCTGTGTGACAGTTCTAGGATTACAGTGATGAAGAAAACGCATTATATCCTGCTTCATGAAACTTAGATTTTTTTTTTTTTTTTAAAGCAGGGCAGATAGATACAGTAGGAGTGAATGTTGTCTTGATACCCATAACATCCTTTGAGAATGATAAGAATAAGTACTACTGTTGCAGTTAAACAGATGAAGAAACTGACATTCTGAGAAGATAAATTGTTGTTGTTGTGAAGTGCCATTGAGTCAGTTCTGACCCATGGTGACCCTGTAAAGGGTTTCCAAGGAGCAGCTGGTGAGCTTGAACCACCAACCTTGAAATTCAAACAGCTTTGCAAAGCTGTTTGAGAAGATAAATACTTGGCCTTAAATCTTGTATTTATTAGTGGTGAAGAGAGAGCTTGCATCCAAGTTTACTATACTTCCACCACATGTACTATACAATTTACACATTTAAATTTACATTTTATGCCACATGTATCAGGGATGATTCAGATTGTTTATCTGGATTTTATAAACTGATCACTACCAGTTTCTGGAAGCCGCTGGTGTGATGTTGTAAGATAAGCATTGAACGGCAAACCACAAAGTCAGCAGTTTGAACCCACCAGCTGCTCCTTGGAAACCCCATACAGGGTCACTATGCGTCAGAACTGACTCAACGGCACTTATCACTAGCAACAATAACTTAAGATAATTAAGATATTTCCTACAGCTCACATAACTGCTTGGATCACCTCTAAGGCATGAGGGATTCACTCCAGCTCAGTGTTTCTACTGGAGACTGACTCCAGTCTACTCCTCATTCCCTCTCACCACGCTACCTCTTGCCCAGCAAATACTTGTTGGACTTAGGTTCAAGCAGGGGACTAAGCAGAATTAAGAAAAGGCAAGATATGAGTCATTCCTCAAGGTGTTTTGTAGCTTAGTGAAAAGAAAACATGACTACCAATGAATTAATTAAGGGTAGTGGTATGCTGTCGATAGTCTGTTCTGACTCATAGTGAGGGTTTCCTAGGCTGTAAATCTTTAAGGGTCTTTCTCTCATGGAAAAGTCAGTAGATGCTGATCTTGCAGTTAGTAACCCAGCTCATAACCCATGACACTGTTGGGGCTTCCTCATGAAGTAATTAGAGAACCACAAAGAGTGGTTTCGCTCTGTGAGAGGTGCTATCGAGGTTTGGGTTGGGGACAGGCCAGTCGGATGAGAAGGGTTAGGAGGAAAGATGGTACTTTATGAGGGCCTTGAAGTATGGCTGGGTTATAGACTGGCCTACAGGGGGTGTAGAAGCACAGGGAGAGGTGGATTGACTGTGTGTCTGTCTCCAGTTGACAAAGAAAGTCATGCGACACTTATATCCTGTTTGAGACCTTCAACAGTCCCATCTTTGTGGTTACCAGGTATGTTTTGATTTTTGTCTTCTAGTTTGCCCCAACTGGAGTCTATCAACCAGGCCAGATAACAGATCAGACAGTTCTCAATGTGTATGGGGGCTGGTCAGTGAGACAAGTGAGTGGCTACCTGTTGGATAGTCTCAAGGTGAGGAAACTCATATTTAATTACTGTTCTCCATTGTGACTTCCTTGGAATCTGAACTGTGGGGTGAACAACATATTGTTTTCTTGTGACATTGATTATAAATGAAATCTATGAAAAAAATATATGCGCTACACTTTTATCATTGAATAAACATGCTTAAATGCATGCATCAGTATATGCATTGCATTGCTATTTGCAAATACTGTAATTGCAAAAAAAAAATTAAAAATATTGACATTGGCTAACCTGCATTTTGATTTAATTTCAAAGCTTTAATGATAAATGATGTAATTGAAGGAGTTTTTTAAAAAAAAAGTCTTTTTCCCTTTGGGAAGGGGTACTTTGTTCCTTGAAGGGTCTGTGGTGCTAATGCTGTGTTCCTTTGTTTTTATTAGCTAGGACACATAAAACAAGAGTTTTACAAAGATAGTGACCTGGCCATAGGAACCACCATCAATGTGTGGGGAAGAAAAGTGCTCATTTGCGACTGTGATGAATTTACAAAGTGGTATTATAAGACTAAATATGGAGTTGGTAAGTGCTACAAATACTAGAAAATAGCATTTAAAACCTAGAATCTTTGTTCCCTAGTTAAAATGTTTTTGTTAAGTTTAAAATGCTAAGCTGTTATTTATTGAGTATTTGCTATCTGCCAGACATTTGTTGTCTTACTTATACTTAACAACCATTCCATAAAGGTAGAGCACACCTGCATTTTAAGGATGAGTAAACTGAGGCTTGCTGTTGTTAAGTACCGTCAAGTCGGTTCCAACCCTGTATGGGGTTTCAGAGGAGCAGCTGGTGGGTTTGAACTGCTGACTTTGTGGTCCCCGGTCTTGTGCTGATCCTACAGCTCCACACTATGAGTTTTGTTGTTGTTGTTAAGTGCTGTTGAGTCTGTTCCAGCCTATAGCAACCCCATAGAGGGTTTCTGTGGAGCAGCTGGTGAACTTGAACTGCCACCCTTGTGGGTCAAACTAACTTTGCAGTCCAGCAAATTAACCCACAACGCCACACCAGGACTCAAAATAAACACTAGACCTTGCATTTCTTCATGTTCAGTGCTAACTTGTCCAGTGTTATGCAGCTAGAGAACAGTGAGCTTTCATTTAAATTTAGGTCTACCTGATGCCAGGTAGTGGTTACGAATTGGGCTGCGAACCTTAAGGTCAGTGGTTCGAAACTACCAGCCGCTCCGCGGGAGAAAGATGAGGCTTTCTACTCCCGTAAGGATTTATACCCTCGGAAACCCTGTACAGGGTCGCTATGGGTCGGCTCCGACTCAAAGGCACTTAACAACAACAACAACAACCTGATGCCAGAGGTTTGCATTTTCCCTTATAATTTTCTGCTTCCCTACACTATGAGGTAGGAGCTCTGGTAGCGTAGTGGGTTATGAATTGGACTATTAACCACAAGGTTAATAGTTCAAGTCTACCAGCCACTACATGGGAGAAAGATGAGGCTATCTGCTCCTGTAAAGATTTACAGCCTCAGAAACCCCATTCAGGGTCGCTATAAGTTGGAACCAATTCCACGGTACGTAACCACTACCACAATATGAGGAAAATATTTTGGTTGGGCAATTGAAATGCTCTTTTCATTTAATTCTGGCTTATTACAGTTGTTTTATTGTTAAGTGCCATCAAGTTGGTTCCAACTCATCGCAACCCTGTATGTATAGGGTTTCTGAGGAGCGGCTGGTGGGTTTGAATTGCTGACATTTTGGTTAGCAGTCCAGTGGAATGGGCACAAATACAAATCTCTTCTAATCAGTCAGCATTTCTCAAGTGGAAAGAACTGAACAACTGCCTCTTGTGGTTTATGTACAGGTTCCATATGAGCACACTGAAGTGTTGTGAAATTCCCATTCTTCACACTTAGCAACAACAACAACAACAGTTATCTGTTTCCACCACTCATCTGTCAGTTTGTCGTAATGCTGTGATTCTGAGAAGCTATGCCATGAATATTTTAAGTACCTCATCTCTGAAAACCACGCTTCTTTCACTATCCATTTTATTCCCTCAAATTCAACCAGTTTAACTGTTTCGGTTGACTCCTCATATTCTCTAACCCAATTCAAGAAAAATAGAGTTATTTATCTATTTAACTAGTATATATGGTGTACCTACTATGCACTCGTCTGTCAGTTTGTAGCACTGTGGTCACTTGTAAATTGCTATGATTCTGGAAGTTATGCCACAGGTATTTTGAATACCAGCAGGGCCACCCACAGTGGACAGGTTTGAGCTGAGCATCCAGATGAAAACAAACTAGGAAGAAGGAGAGATGGATTACTTCGGAATATTTAGTTGCTGAATTGTCAGCACCAGAATATTGAATATTGAACCATGATGAAGAGCACCAGAATATTTTCAGATACAGTGCCAGAAGATGAGCCCCTCAGGTTGGAAGGCACTCAAAAGACGACTGGGGAAGAGCTGCCTTCTCAAAGTAGAGTTGACCATGATGATGTGAATGGAGTAAAGCCCTCGGGACCTTTATTTGCTGATGGGCATGACTCAAAATGAAGAGAAACAGCTGTAAACATCCATTAGTAATTGGAACGTGGAATGTATAAAGTATGAAACGAGAAAAATTGCAAATTGCCAAAAATGAAATGGAACATATAAACATTAATATCCTAGGCATTAGTGAATTGCAATGGACTGGTATTGGCTATTTTGAATCTTACAATCATGTGGTTTACTATGCCAGCAATGACAAATTGAAGAAGAATGGTGTTGTGTTCATCATCAAAAATAACATCAAGATTTGTCTTGAAGAACAATGCTGTCTGTGATAGGATAGTATCCGTACACCTACAAGGAAGACCAGTTAATACCACTATTATTCAAGGTTACTCACCAACCACCGAAGCCAGTGATATGTTCGAAGACGTGCAGCCAGAATACTCCTTAGAAGCCAGGATGGTGAGATTTTGTCTCTCATACTTCGTACATGTTTGTAGGATGAACCAGCCCCTGGCGAAGGACATCACGGGTGGTAAAGTGGAGGGTTACCAATAAAGAGGAAGTCCTTCAATACAATTGATTGGCACAGTGGCAGTAGCAATGTATAACAACAATTGTGAGGATGGCATAGGATTGGGCACTGTTTCGTTCTGTTATGCATAGGGTTGCTATGAGTCAGAACTGACTCCATGACACCTCACAACCTCGATGATTTTTATAGTATTGAGATCTAGAAAGATGCTTTATAGCATTTCAAAGTTATATTTATTCAGGCTTGCTTTGTAGCCTAACTTAAGGTCTATTCTGGAGAATGTTCTATGTGTACTGGGAAAGAAGGTATATTGTGCTGTCATTGGATGGAGTCCTGTGTATAAGGCTCTGAGGTCAAGTTGGAATATGTGTTGTTTAGTTCTTCTGTGTCTTTGTTGAGTTTCTTTTGTTCTGCCCTTCATCTAAAATGTTGTATTAAAATCATCTGCTATTATTGTAGAGTTGTCAATTTCTGTCTTCAATTCTATTAAAGTTTGATTTAGTATTTTGTGACTTTTTCATTGGGAGCATAGACATTTATTATGGTTATGTCCTCTTATTCAGTTATCCCTTTAAACATAAAATAATTCTTTGTCTCTTATTCTGGTTTTTGTCTTAAAGTCTATTTTACCAGAAATTCATATTGCTACTCCTGCTTATTTTTTATTGCTATTACTTTGATATATTTTGCCATCCTTTGATTTCTATTTTTGTCTTTGTGTGTAAGGTGTGTCTCTTGTAGACAGAATATTGAAGGATCCTGTTTTCTTATCCATTCTACTACTCTTTTTTTTTTTTAACGATGTATTTAATCTATTGATGTATAATTATGTATAAGTATGTTTATGGATAAGTGTGAATTTAAGGATTCTGTTGATTTATCAGAGCTCTTTAAAAACCTGGACTCCTGTTGTGGCACTGTAGGATCAGCAGCCCTGGACTGTGAACCACAAGGTCGGCAGTTCAAAATCACAGCAGCTTCTCATAAACCTTATCTATAGGGGCTGCTATGAGTCAAAATAAGGAGCTCTGGTAGCGTAGTGGTTATGAATCGGGGCATGAACCGCAAGGTCAGCAGTTCAAAACTACCTGCTGTTCCGCAGGAGAAAGATGAGGCATTCTGCTCCCGTAAAGATTTACAGCATTAGAAACCCTGTACAGGGTCACTATGAGTCAGAACCGACTCCACGGCACACAGCCACCATGAGTCCGAATAGACTCAAAGGCACTTAAAAAACAACAATATGAATTGTGATTGCAGTCATTTGGCTATGCTTTTTTCTTGTGCTACTGGGTTCTTTAGTCCAAATAGTTTTCTGTTAGTTCATTTTGTTTGTGCATTTTCTTGTCAATTTCTTCATTGTTTTTAATGTTTACTAAATCTACATGACTTTTCTATTTCTTTCTTTTTTTTTAATTTAAGGTTTTATTGTGGATTGAGTGAAAGTTTACAGGGCACATCATCAGTTTCACATTCAACACTTCATATAACTTGTTTCATTACATTGATTATAATCCCCTCATATACCATCAGTTAAAAGTATTTCTCTTTATCCACTTTAGATTTTTTTAAAAAACACACAAACAAAAAAACCCACTCAGGCATATATAATAAATTACATCTCCAAAGGGCACATTCTGCAAGTCTGCTCCTGGCCAACAG
>NW_006408580.1:5736526-5779550 GCF_000296735.1 Chrysochloris asiatica
TCTTGCTTCTGCCACAAATTCCCCCAGCTGTGAGCCTTCCAACCTTCTAAGTATTCCTTTATATGTGGTTCAGAGTTCTGGGACCATCTCCGAACTTGCTTGGTCGGGTATTCTGTGTTGTTGTTGGTGGAGCTCTCTGCTATACGTCCACCCGGTCCGCCATCTTGTTTGCACACTCTACTTTCCTATTTCTTGATGTGATGTGAAGGTGTATTGATTTTCTTTGAGGTTATCTTGTATTTTATTAATTTCTTCTCCAGTTTAATGTCTATTTTATCTTGAAATCTGTCTGACTTCCTCATTATTTGGAAGTTCTGTAACTATACTTTTCCCACTTTTTACTTTGTTTTCATTATAAACTAATAATTCTGGTGTCCTATTTTCAGTTAGGGAACTCTGGTAGCGTAGTGGTTATGAATCGGGCTGCTAACCTCAGGGTCAGCAGTTTGAAACTACCAGCTGCTCTGTGGAAGAAAGATGAGGCTTTCTGCTCCCGTAAAAATTTACAGCCTTGGAAACCCTGTACAGGGTCGCTATGAGTCAGAACTGACTCCACGGCACATAACAACAACAAAAACATTTTCAGTTGTGCAGGTTTGATTTTCTTTGGATACTTCTATATCTGGATTGAATTCTGGATAGTGTTACTGTGTATGCCAATCTTATGTTGTCTGCTGTTGTTGGTTCTCAGTCTACAGGACTCCCTTTAGTAGTTTTTGTAAAGTTGGCCTGGTTGTTACAAATTCCTTTCATTTCTGTTTATCTGAGAATCTTCTAATTTTACCGTTGCATTTGAGGGACAGTTTTGCTGGGTTGGCAATTTGTTTCTCTTTCAGAGTTTTGTATTTGTACTCCCCTTATCTTCTTGCCTGCATGATTTCTGCTGAGAAATCAGAGCATAGTCTTATTGTTTCTCCTTTGTAGGTAACTTCATTTTTTTCCAAGCTGGCCTTAAGAGTCTTACCTTGTCTATGACTTCGGAGAGTTTTATTATTGTATGTCTTGGTGTTTTTCTTTTGGGTTTTATACTGTTAGGAGGTTTATTCAGCTTCTTGAATGTTTATCTTGTTTTTCATGATGTTATGGAAAATTTCTTCCAACAGTTCTTTGAGTACCTTTATTGTTCTTTTATTTGTCTCTTCCTGTTCTGAAGCTCCGATCACCTGTAAATTATTCCTTTTCCTGTTGTCCCACATGAATCTTAAGTGTCCTTCAGATCATTTCATTATTTTTTTCTACTTGTTCTTGTAGTTTACTAGTATTGAGAGATTTATTTTCGAGCTTACTAGTTTGGTCTTCCATTGATTCAAATATACTCCTTTGGCATTTCTGAAATCTTAATATTAATCTTCTATATTTCTATTTGCAGTAATCTTCTGTATTTCTATTTGCAGGTTTTGTATGGTCTCCAAACCTTTCTATGCTTTGTTTGTTTGTTCCTGTAGTACTTTCCTGAAATTTACCTTGTTTTCCTCAATTTTTCTGTCAACTATTTAAAGGTATCTAAATATCAATCGCTTGAATTATTTTTCCGGTAGTTCTAATACCTTTATTCCTCAAAAACGTTTTCTAGCTCTGTCTAGTGGTCACTAGTTTGAGTTACTTGGTCTTATTTCTTTGTATGAAAGTAAATTGTCTGCTGCTTTCAAGGCATTGTGGTGTTGTTGTATTTGTATTAAATTGTTGAGTGTGTGTTGGTGTACTTTTGGCACTCACTGACTGCCTCCTGATGGCGGTGACTAGGGGATGTTTGCCTATGCACCGTTCTCTGTTTGCCATTTGTGCAGCACAGTTTAGGAGGGGTTTTACTGTTGATTGTTGTCATTGATCCAATGCAGGCTGGCATGACTCTTGCCCTATGGGTGTGGCTTTAGAGGGTACAGTTGTGGATGGGATGTAAGGTTATGGTTTCTGCCCTCTGTTGTGTGAAGCAAGAATAAAAAACACACACAAGAGAAGGAAAACAAATGAACAATCAAACAATATAGAAAGAAGAAAATAGTAAAGAAAAAAGAAAAGCAGATAACAATGAGAAAAAGAATACAAAAGTTAAAAGAGGGAGAGGAAAGTAAATAGAAAAGAGAACCATGAGAAAGAATTAAAAAAAAAATTAAATGTGCCAGAAACAATTAGAGAAGGGAGTGAATAAAAGGGAAAGAGACCAGAGAGTAATAAAGAAAAAGAAAGAAAGAAGTAACTGCAATTTGAAAATAGAGGCAGATAAAACAGAAAACATGAAAGTGGAGATAGAAAGCAAGGAGAATGAAGAGAAGAAGAAGGGGAAGAAAGAATAAACAAAAACAATAAAAGGGATTATTTAAAAAAAAAAGGAAGGTGCCTGACTCAGAGAGGAGAAAATTCTGGGGTCACCTACCAACCATGGATGGGCAAAGGCAAAGATGGTAACATTCTCAACCCTAGATGGAGTTCCTGGAGTGCTAGATGTTATGTTTTTTGGGCACCCAATCTGAATGAAAGTAGTTCGTGCAGACCCCAAAGCAGCGTATTTCCATTCCAGAGGGTAACTGACGGGGAGAGGTCCCTGCTAGTCCAGGACTTGCCAGAAACAGCTCTGCAGGTCTGGAGCAGGCCACACCTGATTCCAGTTGCCAGGGTTGGCGCTGCTGCCTTCACAGGAAGTATACGTCGGTGGGGGCTTGCCATGTCTCTGGTCGCCAGGGTAATGTGGGGTTCAAGAAAAAAAAGAAACAAAATTTTGCACCTTTCTTTCCCCCAATGAGAGGTATGCCTTTCCTCCACCTGCTGCCCTCTTGCCTTCAAAGCTGCCAGTGAAAATTCAAGATGGCTGTGCTGCATCTGTGCAGATCACCAGTATCCTTCCCCCCCCCCCCCCACTTCCCCCACATGTGTCTTTTCAACTGCTTCTCCTAGTAATGGCTAGTCCTGAACTGGCCAGGGCCAACTCTGCAGGTTTGGAGCAGGGCTTGCCTGAATCCAGGCACCAGGGTTAATGCAGATAGCTCTCCACTCACTTTGATGGTGTTTACAACTGCAACACTCACCTCCCTGTGGCTCCAACCACCCGGAGAGCAGGAGCTCCCCTGGGTGTGTATGTGAGTGGGGCCTGCCACACCTCTGGTCACCAGGGGAGTATGAGAAACAAGAGGTAAATCACAGCTTTATCTATACGAGCCACTAGTGTGTTTCTACAGTGCCAATATGCTGGCTTGTCTCTGAAGTCACTAAGATGGCCTCACTGTGTCTACTCTACCAGCACTGGTCACAAGTCTGTCTGCTGCATCTGTTCGGCTTCCTCTCCTAGTCAGCATTCAATCCACTGCTCTATCCCTTCGTCTGAAGCTCAGGGTTCCAGGACTTTCATCTGTATCTATTTCATTTGGTTTTCCTCATGTTTGCTTTAGAGGATTTATAAAGCCCAGTCTGCCATCTTGCCACCTCCCTTAATACAATTTAAAAAAAAAAAGTTTTATTGTGAATTATGTGGTAGCTTACATGGGAGAAAATTAGTTTTACATTCATCCTATGGTATATTGTTTCATTGCCATGGTTACAATCCCCTCCATGCATCATCAACCCCTCCTGGCCCCACCCCCCTCCGTCGCAGTCGTCAGCACACAGCCCCTCTCCCTCTCTGTGTCTAAAGTCCCCAGCTGCTCCGTCTCTCGTCATCATCTCAGGCATCACTGCTTCTCTGGGTAGGGTCCCGCTCTCCACTCTGCTCCCTTGATGGTCCCAGGGACCTCCGCTCCTAGACTGAAAAGTTAATCACTCTGCTCCTTGCTACAAAATGTCTACCTTTACATTTACAACCCTCACAATCAGTCCTGATAACAAGTATTCACTAATGTATCACAAGAGACCTATCCGCATTTCCTTTCGTCAGCCCTGCCCAGACAGATTGGATACTACTCAGTGGAGATTCTATCTTCCTCCATACCCTCTGGATCTAGGTTCCCTCTTCAAAGCTTGTAAGGCTTTGTAGCCCCCCCCCCCCCATTTTGGGTAGCCAGTGTCCAAGTTGCCCATCCCTGTCTACTCTGTGTATGGAGAGGGTCGGAATGATCCTCACTATAAAGATTTGTTCCCTCTTTTGAGATACTGCATCCATAGGTCAAGTTCATCAAATTGTATCAGATTACTCTTTTTTTTTCCCTCTTCTTTCTTCTTCTAGTTGAGCTCTGACCATCCAGTCATTGAACCCAAGTCAAGTGGGTATTATCTGCAAGTGTGGGTGTTCTTGTGCATATGCCTTCTCTTCTTATCAGCTGGATGCTTCACTCTCCACTCTAGTCCTCTGTGGCTATGTCTCTGACTCTGGGCTGAAGAGTCCCCAGGTTTTGCCACACTGCTGGCCAACCAGGTCTCCATCCAGGTTCACAGGAGTCTATTGAGCATTGTAGGGCTTAGCTCACAGAATACAATTGATTTTAAAGTTGACTTTATATCTTGCAATCTTGCTAATAAATACACTAAGTTGTAGGTTATTGGGTTGTTGGGTTTTTTTTTGTAAATTACTTGAGAGTTTCTAGGAGACTATTATGGTGTTGTGGGTTAATACAGTAGACTGGAAAGTCAGTTTGATCCACAAGGTCAGCAGTTCAAGCTCACCAGCCACTCCTTGGAAACCCTGTACAGGGTCGCTATGGGTAGGAACTGATTCAACAGCACTTAACAACAACAATGTCATGTCATGTGTATATGTTGTTGTTAAGTGCTGTTGAGATGGTTCTGACTCATAGTAACGCTGTATAGGGTTTCTGAACCGCCGTTCAGAACCGCTGTATAGGGTGAGCTTGAACCGCCGACTTTGTGGTTCAAACCAACTTTGCAGTACCACACCAGGACTCCAAATAATGTTAGTAGTAGGTTTTTTACAGATATCAGTTTTCAGTTGAGCAAGTCCCTAGTTTATTGAGGGTTTTCACCATGGGTGAATGTTGGATTTTGTCAGATGTTTCTGTATTAATTGCTATGATCATGTCATGTCATTTTTCTTCTTTATACTATTGATGTGCTAGATTATGTTGGGTGATTTTATTATGGTAAAATATCTAGAACAGACATTTTCCATTTTAGCTATTTTGAAGTTTATAGTTTTGTGACATTAATTCTGTTCAGGATATGTGCATTATTTGATTTTTAAAAATCTTTTTATTTTGAATTGAGTGAAGGTTTGCAGAGCGTATCAGTTTTCCATTCAATTCTTCATAGACATTCTGTTTCATGTCATTGTTTGCAATCTATACAATGTAATATCATTTATCCCACTGCTTTCCTGTGTTGCCTGTGTAAATTCCTCCTTCTTTCCTAACTCTTCTTTGTCTTTTCGTAAATGCAGCCCTTTTGATCTCATGTGGTTGATTGTTCTAAGGCATGCATACCTTTCTAGTGTTATTGGTCCCCTCACTGACCTGTCTATGTTTGGTTGAAAATTAGGCCATGGGAGTGAGTTCCTTTCCAGCCCTGAAGGGTGATTAAAGGCCATAGTCTTAGAGGCCGTCAGTCTCTATTCAACCAGTAAGCTTGATCGTTTTCACAAGTTTGTGTTTTGCTTCAAATTTTTCAATCACTCTGTTATCCAGGACCTTCTAGATTTGTTGGTAGTGGTAACTGGGCACCGTTTAGTTCTTCTGGTCATGGAGTTTTATGTTCACATGGTCCATTCGTCATTTGGTTTAGTTGTTACATTGTTTCTGGGATCAACTCTACTTGGTCATGATCTATTATAATTTTTATACTTATATGCTGTCAAATACAGTGCTGGTGTGGTGCTGTAGGATTAGCACTGAACTGCTAACCACAAGATCAATCGTGCAAACCCACCAGTCCATCCTTAGCAACACTATACAGGGTCACTATGAGTTGGAACTGACTCGACAGTAGTTAACAACAACAACAATATTTTGTTGAGAATTTTTGCATATTTAGGAAGGATACTGATCTGTAGTTCTCTTTTCTTGTACTATCTTTGGTCTGCTTGAGGTTTTGAGCTGGGTGAGGTGGCGGGGGGGCATTCTTAGATGTGTAACTTCTCTCTGAAACTTGGAGTTTCATATAAACATAATTTCCTGAGAGAGGAGATGAAAGCCAGAAACAAGTACAGCTTAAAAGACAAGGGCTTTTATTTCCAGCATGAGATGAGGCCCAACCTAAGTGCCTTGTGGCCCTATTTGTGTAATATTCCTGGCGTCCTGGAAATTTTTATATTATAAGAGATGGCACACAAAGAGTTTTCAATAAAAAAAGACTTTCAATTCCACTCTTATATTCATTAAGAGAATTTCTTCCACTCTGTATATCAGATGACTTACATGTGTGGGCCCAACAGGGGCCAAATTAGTGGTTTCTTCTCATTTTATTTTTTAAAGTTGGTCCTCTTTAGTTGGCACAGGTGGGCATATTTACTTTGTGACCTGTGGACAAGAGGCAAACCAGGAATGTGCAGGTGGCAGAGGCAGTAGAAAAGCTGTTAGTGGTGAAACAGCTGGGTACACTCATGACTTTAAGGGTTGTAGTGATGGTGTTGTGTGCCTTTGAGTGGGTTCCAACTCATAGCGATCCTGTGTAGGGTTTTTGAGAGCTGTTGATGGGTTTGAACGGCTGACTTGGCGGTTACCAGTCCAGCACATATCCTACACTGCCACGTCAGAGAGGAAAATTTGGCCTTTAACGAATGCAGATACTTGTTTATAATCAGCAAGTCTTCAGTGTGTAGACTTGAAAATATATATGAAAGGACTTCAAAAAGTTCATACAAAAATTGAAAGAGAATGGAATTTTCCCACAGACTTTTGGAAGCCCCCTCATGTCTAAAATGACGAGTCACTGAAAACATTTACTTGTGTTCTACTGAAAGACTGGGCTCCTGGTGTGGCGCTGTGGACTAATGCAGTGGACTGCAAAATTCGTTTGAACCGCAAGGTCGGTGAGCCAAGCTCACTAGCCACTCCTTGGAAACCCCATACAGGGTTGCTATGGGTGAGAACCAACTCAATGGCACTTAACAACAAGAACAATTGAATGATTACCTTTATTTAAAGAATCCAACACATCATATGATCTGATCCTTTTGATGTAAAACCCAACATTCATTTGATATTTTTTGTTTGTCAGCCTGATTTTGAGACTGATTTGGAAATAAGTGTACTGCTGGAGAGATATTGCTAGTGTCCTAGCGGCAGAGAGACTGCATTCTCCAGAAGGTGCACAAATCACCTTTCTAGTTATGTGTAAACAGAGGGTTGGATAGATAAATTGGAGGCTCTGTGTAGAACCTGATGTGGCTTCTAAAAAGGGGAGACTCTTGTGCATTTCTGGATTCTGAAGGTTATGAATTGGGCTGCAAACCGCAAGGTCAGCAGTTCAAAACTACCAGCTGTACCACGGGAGAAAGATGAGGCTTTCTGCTCCCGAAAATATTTACACCCTCGGAAACCCTGTATAGGGTTGCTATGAGTCGGAACCGACTCCACGCACATCACTACCACCACCACCACCACCACCAAAGGACTCTAAAGAACAGGCCAGCATGGCTTGCTCAGTGGGCAGCATTGCCATCTCACTACCCCTAGTTCTTCTCAGACTTGCCACTCTTACTGTTTTATGTGGATAAACATGGGCCCTCAGAAGGAGACCTCTCATCTCTTGTGGCATGAAGGATGGAACAGCTTCCAGGATGTCTAGCATCAAGGAGCAGGGATTTGAATGTAAACTGTTCTAATTTAGGAATTCCTGCCTTGAGGTATTATTTCTTTGTCTTGAAGAGACCTTTCTTACTTTCATCGCTGGGGCAACCAGACTTGTAAGAAAAGCATGCATTTTCCTTGCTTTTGAAGAATACTTATTTTGTTGTTGTTGTTGTTAAGTGCCGTCGAGTCAGGTTCCAATCCATAGCAACCCTGTATAGGGTTTCTGCGGAGCAGCCGGTGAGCTTGAACTGCTAACCTTGCAGTTCAAATGGCTTTGCAGTCTGGCGCGTTAACCCACAGCGCCATACCAGGATTCTTATTAGGCTAATTTAAAATTAAGGTTGAACAGGTTTAATCTAAGATTCAAGGTTGACCACCTTTAATTTTGTGGAGTCATTTGGACTATCCTGAACTCTTGGTGCTAGAGGCAGAAGACATCCAAGATGAGTGCTTACAGATCATTTGAGCAAGTTGCTCACTTCAAGTTACAACCAAAGGGGTAGAGTTGGATTCTGCTCTCATCTCATGGCCTTGATGGGCCTAACAGTGGCACTGAAGGATAAACACTGAACTGCTAACTGCAGGGTCGATGGTTTAAACCCACCAGCCGCTTCTCAGAAACCCTGTACAAGATACTATAAATCGGAACTGACTCAGTGGCACCTACCAACAAAAATAACATGAAATGAAGAGGGTTGTGGAGTAGATGATTCCTAAGGATCTTCTAGCTCTTCTGCACAAGACCTTTGGAAAGTGTACAAGAGCAAAGATGTCAGTTTGAGGAGTAAGGTGCAATTGACCCAAGCCATGCTATTTTCAATAGCCTCATATGTAAGTAAAAGTTGGACAGTGAATAAGGAAGACGATAGAAGAACTGATACATTTGCGTTATGGTGTTAGAGAAAAATATTAAAAGAACCATTGACTGCTAGTAGAACAAACAAATCTGTGTTGAAAGAAGTATAGCCACAATGCTCCTTAGAAGCCAGGATGGTGAGACTTTGTCTAAAATACATGCTAGGTATAGTGTGATGGATGGGTTATTTGCCCCCACACTGACAAGTCCTACCAAAATCACTTTACCTGTGCCCTGGGTATAAACAGAGGCAGGTTTACCTGGAAGTTAATAAGTTTAGGCTTCAGTGGTCTCCCTTTGCAGGGGCCCCAGTCCAAGGCCCTGTGCCTGCCTAGTATTTTGTCTTAATAATCTGGCATTCTTGATCTCAAAGAGCTTCCTTCAAATTACTTAAGATTCAGACCTCACAAAACCTGGAACATGAGATCCACTTTGAAGTATAATTGAAGACTATTCTCAGTGGTGCTTCTAACTGAGATGGCCAACAGTAAATCACTGTGATGAAGCATTATGACTCCTTTTAAAAATGTCTCTCTATAGACTTGGAATCCAAATCTAGTTAATTGTGGATAAACATTCAGTATATATGATTTTACATATCACTTGGGATTAGCAGAATCAAATGATTTGAAAGACAGATATGTCTCAGAATCTACCAGAATGCCACTTTAAAAAGACATTTGGGAAGATACATTGTACAAAAATGCATGCTTTTTTACTTATGAGACAAATGTTTTGGAATATCTGAAGTACGCAGAATACTAGGATAGTGGAAAATTGAAGCTAGGAAACTTGTCATTCAGGTGTATGTTGAAAGCTTTATGGATGCATGTGCGTTACCCAGTGAAATGAGATTTAAAGTTGGATCCTAAAACCAGTGTATCCAAAAAGATATAGGTAGTGTTAGGTGTCAGCTGTGATGGAAGCTAAGCAGTTCTCGGCTTTTATACACTAGATGGCACTCTAGGTGCAGAGGAAAGCTCTAAATTGAGTCTTTTGTTCCTGCTATTGCAAAAATTAATTTGTTGAGAAAACAACTGTGTTATGAAACCTGTAATTTTTTTGGAGGTGTATAATGCATTCTTAATTACTTTACAGTTCAAATGTGCCCTCTTTTGGTTTCACTACTCAGATTAGTGTGTGCAATTGTATGTATATATCGCCTGTTATAAAGAACTGATCATGCCTTAGTTTTCTGTTAATCTCATAGAACTCTCCCTGTGGTCCCTATTGTCCTCTCCCTTAAACCAATCAGAGTACCAGTCAGTGCTGTATTTGATGTGTAATGGTTAGCAATGAGTCTATTACAGGTCTACCTAATGTTAAGATTTGGCTTCCTCTTCATTGCTAAGACTTCTTTTCAATCCCCATGAAAATAGCCCTAGGAGAGGCTTGCCTTCTGTACCTGAGAGTTGCTTCTGTTCCTGAGGATTAGTTGTCCCCTTTCCTGAGCCAGTGAGAAATTCTTGATGACATTCTCTTTGCCAACATCCCTCTTGTGAGTTTCCGTTAGGATTGAACCACTACTCTTGGGAATTTCAAACATTAAGAAGTGCAAAAACTTATCTTAGTTCATAGGCCATACAAAAAGAGGTGGTGGGTGGATTTGGCCTGCAAGCCATAGTTTGCCAACTCCTGGTATAGAGGTCTCAATGATTTATAACTGTTTTCCAAAATGCTATTGCCACTTAATGGGATTTCACACCTGGACTACTAGAATGCCTAGTAAAGCTGAAAATATTTCCAAATAAAAGTTAAATGGCTTCAAATCCTTAGACTTTTGATCAATCAACAAAAACCTCTCTATTTGTAAAGAGTTGGGTTGCATTGGATGGCAAATTGATGCACATTTCCTCTTAATAATACATTGAGCATGGAACAGGAAATATTTGCTTATGTGGAATTCTGTTTATTCATGAATGGAAATACCTATGGTATACTCAACCCTGAGAAGAAGTAGAAAGTGGAGTTCATGGTTTTGGTTTGCTTTTAGGCAAGATCTGGCTATCTCCTTTGCCATTTGTGATGGAGCAAAGACAGTGGCGTAGGTAGGTCAGATCAACATGTTATTTGCTTTGATGAGTACATTTGTATCGCAGAGATGTTCAGTCGCCTCACAGATGAGCACCTAGAAGCTCCTAGACAGGTACCAATATGACACTAGCTCTCTCTTCATCCCTCTTTCCTGTAAGTAATGGATAACAAGTAAATAAATTATCCACAAACAAATAAAATCAATAATATCCTGGTGTGGCTCTGTGGGCTAATGTGTCAGACTGCAAAGTCATTTGAACTGCAAGGTTGGTGGTTCAAGCTCATTAGCTGCTCCTTGGAAACCCTGTACAGTGTTGCTATGGGTTGGAATCGACTTGACAGCACTTAACAACAACAACAGCACTACTTAGCCTATATTATCCCTTCGAACTAGTAGGCATCTGGCTATTTAAAAATATTTTTTCATCACCTTTTAGTACATCTGCAGTGTGTCTCTCTTTTATTTTGGCAGTAACAAGAACAACCAGGGGCAATGATTGATGAGAAGAAATTTCTCTCTCCCCCTCCCCAATGAGATAGTGAAGTGTCACCACTTAGAGTTGAAAAAGATGTAAGGAGAGGGTAATGTGCACAGGGGGCAACGACTGAGCTCATGGGGAAGGGTAAAGGTGAATTAGTCAGGAGTCTGCCCTATTTGGAAAATAATTTTATTAGTGAGTATTGACAGAAGATAGTAGAAGACCAAATTACAGGTTAAAATGTGGAATGGTAGCGTAAAGTTTCAGGTTTGCATTTTCATATCATTGGAAAAATCAGGGAAGAACAAAAAAATATTCAGAAACCGGATGTGATGACAAAAAATAAACATTTACTTATTCGACATAGTTCCCTTTTTTCCCCGACTAGTGATGATTATTGAGTGAATTGTGTTTTTTAATAAACATGATTGAATCTACTCTCATGGGATTTTGCTGTGTTTTATTGAAATAATTTAAAATAGTCTACAAAAATCTCCATGTTCATCTTGAAAAAATAATAGACCTTTCAAAACAGCCATAATCAGGGCCAAAAAAAAAAAAAATATTGATGTTTGGTTTGTCTTTGTTTTGTTACAGAGAACTTTACCTCTATTCCATGCAAGCCTCCACCTCTTCCAAAAATAGAAAGGAAATTTCCACCTTATACTGGCTTTGGTTCTGAAGAGGATTCTCTCCGTTCCTGCATCAGTCTTCGGCCCACACCTGTTTGCAGAAACTTTAGGAAGTTTGCGGAAAAAGACAGGTGCTTGAAGGGAACCATGATTGTAGTCTAATCTTTCTCAAATTAGTTTGGGTTTACAGTAAGTCCTCATGATAAAGCAGATATCACTCCACTCACATAATTTACAATCCAGGGAAACATTGTTAGAGCTTTATGACAAAGGTGATTAACTTCCAAGTTATCACTACATTTTTCCAAGAGTGCTTATTAGAATAACTGTCATCTGCAAACCCCCAAAGCCATAACATATACCGAATCTAGATTGCCATTCCCCTTAGATGGTCTATAAGAAAAGCTATAGAGCATGGCTCAGCAAACGTTCTTGAGGCACTAGATAGTAAATATTTTCATTTTTGCAGGACATACAGTCTCTGTCACAATGACTCAACTCTGCTCTTATAGCAAGAAAGCAACCAGAGATAGTATGTAAATAAATAGGTGACTAGAGTCGGAACCGACATCACGGCACATAACCACCACCACCACCAGGGTTCAATCAAAATCTCTTTATGGACACTGACATTTGGATTTTTTTTTTATCATTTTTGCATATTTTAAAATATTATTATTTTGATTTTTTTCAATCATTAAAAAAATGTAACAACGTTTTTTGGTTCACAGATCATACACAAAGAGGTAATGGGCTAGATTTGGCACACAAACTGTAGTTTGCCAACCTATGATATGGAGGTTTCAATGACTTATTTTTGTTTTCCTAAATGTTGTTTGGTAACTAGTGATGTGGCTTTGTTTTGAGAGGTTCGCTTGAGTTTAGTCACCATAAATTGCTCACATGGCTAAATATAGTTTCAGAAGATAGACTCTCAAAAATATTTGTACTATGTATGAAGAAAAATCCATCCCAAATCATGAAACTCGAATGTGAGCACTACCCATGGCTACTTTTTGCTTCTGCTGAGAGAGCAGGCTATGGTTAAAGCAGTGGTGGGGCAGTATTGCAAATGCTTGAAGAGGAGGATGTGGGTTGAAATGTGAAGTTCTGTGTGAGGGAAATAATGGGTCCGGAGAATCTGGGGAGGAAAAATGACAAAGGGAAAATGTTCTAAGACTAGGAAAAGAAAGAGCTGGCATCCTGAATTTGATAAAATTCAATGGAATCAGATGCTGTGAGAGAACATTTAATGAAAGTAGAGAACAATAATTCTTGTATATCCGTAAAAATGGTGAGCATACATTATTGTTAAGAGTTGTACAGAACGCGTAAAAGATTTTCTTTGTCATGGCATGATGTCCTGTCTTTCAAGAAACACTCTCTTATTGTTAAGGATTTTAGAGGTTTATTTTTAAGTTTTCGAGTCAGTTCTCCTCCAAAGTCTGATCCCCAGACCAGAAGCATCAACATCATGCCGGGGCTAGTTAGAAATGCTGTGTGCCTCACTCCCAAATTCACTGCTGTGGGATCAATTCCTACTCATTGTGACCCCGTAGAGTAGAATACATCTGCCCCATAGTGTTTCAAAGGCTATAATTTTTATAGAAGCAGACTACTACATCTTTGTCTTGTGGAGTGGCTGGTAGGTTTGAACCGGTTACCTTTAGGATTAACAGTGGAGCCCTTAACCACTGCGTCACCAGGACTCCTTTACCGCAGACCTACTGAGTTAAAGATTTCTGTGCTTTCACAAGCCCTTCACGGGATTCTGATGTTCACCAGTGCTTGAGAACCACTGATTTAAATTATATAAAAGACAAATCAACTTATACTTCATTCTTCCCTATAGATAACAGTGTTTATAATGATGTTCCAGGGCAAAACTTTGGATGGATACTTTTCACTACCTGCAGGGAATTCACCCAAAGGAGGTGGGCAGCAAGAATGTCCCTCTTGTAAAAAGAGAGGGGATTTTTCTTATAAGTAGACAAGATGAACTGTTAATCCAGGATGTTGCTTCTAGAACCCAGGGGAAAACAGTTCTTTGAGTGTAGTTGAGTTACTCTCTCTGTCTGTCTACATTGTGGAAACATCTACAGAACACTGATTACAGACAGCATTCTACATCCTTGCATACTGTCATGGCTGAAGGATGGAACCCTAGGCATGAATGTCTCTAATTTTGTTTCTTCCTGTCCACTTGCTTATTCTGTGCCAGGAATATACTTCCCTCAAGCTCCTCCTACACAGTGACTTTGTTTCCATAGTAACAGGCACATTCAGCTGAAGACTTATACATCAGTGAGAATAACCCTAGATTTAAATACTGTGAGAACCTGAGGAAGATGATCTCATAAAGCAAATGAAGAACAGCTACTTCATGCAAAAGAAAACGAAAAACAAAAAACTGCGAAGTGAGACGTGGAATTTTACACTGATTATTCATTGGCTATTAAAAACTAATGGGTGCTAATTATTTTGTAAGGCTAATGATGTTATAAGGCCTTGGAGGGAATAGTTTCAAATGAACGCATATGAAGTTTATCATGCACATGAAGACTTTCTGTATTATCTGGGTAAGCATCATGGTGCTGGCCTGTTGAGATTTCTGGGAGAACCAGAATAATAGCTCTCTTACCGTGTCAGACTGAATTAGTTTCTTCTTCCTCTGTGTGTCCAAATACTCTGCTGATCATACATTAATAAGAATAAGAAGTAATATAGCAGACTGTGTGCTGATTACCTTGTTAATGCTGTTGGGTGTTGTAAAGTCTGTTCTAACTCAGCAACAGAATGGCCAGGCCTTCACCATCCTCAGAACCGTTGCAGTCACTGTGTCAGTCCATCTCTTTGAGGGTTTTCCTCTTTTTTCAGTGACTCTCTACTTTGCCAAGCATGATGTCTATCTCCAGGGACTAGAGACATGAGACAAAATCACACTGTCCTCCCTTCTAAGGGGCATTCTGATTGTACTTCTTCAAAAGCAAATTTGTTTGTTCTTCCAGAAGTCCATGGTGCTTTCAATTGTCATCCAAACACCATAATTCAAATTCTGGTGTTCCTTATTCATTGTCTGGCTTTTACATACATAGGAGGCAATTGAAAAAACCATGGCTTTGGTTGGGTGCACCTTAGTTCTCAAAATGACACCTTTGTTTGTTATTTTTGAATACTTTAAAGAAGTCTTTTGCCGCAGATTTGCCCTTCATTTCTTGACTTGCTTTCATGGATATTGGTTGTGGGGCCAAGTAAAATGTAATCCTTGAAAACTTCAATCTTTGTTTATAACGATGTTGCTTGTTGGTCCAATTGTGAGGAGTTTTGTTTTCTTTATGTAGTCTTTGGTCTTCATCAGTAAGTGCTTCAAGTTCTCTTCCCTTTCAGCAGCAAGGTTGTTAATGTGTGTTCCTCTAATACTGATGCTACATTTCTTCTTCATATAGTCCAGCTTCTCTGATTATTTACTCAGCATACAGATTGACTAAATATGGTGAAAGGATACGGCCATGACACACACCTTTTCTGATTTTAAACCAGGCAAGATCCTCTTGTTCTATTACAACAACTAGCTGCTGGTCTATGTACAGGTTCTACATGAGCACAATGAAGATTTTGGAATTCTCATTTTTCACCATGTCATCCATTATTTGTTATGATCCACAGACTTGAATGCCTGTACATAGTCAATAAAACACAGGTAAACGTCTTTCTGGTATTCTCTGCTTTCAGCAGTGAGATCGCTTAATTCCACGTCCTCTTTTGAATTCAGCATGATTTTCTAGTTGAACACCAATCAGCTGTGCATCAACATCCCTCTTGATGTACTGCTAAAATCATTTTAAGTTATCGTCAGCATAATTTTACTTGCGTGCAATGGTAATGATATTGCTTGGCAATGTTTGCATTAACAACACCGTTGGTCACCTTTCTCGGGAATGGGCACATGTATGTCTCTCTTCTAATCAGTTCTCCTAGTAGCTGTCTTCCAAATTATTGGCATAGGTAAGTAAGCACTACCAGTGTTACATCCATTTGTTGAAACATCTCAGTTGGTATGATATTAATATCCGAAGCCATGTTTTTGACCAGTGCTTTCAGTGCAACTTGGGCTTCTTCCTTTAGTACCATTGGTTACACTACTTCCTAAAATGGCTGAATGTCACCAATCCTGCCATCTTATGTTGATGCTTCCTGACTAGTTCAATTTTTGCCCATAGGTTCTTCTGTATTACAACTTGAGGCTTGAGGTTTCCAGTAGATATATAGCCCTGGGTGAACCATTATTTTTCTTATGTAATAGATATTACTGAGTACCTGCTGAGTGTCAATCAGTTATCTAGATGCTTAGTGAACAAAATGGATACAAAGCCGTACCCTCATTCTAGTTGGGAGAGGCCAACAATCAACAATAAAGATCAAATCTAAGTAAGTTATATAGTATACATTGTTGTTATTGTTAAGTGCTGTCAAGTTGGTCCTAACTCATTGCAACCCTGTATATGATTTCCAAGGAGCAGCTGGTGGGTTTGAACCACCAACCTTGTGGCTTACAGTCCAGTGCTTTTCCTACAGTGCCACATAATGAGTCCTAATAAAAGATGTTAAATATTATTGAAAATATAAAGAAGCTATTTAGTTGTTGTATAATAACAAGGGGAGTTCTGGGGATGGGGATGAGAAACACAGATTGTAATTTTAAATAGTGTGTTTGCAGTAGACATTACTGATGAAGGGAAACATGTTCCAAACAAAAGGAACAGTCAGTACAAAGACTGAACAAGGAGCATGCCTTAGGATGTGTGAGGCACCAGCAAGGTGGCCAACATGGGTAGAGTAGATGAATGAGGGGCAGAATAAACAGATGAGATAAGGTAGTGAATGAGGGTTCCTATCACATAGGGTCTTATAAGCCATTTTAAGGACTCTGTTTAACTTGAATGATATGGGAAGCCACTGGGAGATTTGGGCAGAGGTATAACTTGATCTGATTAACATTTTAAAAGAATTCCTCCAGACACAGTGTTGCAAGTAGACTGTACAAAGCAATGATGGAAGTAATACAGAGCAACCAATAGGTGACTACTGAGGAGTTCTGGTATGGGTTGCAGGATAAAACACTAGGTCGGTTTGAACCACAAAGTTAGTGGTTCAAACTCATCAGCCACTCCTTGGAAACCCTATATAGGGTTGCTCTGAGTCGGAACTGACACCAAGGCATTAACAATGACAACAGCACTCTGGTCTGGGAGCATAGTGGCTCCATACAATAAGCACTGGACTGCGAACTATAAGGTCTGCAGTTCGAGCCAGCCAGCCAGCCTCTGCTCCATGGGAGAAAGATGAGGCTTTCTGTTCCCACAAAGATTTAAAGCCTTGGAAACCCTATACAGGGTTGCTGTGAGTCAGAACCAACTCCACGGACTGTAACAATAACAACAACAGTGGTTTAGGAGAGAAATTATGGAGGCTTGGATCAGGGTGAGTGTAGTGGAAGTGATGAAAAGTAGTGGATTCTGGGAATATTTGGAAGGTAGACAGATTGGATAGGATATGAGGTATGAATGAAAAGAGAAGTCAAGGGTGACCCCCCAGGGCTTGACTTGAGCAACTGGAAGGTTAGAATTGCCATTCACTAAGATAGGGAAGACTAAGAGGTTTGGGGACAAGAGCAGATGTTCAGTATTAGAATAAGTTCTGAGCTGTGTCTATTAGATATCCAGTATAGATATTGAGCAAGCAGCTGGATATGTAAGTCTGGACTTCGGGAGGAAGGTCTGAGCTAGAGGTAGACATTTGGAAATCATTAGCATATTGTTGCTGTTAGGGGCTATCGACTTGACTCCAACTCATAGTGACCCTATGCACAAAACAAAACACTGCCCGGTCCTGGGCCAACCTCACCCTTGAGCCCATTGCCTCTACCACTGTGCCAATTCATCTCTTCCTCTTTTTCTCTGATCCTCCACTCTACCAAGCATGATATCTTTCTCCAGGGACTGGCCACTCCTGATAATATGTCTGAAGTATGAGAGACAAATTCTCAACATCCTGACTTATAAGGAGCATTCTGACTGTACTTTTTCCAAAACAGATTTGGTTGTTCTTCTGGCAGTCCATGGTACTTTTAATATTCTTCAACCCCATTAATTCAAAGGCATCACTTCTTCTGCAGTCCTCCATATTCATTGTCCAACTTTCACATGAATATAAGGCTACTGAAAAAACCGTGGCTTGGGTCAGGCTCACCTTAATCCTCACAGTGACATCTTTGCTCTTCAACCTTTGAAGAAGTCTTGTGTGTCAGATTTGCCTAATGCAATGTACCATTTGATTTCTTTTTTCTTTTTAAAATGTTTTATTGTGAATTATGTGATAGTTTACATGGGAGAACATTAGCTTTACATTCATCCTCTCGTATGTATATCGTTTCATTGCCATGGTTACAATCCCCTCCATGCATCATCAACCAACCAACCAACCAACCATTTGATTTCTTGACTGCTGCTTCCATGAGTGTTGATAACGGATCCAAGCAAAATGAAGTCTGACAACTTCAATCTTTGCTCCATTTATCATGATGTCATTTTTGGTCCAGTGGTGAGGATTTAAAAAAAAAATGTTTTATTGTGAATTATGTGATAGATTACATGGGAGAACATTAGCTTTACATTCATCCTATTGTATATCATTACATTGCCTTGGTTACAATCCATCCTCTTCATGCATCATCAAAGTGGTGAGGATTTTCGTTTTCTTTACATTGAGGTACAATCCATAGATGGTATTTAAAGTTATGGTATGAAGTTGTATTAAAGCATTGACTAACCCTTTGGTTGGTTGATGATGCATGGAGGGGATTGTAACCATGGCAATGAAACGATATATGATAGGATGAATGTAAAACTAATGTTCTCCCAAGTAAACTATCACATAATTCACAGTAAAGCATTAAAAAAAAAAGTCTTGACTAAACGAGACCATCAAGAATTAAAAGGGAACAAGCCCTAGAATACCCCTAAAGAAGAGATTGGTAGAAAGAGGAAAAACCAGCAAAGGAGACCGAAAAGGAGCAATCAAGGAGGTAGAGGTAAAACCAAGAGAATATGAAATCTTAGAAGGTAGAATATCATGGAAGAAGGAGTGATTATTTGTGCCAACTGCTGCTGATTGGTCATGTTAAATGCAGACAAAAAAAAAGTGACCCTTGGAATTGGCATTGTGCAGTTCAGTGTTTACTTTGATAAGAGTAGTGTTGATGGAGCAAACCTAATGGAAGTGGATTTAAGAAAGAATGAAAAGAAAAGAATTGGAATCAGTGATTATAGATAACTCTGTTGCAAAATTAAGACATGGTTCCTAGTCCTAAGAATGTAGAATTTGGGGGAATAATGGGAATCAACATGTTATTAAACTTAACCAAATAAAATAGACCAGCCAATAGTACAATTCTGTGCAGTGTGACAGATTATAGTGGGTACAGGATATGTGAGTAGGTAAGGCAGCCATGATCTAAGAGATTTGGCCATCACTGGTGCCCAAATGGATGGACAAGATAACAGGCAGACAAAGGGCAAGAGAGAGGATGGTATGGGTGACACCAAGTGAAGAACCAGAAGCAGAATGGGCCAGTAGATAAAGTGGCTGGCATGACTTGAGTAGAAGTAGATGTTATAGGTAATCATGAAGAACAGCTGAATGTATGCATGATTCAACGTGCCAACGAATGGCCTCATTAGGAAGAACTTTGTTTTCTTTATTTAAGTGCTAGCTTTTTTTTTTTTTTGAGGGCTGGGATTATAGTGATAAAAAAGCGTGTTTAGAAAAGTTTGGAAATTAGTTTATTAGTCAAGGAAGTATCTCAAGACACTTGCACTATTTCTCAAAGTGTACTCTGGGGATGACCTCATCAAAATCTCCAGGGTTTCCTTATTAAAAATGCAGAAAGATGCAAACTAACCTCTGAATGCACATCTCTGGGGGTGGACTCTGAATTCTGTTTACTTAACAAGCTCCCAAGGTGACTTTTATACATACTAAAATCTGATCTGCTTGCCTAAAGGTTTGGTTTGGGCACCTTATCTTCCTGGTTGCCAAGATCTCCAAAACACTAAAATTAGGTTAAAACATGGTGGGTTAAACATGCAGAAGTGTATACATAACGTTGTTGTTGTTGTTAATTGCCGTTGAGTCGGTTCCGACCCATAGTGACCCTGTATAGGGTTTTCAAAGAGTGACTGGTTGAACCACCAACCTTGTAGTTCAAATGGCGTTGCAGTCTGGCGCATTAACCCACAGCGCCACACCAGGACTCCGTACATGACATATTGTTGTTGTTGTTGTTAAGTGCCGTCGAGTCGGTTCCGACCCATAGCGACCCTGTACAGGGTTTCCGAGGGTGTAAATCTTTATGGGAGTAGAAAGCCTCATCTTTCTCCCGCGGAGCAGCTGGTAGTTTCGAACCGCTGACCTTAAGGTTTGCAGCCTGATTCGTAACCACTACGCTACCAGAGCTTGACATATATACTTATAAATTTATGTAAGTTCTAAGAAAACTTTGCAGCAGTATCCATTTGGCCTGAGGTTAGACCTCAGTTCAGTTGGTTCATTGATGTTATTTCAAGCGTTTGTAAAAGTTATGAATCTTTCATGAGGGAACTACCAAATCTGTTATTTACAGATCGAATCATGTGTTAGAGAAGATGATAGCCCAGGTAGAGTTGCCCCCTGCTCTATATGAAGTCTATTTGAGGCCTGGGAAACTCAAAACTAAGACAACAAAGCATTTTGTTCTTTTTTGCTCTGGGTTGATAACTGAACTCTTGACAGGCTCAAGTCCACCAAGAAGTGCGTTGAAAGAAAGATCTAATGATTACTTCTGAAAAAGCAGCCATTGAAAACCCTGTAGAGCACAGTACTATTCTGACAGACTCCAGGTCGCCATGACTTGGAATCCACTCAATGACAACTAGTTCCCTGGGGCTAGCTTCCCAAGTGGCTGTTCTTCAACTCCAATGAGGACTCAAGCTGGGAATCTTGGAACCTGCTTTGTCCACTCTGTTTCCCTGATCAATCAGGAAATGACCAGAGAAATAGTGTTTCCTGCCTTTGCAAATCAGAAAAACTTGTTTGTGTATATGTTTTTGTTTTCCTTATCACTTTTTAGCAAGCTTTTTCCAGAAGGAATTTCAGCATAGAAGTGTAAATGAGGACCCCTCTCCTTAGAGTTGTATCAGAGAAGTGATGGATATGGTTTATTTTACTGTGCACCTCCTTAGTGTGAGGATTTTATTATTACTATTATTGAAGATTGCCCTTAGTGTCTACTATTTGTCACTAAGTCCCCCTTTCACTGGCTTATCTCAGCAGGGATGCTTCTGCTGATAGACCATCAGTTGGTAACTTTCAAGTCTAGAGTTTGAATCCTATTTTCTGTCTTCCAAACTACTCTGTTCAATCATAGAATTCTAAGCACAAATTCTATTCTATACAGATCTTATAACCCTTCCTTCAAATATTTATTGAGTGCGTGGTAATGTACAAAGTATATTGGTGATGGTGTTGTGCCATGGAGTCAGTTCTGACTCATAATAGCAACACTGCACAGGGTTTCCGAGGCTGTAAGTCTTTATGGGAGCAAAAGCCTCATCTTTTTCCCATGGAACTGCTGGTACTTTCGAACTGCTGACCTTGAGGTTAGCAGCCTGACACATAACCACTATACTACCAAATCTCCTTTAAGTGTTATATTGTTGTTGTTGTTAAGTGCTGTTGAGTCGGTTCCCACCCATAGTGACCCTGTATAGGATTTCTGAGGAGCGACTGGTGAGCTTGAACCGCCGACCTTGCAGTTCAAACAGCTTTGCAGTCTGGCGCATTAACCCACAGTGCATATTAGGCATCAGTTAATAAGATTAGTTCTTGCTCTTGGAAAATAGATCTTGGTTTCTTATAGTCCAGATGAACAGTGCTATGAACAAGGCAGGTCTAATAATAATTTTTGGAGCATTTGAAAGGGAAAAGTTAATTTTGTCCTTGAGGGGAGGTAGGAGGAGGATACTGGGGGACTCAGAAGAGATATGGCCCTGAAGGAAGGAAGATGATTGGTGAAAGGGGAAGATGGCACCCACAACAAGGACTAGCTACTTGTCCTTTGTTTTGATATGAGTAGAGTATTGTGACTATTGACTAGCCTTGTGATTAGAAAACAAATCTTTAATGTACTATGAGCAAGTTGGTTTATAACATTTGTTTGGGGTAAATTTTCTCAGTGCTCCCTCGAACATGAAGAGAACACAAAATATTTTAGTAAGCTGAGAAACATTCTCAGTGTATAGACTTAGAACCTTAATAAGCAGACATTTGAATTCTTGGGAGAGTTTATGTTTCTGTCTCAAGACCATGATATTCCTTTTGTAGGTTTTTATATGCATAATATGTGGAAGATTATTTGTGTAATGTTATAACTCTCATTTCTCTTCCATTTAGCTATGGCTACATAAGTTACAAACTTCGATTTTTTGCTAAACTAATCACAGACAAAGGTGTCCATCTGGACAGGATGTTCGTGGTTTCATATTTTCTCAGTGATAACACGATGTCAGTGTTTGAACTTACAGAGAAAAATTCAGGTAAGAGACATACCTCTCATGGGATTTTGTTTAGGACATTTAATATATAAAGTGATCAAACAGGGAGTTTGTGTTGGCTCCTGGCTGGAGAACTCCGAGCATCTACTTCCCCTAACTGTGAGGTACCACTGATGGCTTCCAAGGGCTTCAAAATCATGACCTGGCTGCCACCAGTTCTACCCGCAGCCAGCAAGACCAGAGGAAATCTGTATTCTTGATAGTCCTGCTTGTAATAACTTATATTTTTGCTTGAAGAAAGACCAGAGTTCCAAATAAACACATTTAATCTTAGAGGGCTCATCTTCCTTCAACCCTTCAATCTGCTGAGGCCTTTGCCAAGGTTCTAGCACACAGGCTTACACTATGCCTCTCTGCAGTACCATGGCGGTGCCTGAGGGGAGCCATGGAGTTTTCACTGTTCTTTGTCCTGACCTATTTAGTGCTAATGTGTGCTGAATACACAAATTGGGAAGAATAATCAGTGGTGTACTCTCTGACGAAAGAGAAGAGAAAGAGGGGAAAACAAAGAAAAGCCCTGCTTTAGAACATTTGCCATTTTTCATGGTATTAAACCTCAATCATGGCCACTTTTCAAGCTACCAACACAACAGTTTTACAACCAGTGTTTAAAATCCCTGAAAATTTATCAACTCTCATGAGCTGGTCTGAGTCATTCAGCCCACCAATCATTTGTATAACTAAGTCAGTCTCCACAGTGATTTATATAATGGATCAAATATTAAAATATGAAATTGAGTCGACATGAATCTAAAGTCATGTTCTGAAAGGTCAAGAAAAATAAACTGTAAAATAAATCTAGAATGGGGTGATGTGGCCAAGTAAATTGACACAAAGAGCGATGGTAGTCATCTATGAGCTTTGTAGTAATAACAGCAGTTATTACTGAGTCTCTACGATTCGCCTTATAAGAACTTTATGAGGTTAAATTTTGTGTTAGTCCAGATCCTCTGAGAAGCAAATGCCAAGATGGAATTAAATATGCAAGACATTTCTGGAGGAAAATGCCAGTGAGGGCAATAAACTGCAGTGCAGAACTGACTCCTGAGAAGGACAGAGGGAAGGAAGGATGGAGAAGGGCTGACACTGTGGGGAAATTTGAAGAAAGTTTTAGCAAGGCTGATGGGCTGTGTAAGAACCCAGAGTCACTGGTTGAAGGGGCCCCTATTGTGGAGGAATGGGCCTGCCTTCTCATCCCTGCCTTGCTCAGTCATTTGTTGTCAGCAGCCTATGGAAAATAGGACCCTGTGTAAACCTGGGCATGGATTTCAGAATGCAGCAATTGGAACTTTCTGACAGTTCTATTCCCTAAGCAATCTGAGAGATGAAGCTTCACGAACCCCACAAGTTTGATTCCCATTTTACCAATGAGAGCTTAAAGGTTCAGAGACATCAAATAATTCCTAAAGATTGTCCAATAAGCAAATGCCAGAGGCAGGGTGATATCCATCACTAGTATTTGGTTCGAGAACCTATGCCATGCTGCCATCTTTGTTTTATGAATGTGTTAGGAGGATCCTGGAGCCCTGTGTTTAACTCAGGAGGTCAGAAAACAATACCAGGAAGAAAGAAGAAGCATTGTAGGATAAGCACTGGACTGCTAACCGCAAGGTCAGTGCCTCAAACCCACCAGCTGCTCCTCAGAAACACAGCATACAGCTTTGCATCGGAACTGACTTGAGGACACTTGACAACAACAGAAAACAGATGAAATGGTGAATTTTTTGGAACGTAAGAAATCTGAGGCATTCCTAAAAGAAGGAAAGATAATTTACTTACAGGGGGAGGGAGAAAGACTTCAGGGGACTCCCATAGTTGTCTTCAAATACTTAAGAAGCTCCTTTACATAAGTCGGATAAGCACTGGACTGCTAGCCTCAAGGTTAGAGGTACAAACCCACCCAGCCACTCTGCGAGAGAAAGATGAGGCCCATCTGTTGATGTAAAGATTTACAGTCACTGAAACCACCCTATTTAGGGTCAGTATGAGTTAGCCTCAACTTGATGGCAGTGAGTTTGGTTTGAGCTTTGGTTTTACAGAAGTAGGGCATTTTCAGTTTAATCTGCCTGTCAGATTAAGTACAAGACATCATCTGGAACAAATAAGTGGAAGTAAGCTCAAGTGAAGAAATTTCTAACTGGTTCTGTTCAAACTTTCTCTATAGATGTGTGTCTTCCCAAAGTTCCACATCACCAGTCCACTGCTGGGCTTAGAGCAGGTAGCTGATAAGTGTTTATTGGATTTGGAAAAGAGGAAGGAAGGAGAGGAAAGAAAAGACTGAAATACCATACCATGTTTCTCCTTTAACACACTCCCCTAGGAAGTCTTATTTCTTTACCCACTGCCTCATTCTTCCCTGAAGTCTGAGAATGAGAGGCAGGTTGTACAACCTGATGAATGTAGTTAATGTCACTGAATCGTATATGTAAAAAAGGTTGAAATAGCAAACGTTTTGGTATATGTATGTACAAGGGAACTTCAAAAAGTTCATGGAAAAATGGAATTACGAGATAATGGAATGTTTTTCACAAACTTTTTAAAGCCCGCTCATATAAACTTAACACAATTAAAATAATTTTTAAAAAAGAATCACAGGTAGTATGGGTTCACAGATAAGTTGTGCAGTCTTTGTCTGAGGATGACCTCAGACAAAGGCAACTCATGCTATTTTCTTAAAATTAAAGGCTACTCGTTAACTTTTGTCTTGATAGGAATGAATGGTGGGAGATTTTTACGAAGACTTCGCGTCAAGAGACCTGGACAAGACATCTTTAAAAGTGAACTATCAGAATACATCCAGCCCGAGGAGCTATATATTGGAGCCAGAATCAATGTGAATGGTTACGTATTCCATTTACTCAATGCTGATGAATATACCTTAAACTACATGGAGAATAATGTAGATAAGGTAAAGTTACTTCGTTGAATTCTCCACTTGCTGCACAATACTGTGAGCTCTTTATTTTCCTTCCGCCAGTGCCTTTTCTTCTTCATCCTGCTACTGGTCTTACATTGTGCATTCACACATGAATAATGGATCAGCACAACTTGGTCCTGGGCCCTGTCTACTCTGTTTACACGTTGGGTTCTCCACTGCCCAGCATCAAGGATTCCAGGCACAGGCAGGAGGCAGGCCCCACATTGAATCAAGTTTCCTGGGTTTTCTGCTGACGCTGACAATGTGTTCAGAAAGAAATTTAGCGACTATAGGAGAGGAAGAAAATCTGGTGACACACACTGTGCCATCCCAGTTAATTGGCACAGACCAACCGAGAAGGCTCAGACCTGAACAAACAGAAGTCCCAATGGGACCCCATAGTGCTGTGGTTGCAACTTCCTTTAACAGAAGCCACCTGAGTTCTAACTAAGACTTCAAGGATAAAGTGGGAACAGTAGCTTAGAGTGTGCGCTAAAGCACTTTATCTGAGATAGGGTGGCAAATGGGTACACTTCCTAAAAAGGCCATCAACGCAGTAAAAAGAACACTTTAATTAAATCTTAAAAAATATGCCTGAGTTGAGTGTACAACTATGTTTATTTGGGATTCATTGCCCACAATTAGAAAATCTATGTGGACAAAATGTATTTGGACAGTCTAGCTGTTGTTGTTAAGTGCTGTTGAGTCGGTTCTGACTCATGGAGACCCTGTATAGGGTTGCTGAGGTAGGTTAACAGTTAGCAGTCCAGTGCTTATCCTATAGCACCACACCAGGGCTCCAGTCTACCTGTAAGTCATGATATTTAGTACCATTTATATACAAACAATGCCAGTACCCTCTCATTTGTATATAAAATTCTTGGAGTTAAGTTGCTAAAATCAATCTGTATATATCGTATCATCTTTGTCAGTTTGCTTTCTCTGAGAAGCAGATACCAAGACAGAATTAAACATGCAAGATATTTATTGGGGCAATATCTGTGAAGGATAAAGGGGAAGAAAGAATAGGAGTAGGCAGGGAGAGAGCCTTCAGACCGGGATGCAGGTCTGTCCCTGTGAAAGGAGCATGTGGACAAGGAGGATGGGGCAGAAATTACCTCACACTGCTGTGTTGTTCTGAGAATATCTCAGCCAGGCCACTGTAAAGACTGCCCATCAGAGAAGTCTCAGGTCGGGCAGGAACAGTCCATTTCTGTTGTTGTTGTTGTTAAGTGCCGTCAAGTTGGTTCCAACTCATAGTGACCCTGTATAGGCTTTCCGAGGAGCAGCTGGTGAGCTTGGACCGTCAACCTTGCAGTTCAAATGGCTTTGCAAGTGTGGTGCATTAACCCACAGCACCATACCAGTCCAGCTCTAGTACCCACTTATTGCCTGGAAATATTCTGGAAAGAGTGTGGCCTTGGCATGAATTCTGTGTGGATCCCGGTGTGCTGCATCTGAGATATGGAAGGGAGGTCTGGGTGGTGCCCCATATGTCTGCCACCTCATCTCTCCACACTTGTAATGGTAGGAATTCAGGCTCTAATGAAACCATGAACCAGTATATATTTGTTGTTGTTAGGTGCCACCGAGTCAGTACCGATTCATAGCAACCCTATGCACAACAGAAACACTGCCCGCTTAATTGTTGCCACGCTTGAGCCCATTGATGCCGTCGCTTTGCCAATCCATCTCGCTGGCGGATTTATATATTTAAAAACACCAGATTCAGATAAGATGCTAAGTAATGGGGCAGTCACGATTTCTGGAGGCCAGCAGGTCTGTTTCAGAAACTTGACTCCATGCCGAGGAACCTTAGAAAATTAACTTATTTGAGTTTCAACTACCTTATCTTTAAAATGGGTGTAATAAGCATTCATATCTCATAGAGTTGCCATGAAGATTCAATGTGTTAGTGTGAGTACATGTGGAGTGCTTAGCACTGTGTGTTGTTCATAGGAAGCTCAGCCAATGTAAATTATGGTTCTGTTTCCAAACAGAGAGCAAACCTATACCTTACTATAAAATATATGGCACATGAACATTATTATTTTTTTAAGCTACAAAGGGCTTTTCTCCCTTCAGAAAGATAAAAGCAAGGCAAGACATTATCTACTGTCAGCATCCCAAGTGAAAACAGCATTATTTAAAAATTACTCTGAACGAGTACACTCTAAGCAGAGGAATATTAATATACCATTTAATACCAGTCTGAGGAGTTGTTTAAAAGGAGCTAATAGATCCTATCATGAAAATAGATGAAAAGAACTGTAAAAAGTGGCGGGGGTGGGGGGGAGAACAAGAGCTACAATAGGTACCTGACCCCCTGGGTCATTTGTCTGATAGAACACAGAGAGTTATACTAAATTACCATTAATGATTTTATTTTGAAATTCAACCTTTTCATTTTTTTTTTATCTCTTAGCTGGAATTACTTATATTATCATGCTCTGCTGGATTGAATAAGATGTATGTTTATTAAGTTGTCTACTCACAAGCTAGGGGGCAGGAGCAGTGTACAGTCCAGGAGTGAACGGGATTGTAATGGGTATGCACATCTTTGACAAAGAGCCTTTCCATGATTGGTGCATTGGCTGCTGGCCAACACTTCCAAGGAGCCCAGTATAAATAGCTGGAAAAAATGGGAGTCCACGTCTCCAGTTAGAATACCCATTATTTCCACTAGGGAACCCCAACATATTTGGGGGTTTCAAAAAGTTCATTGAAAAATGAAATTGAAAGATAATGGATTTTTTCCAGGAATAGGATAAGCGCTCAACCTCAAGGTCAGTTTGAACTGCAAGGTCAGCGGTTCAAGCTCACCAGCTGCTCCTAAGAAACCCTATACAGGGTCACTATGAGTTGGAACCGACTCTATGGCACTTAACAACAACAGCAGTATTGGGACAGCGTCCGAAGGTTAGAGGAAGAGGCTGGGGTGGGAGGAGGTTTTGTTTGCTGATTTCTGTGGCTGCTTTCTTTTAGGTCTGGGGCCTGTGCTAATGCCAACCATGGTGCAGCCTTAGCTGACCCTGAGCTAGTCATGTCTTCACAGTGCTGGTCCCTTTGGGAAGGATGCTGGCTAATTTAAGTGCTGGCCATCAGAAAGATCAGGGTCCCTAAGACTCAAGTGTGTTTAAATATGCCTTTCCTTTCCTCTTTCTTTTCTAGTTTCCGCTGAGCAACTTTGATCTTGCCTTAGAAAAGCTGAAGAAAGAAAAGTCAAAATCCAAAGAAGTCAAGCAAGTGTTTACAGCTATTGACTCTATGAACACAAAGATGGTGGATTATAATACATTCAGGTAAGCCGTCTTCTGCTAGCAATAATCTATTTCCCCTTTAAAGAACAGAAAAAGTAGTTTCTTCCTAATTCATTTAATATATGCTTTTTATTAGAGAATGACATTTCGTTGCGTTTATATTATTTTTGTGGTCACAGTTTGCTCATTAATCTAGTAAATTTTGTATATTTGCATATGAAAGAAATGTATAGGTCAGAACAGAGAGACTGACACATAGAGAGGTCATCGGTCACATTGTCTTATGAATCATGGTGTTGAAGGACCAGGAAAATACCAAGGAGGGAAGGGGGAACAATGCGGCTAGGAGTAACCTGCTGAAACCTGGGAAATAAAGGAGAAACATCTCCTTAGGAAGGTGATTAAATTGGAACAGAGTGGCAACTTTAATGGTCAGAGAAAAGGTGATCTTAGTTTCCTACTCTTGTGGAAACACAATTACCACAAGTAGGTGGCTTTAAAGAGCAGAAATGTGTTGTCTCACAGTTCTGGAGTCTAAGAGTCCAAATCAGGATCTTGGCCATGTGACTTCTCTCCTGGTTGCTGGTGACTACTGGCATTCCTTTGCTTACAGACCTCTTGCTCACATGTCACCTGTCTTTGCCTGTAAGTGTGTCTTTGCATCTGTTCTGTTCTTTTTTGAACTCAGAAGTGGTTAGGTTGAGGACCCACCCTATGCTGGTATGACCTTGTTTACTTTACAAAAAAAACGCCTGTTTCCAACAGTGTCACATTTTCTGGTCCAGGGTAAGGATTTCCACATACCTTTTAGGGGTAACACACGATTCAGTTTATAACAGGTTATATGAATGCATCTGTATGCATATCTGCTTATACAAATATGGATATTTTAAAAGACATTTTAAAATATAGGAATCTCAAAAACTATATCGTGACAGTAGTTAAAAATCTTCTAAGAAATCATAGAGAGTAAAGATTTTCCTGAAGGTAGAACTGAATTCTGGGATTGTCCAGTGGCTGACCTGGGCAAAGATCCAAACAATGGGTCTAGTACAATTGTGAGAGTCCTTAGCCTAAAAACAAAGTGAATGGAGCGTTCAGGAGAATGTAAATTAAATCATGGTTGGAAGACAAAGAGGACTTTCTCTTTAGGCTGAGAATTCTGGCTCTTGAGAACAATCGTGGCGGAAAGCTATACAGTAACTGTCGCTTGATGCAGTCAAGATGTGGGCCTGCCACATGAGAAAGTGAGCCCAAGAGAGAGCAGCAGGAAGGTCCTGCCAATTTTGTTTCTGGTGTTGCCTATTGCATCAGTAGTTGGTGACCTGGAGCCCAACATTAGGCCCAAGAGCTCAATTGGTGTTTCAACAAAGCTCCTCTGTGTCTCCAGAATATTCTTTGGGGAGGAGCAGTCAGAGGACATATTTTGATTGTTTAGAATTCCCAACCTTCTGGGATCAATAAGAATTTCTAGTCCTCTGTTATTATTCCTAGTAGCACACATGTTCATGGGCTTTTGGAAAAGAAAGAGAGACAAAGAGCAAAGACAATTGCTCAGGCCATGGACTAATGGAAAGCAGTGGATGAGCCAAAAAGAAATTTCCATCAGAAACCAAGTGGTTTTGTTTTATTATTTTGTGTCCTTTTACCAAAGCAGTCATTCTCCCAACACCCTAGTACAGTCCATTGGAAACACTTCAGTGAGTTTATGGGGTTCTTTGGGATGCACTTAGGCCAGGAAGGAGATCCAAGGAGAGGAAGTGTCTGCAAAAAAGAGACCTGACCCTGATTGCAGGGGGACTAAGTGGCCACCGCACGGTGGGATTGGAGGGGTGGCTTGCTCAGAAAGAACCAGTGCCCTAATCATTCTGCCCTCTCCTGGCCAGAAATTACTTAAGATGGAAAACAGATCAGTCCATGCCTGGCTTGAAAATCCTTCGGTGGTTTGCCATTGTCCTTACAATAACATCTAAACAGTTTACTGAAACCTACAGGGGCTTGAGGGATTGACTCTGATTGTGCTTCCAGCGTCATCTCTTCATTGTCTCCAGCTCTGTACTTTGGCCTTGGGAGTGTGGTGGCTCTGTAGGATAAGCACTACACTGGCAGTGAAGCACATGTTCAGTGGTTCAAACCTACCAGCAGTTTCGCAGGAAAAAGATGAGGCTTTCTGCTTCCACAAAGATTTACAGCCTCGGAAACCCTAAACATGGTTGCTTTCAGTCAGAATCTACTTGATGTCACCTAACAACAGCAATATACTTTGACCTCATTAGCTGTCTTTCAAACACATCACGCTCTTTCTTGCCTCCAAGTCTGTACCTGGAATGCCACATCACTTGTCCTTTCATGACAAACTCTAGGATGCAGCTTAAATGTTACTTCTAGACAGGGATCTTTTTGAACAGTCCTACGTAAAATTGTTCACCCACTGTTATTCTTGTTGATGTTGTTAGTTGTTGCCAAGTTGGTTTCAGCTCATAGTGACCCTATGCACAACAGAACAAAACACTGCCCGATCCTGCACTATCCTCACAGTTGTTGGTACACTTGGGTCCGTTCCTGCTGCCACTGTGCCAGTCCACTTCGTTGGAGGTCTTCCTCTTTTTCCCTGACCCTCCACTTTACCAAGCATTATGTCCTTCTCTAGGGACTGGTCTCTTCTGATAGCATGCCCAAAGTATGAGAGACACAGTCTCGCCTTCCTGGCTTCTAAGGAACATTCTGGATGTACCTCTTCCAATACATATTTATTTGTTCTGGTGGTTCATGGTGCTATTAATATTCTTCTCCAGCACCATAACGCAAATGCATCAATTCTTCTACAGCCTTCCTTATTCATTGTCCAATTTTCACATGCTTGTGGGGCTATAGAAAATTTATTCATGGCTTGGGTCAGGCATACCTTAGTCCTCAAGCTGACTTCTTTGTTCTTTAGTACTTTAAAGTGGTATTATGCAGCAGATTTGCCTAATGCCATATGTCATTTGATTTCTTGACTGCTGCTTCCATGAGTGTTGATAGTGGGTCCAAGCAAAATGAAGCCTTTGATAACTCTAGTATTTTCTCCATTTGTCATATGCTATTTATTTGTCTAGCAGTGAGGATTTTTGTTTTCTTTACACTGAGGTGCAATCCATACTGAAGGTTGTGGTCATTGGTCTTCATAAGTAAGTATTTTAAGCCCTCTTCACTTTCAGTAAGCAAGATTGCAGCATCTGCATATTGCAGATTGTTTTACTGAGTCTTCCTCCAATCCTGAAGGAATCCAATCCTATAATCATAACCCAGATTCTTAGATTGTTTTCTCAGCAGACAGATTGAATAAGTACGGTGAAAGGATCCAACCTTGATGCACATCTTTCCTGATTTTAAACCATTCAGTATCATTTCATTCGGTTCTAACTACTGCCTCTTGGTCTATGTTCAGGTTCCTCATGAGCACAATTAAGTGTTCTGAAATACCCATTCTTCACAATGTTATCCATAGCTTGTCATGATCCACACAATTGAAAGACTTTGCGTAGTCAATAAAGCACAGAACGGCTGGTAATTTTGAACTGCTGACCTTGGGGTTAGCAGCCCGACTTGTAACCACTGCACTGCCAGAGCTCCTCAATAAAGTACAGGTAATCATTTTTATGTTATTCTCTGCTTTCACATGTCCATGTCTTCTTCTGAATCCAGCTTAAACCTCTGGCATTTCCCTGTCAATATTCTGTTGCAGCCGCTTTTTAATTATCTTCAGCATAATTTTACTTGCATGTGATAGTAATGATATTGTTCAGTGATGCCCGTGTTCCGTTAGGTCTCTTGTCTTTGAATGATCATAAATATGGATCTCTTCCAATCAGTTGGCCCCTACTTTTTGTTTTGTTATTTTCCCCATAACACTTAACATAGTTTGCGATTTTATTTAGGTATCTGTGTTCTTGTTTTGTGTGTGTGTATGAATGTTTGTGAGTGTTTGTGAAATGTATGGTGGTAGAACCTCGAATGTCTTGTTCATTGCAGTGACCTCAGCAGCTTGCAGTGGGATCAGTATGTATACATTTTTACTGAATGAAATAATGGGCTGCTAGAGTTACTCTTAAGGAGCTCTGGTAGCATAGTGGTTACGAATCAGACTGCAAACCTCGAAACTACCAGCTGTCCCATGGGAGAAAGATGATGCTTTCTGCTCCCTTAAAGATTTACAGCCTCGGAAACCCTGTTACAGGGTCGCTGTGAGTCGGAACCGACTCTACGGCACCTAACAACAACAACAGAGTTACTCTTGGAAGTCCCTGAGTATTACAAACAAATGGTGTGCTCAGCTGCTAACTGTAAGGTTAATAGTCCAAGTCTATTCTGAAGCATCCTTTTGGCTATCTAATTCCCAAAAAAAATTAGCCTTTGAAAACCCTAGGGGGAGCACAGTTCTACTCTGACACACATGGACTTACCATGAGTAAGAGTGGCAATTGGTTTATAAATACTCTTGGAAGTTCTAGTTTGGATGTGGGCCACTGTCTCCAGATGAGAGGATGGCCTGCTTGTTGATCCTCTTATGTGCTTGGCCCACCCACATCGGTCCCCAGCACATGACCTGAAATCATCAGTTTGGGTCCTCACACTCTTTGCTTGGCAAAGGCAAAGCTCCTAACCAGCTTGTCAGTATCACAACACACCCTGATTTATTGCTCTTTTTGACTCTTTCATCAGCAAATACTTTCATTTCTTTTATTTATGTGTGTATGTATGCACATGTATTCTGGCTCATCTCACCAGAATGTAAGGTCATTGCATGCAGGATTCTTCCCTCTCTTCTTTTCTGCCTTAACCTTAACACTCATCACCAGTTGCTGTTGAGTTAACTCTAATTCATAGCAACCCCATGCAAGTTAGAGTAGAATTATGCTCCATGGGGTTTTCGGTGGCTATTGTTTTTTGAAGTGCCTCTTGCAGTTAGCAGTTAGCAGCCAAGCCCATTAACCAATTGTCCCACCATATGACTCCATCACTTATCACAGCAAATTGTTGTTAGGTGCCACTGAGTCGGTCCAAATCATTGTGACCCTGTATACAACATAACAAAACACTACCTGGTCCTGTGCCATTCTCGACAATTGTTGTTATACTTGTGCCCATTGCTGCTGCCACTGTGTCACTCTATCTCATTGGATAGCTTCCTTTTGTTTGCTGATCCTCCACTTTACCAAGCATGATGTCCTTCTCTAGGGACTGGTCTCTCCTAACAATATGTCTGGAGTATGAGAGATGTAGTCTGGTCATCCTGGATTCTAAGGAGCATTCTGGCTGTACTTCTTCCAAGTCAGATTTATTTGTTCATGGTGCTTTCAATATTCTTTGCCAACACCATAATTCAAATGCATTGATTCTTGTACAGCCTTCCTTATTCACTGCCCAACATTCACATGCATATGAGGTGATTGAAGATACTATGGCTTGGATGAGGTGCACCTTAGTCCTTAAACTGACTACCTTATGCAATATATCATTTGATTTTTTGACTGCTGCTGTTCTGGCAAATAAGATATTAATCAATGTTAGTTGAACATTGTATCTGTCTACTTTGGCTGTGACCTGGAGGCTGCTATTTTTGTACTAGTTCCTCAACCTCAGACCTTTTTCCTGAACTATATTATGTTTGGTTATACAAATACCTCTGGACATCTATTCCACAGATGTCTCTTAGGTTCCCAAACTGACTGCATTTTCTTCTTCCATAAAGTTGCAACTGGGGACCCTTTCCTGGTAAAGGCCACTGTACTCATGCTCAGCATCCTATTCAGGCATTTGTCTTGCCTTTACCGCTCCTCACCCACCACTTGGAATTAGCTTCCTAAACTATCTTTGGAAACATCTCCCTTCTCTCCATTCTCAGCTTCACTGTCTCCATTCAGGTTTTCATTGCTATTTCCTTGAACTTTCATGAGAGCTATGTAACTGATATCTTTTTCTTAACTCACATCCTCCCAAGTTTTGCTTGAGTAACCTTCCAAGCAGCTGATCACATCATTCCTCAGCTCTAAACCCCCACCGGCTCCCCACTGCCTCCAGGGCAAACCCCAACCTCTCATGTGTCATGTGAGTCCAGTCATGATCGGATGCTTGTGTACCTCTCTCCTCTTCTTTCCATCTTGTTAAAAGAATAGTTTGTAGACGCCGCCAATATTTATTGAACACTTACTATGAGCCATGCATCGTGCTAAATGCTAGACACCCCAAAGTCGAATGGTTGCTGTTTACTTTTCTTGTCATCATAATTAGCTCCTGCCAAGTACACTACTCTGGTAGCGTAGTAGTTACGAGTCGGGCTGCCAACCGCAAGGTCAGCAGTTGGAAACTACCAGCGGTTCCGCGGGAGAAAGCTGAGGCGTTCTGCTCCCGTAAAGACTTATAGCCTCGGAAACCCTGTACAGGGTCTCTATGAGTCAGAACTGACTCCACGGCACATAACAACAACAACAACAACAAAGTACAATAAATAGATATTTGCTGAATAATTTCATGAACAGTTCTAGTTCTCAAGGAACATTCGGGTTAAAGTTTATAGCAAACAAGTAAATAATTGATTCTCTTGTACCAAGTTAGGGACATCTGGCTCTGACTGTAGAAGACTCAGGGAAAGGTAGGCCTGGTCCCTACTAGCTAAGTGGCTTGGGTGACTTACTTCCCTGACCTGCACCTCACTTTTTTTGCGGGGGGGACCATATAATGGTCTCTAAGGACTCGGTGTGGTGCTGTAGGATCAGTACTGGACTGTGGACCACAAGGTTGGCAGTTCAAACCCACCAGCTGCTCTCGGAAACTCTATACAGGGTCACTATAAGTCAGAAGTTATTCGATGGCACTTACAACAACAACGACAAAGGTCCCTTTTCAGTTTAATGTATTGAAATGGCTTCTGAGTTGAAGGCAGCAGAGGCAGAGTTACAGCGTAGACCCATAGACAGCACCTCTCTGGCCCTGATTCTCATTCCTGCTGAGATTCCTGGTGCTTTTAGTGTGTAACTGGGGCCTCGGAGCCCAGGCTGGCTACTCTGGGTAGTGGCTCGAGCCTGGGGCTTGCCCTTTATCCTTTCTAAGATTTCCACTTCTTCTTAGGGAGACTTATTTGAGCAGGAGCTAATGAATGAGCTCTGCATTGTTGAGCTTGGATTAAAGTGTGCAGGTGGGCTTCCCTGTGGCAATTGCCATAGAGTTGTCCCCATGGCCTGATGGGGACAGGTGGATGATTGGATAAGGAGCATTTCTCTTTTGCTTTGTGGTGATCAGTAACACTGCCGCTAGCCTGGACCTGTTTCTCTGAGTCCCTCTTCACAGGCTCTCATATTTGCTTGCCAGAGATGCTAGTTGTTATCCAAGAGTGTGTTGAAAACCTTCCGTAGTGTCTTGGTCTATCCAAATGGTAGATTTCAGCAGGGAGCAGGGCTTGGCAAGGTAAGTATTTTGTACAATTGGGAACATGGGGGCCTGGACTCTAAACCATAGGCAACAGCAGCAATGGCCCAATACCAGGGAGCCATGGTTAGTCCCTCATTCCAACCCCTTACCTTGCAGCCTGCGTTTGTTTTGTCTGTGTACAGGTCCCTTCTCCCTACCTGGGTGAAGCTCCCAGAGACAAGGCCTGTGCCTCTCCCAGGTACCTCCAGTACCCAGTGAACCCTCAATAAATATAACGAATCGTGAGAAAGAGTCTTCCTTAGACACTCATGACCAATTGCAGGGTAGTCGGTTTCCTGTGAACATCCATATAGGATATAATAAAGTCCTCCTAATATTTAGAGCCATGAGAAAATTTTCTCTTTTGAAAAGCTAAATTTTTCTTGTTGCTGTTGTTGTTTAGTGCTTTCAAGTCAGTTCTGACTCATAGTGACCCTGTATAGGGTTCTGAGCAGCAGCCGGTGAGTTTGAATCGACGACCTTGTGGTCCAGTGCATTATCCTCTGGTTTCTCTTCAAATGGTATAAAAAATTCTTCCTGAGGAGGTATTGTAATATAAATAGAGCAGATCACTGATTTTAGACTTAGCAGACCTGGTTCCAGATATCAGCTCGGCTATTTACTAGCTTGATGGCCTTGGGTAAGTTGTTGAAAACTGTATTCATCCTCTAACGTGAGAATAATGGTACTTACTATGTAAGACTACTATGTTGTTCTGGTGTAGGGCAGTCGGGTAAAACACTGGACTGCAAGGTCAATGTGAACCACAAGGTCAGAAGTTCAAACTCACCACCTGCTCCTTGGAAACCCTATACAGGGTTGCTGTGAGTTGGTACCAACTTGATGGCACTTAACAACAAGTGTTATGGTGATGAACACATTTAGTAATTCATGTCGAGCTCTAAACATAGCACACTGCCTAGTTTGTCATTGAAAATAGTATTTCATAAATGAGGTTAAATGATAAAGTCTTTATAAACTGGGAGGCCATGAAGGTGTAAAATAATAAATGTTGTTGTTGGTAGACAAAGGTTGGGAGCCGTTGACATTCTCCAACCTAATTCTGTCCTTTTCTTTAAGGAAGCCGATCGTAACTTCAGTGCTTAGAACATTGTAATGATCTCATGCTGATTTATCGGGAACAATTATTTCTCCTTTTATATAGGTTGGCTCTTTCTTTATTTGAACTGCAATGTCAGTGTTTTTCTTATCATATGTTAACCTCTTTTAAGGAAGCCATCAATCTGTGAATCTATATAAATAAAAGCAAAACTGAAACAAACGAATACTAAAAGCATGAAAAAAGATGCTCTTGTTATGTACCAGATAGACATTTTAGCAGCATTTGTTACATCTCTCCCAAGACTGGAATACCAGCATACATTTTTGAAAACACCGTTTTAAACCTTCCGAACCCTGGTGTGGTGCTATAAGATAAGAACTGGACTGCTAACCACAAGGTCAATGTTTTAAACCCATCAGCCTCTCTCCGAATCCCTGTAGAAGGTCACGACGAGTCGCAACAGACTCAGCGGCACTTAACAACAACACCAAAAGCCTTAAATATGAAATGTGATTTTGTAGAAAGCATGCTGACCTGGAAATCAGAAAACTAAGGTCTCTGATTTGATTCTGTCACTGGCTGATGGTGTTGTTTATACTGGTGAGAATTTAGGATTAAAAGACAGAATCCTCTCTGGCTGGTTGAACAGAGAAGGAATGTATTAAAAGGATTCTGGGTGGTTCACAGTGTTTGGGAGTCTTGCAGAGGCATAAGACAGTGCCCAGACTGGGCTGTGTAGAGCCTTTCTGATGAGAAAATGGCCTCTGGTACCACCCTCACCATCCATGGTTAGTTGCTGATTTGCATTGTTGCCAGGAAATCACTTTTACTGTGGCTATCACTACCACCACTTTGGGTAGCCTTGCATCCAAAAATTAGACCCCTCTAAGAAAGATGAGGCTTTCTACTCCCGTAAAGATTTACGCCCTCGGAAACCCTGTACAGGGTCGCTATGAGTCGGTTCCGACTCCATGGCACATAACAACAACACCACCAAACATGGCTCACACTGAGCTGGTTTTCCTCTCACTGATTCCTTCTAAATCAGTCTTGGGAAACTTCCCAGTTTGGCAGAGCCTAGGTTACCTGCATGTGTTCTAAGTGCAAGGAAGACTGCGAAATTGAGCTCCAACTTCCATGTTGGAATGGCAGGAATCATAATATGGGAATTCCCCCAAATGTAGAAAGGCTATTCAAAAGACACTCTTTTCATATGCCATGACTGTTGCTGGGATAGAAAATCCAAACCAACATGAGTCAGGCAGGTAACACAACTATATGTAGATATTAGAAACTAAACTGCTTGTATGTATAAGCACGACAAACAAAACAGCTGCCTACTTCTAGCACTTTGAAAATACTGTTCTGACCCATGAAACAGCTAAACAAGGTACAAAGTCCCTCCCTTAAAGTCTGCTAGTTTTATACTCCCTGACAAATCTTTCTGAGTTTAAATGATCAAAAATGAAGGCATTGGATTAGACTTAGGTTCATAGATTGCAAATGTTATTTGTTTGGCTTTCATAATTTTTTTTTTTGTTTTAATTAGGGGTTTAAGCATAAAAATGTCTATCTCTGGTGCCTCTTGAAAAAACTGAAGGTGGGCCTACAGTTCCCCGTGGTAACAATCAGTTGGGGTGAATGGCAGTTGTCTTTCTAAGATATGAAGGACTTCAGAAAGTTCATGGAAAAATGAAATGAAAAGAGAATGGAATTTTTCCATGAACTTTCTGATGAGACCTTGTAAAGTTTGTTCTTTGCATTTTGTCCAAGTCTTCACAATTCCTTACTGTCTTACACCAGGCCACTTGATCCCATCTATCTTACCTGTTTTACCCAGGTATTTGACTAGGTAACCCTGGGATTAGACCATTATTAGGTCTCTCCCAGCTATAAAGTTTATTTTGTTACCTTGGGTATTGTAGAAATATGCATTTAGGAATCACTGTAATAATAGCTTAAAATAGAACTGAGGAATGATTTTTTAATGTTTTATTATGAATTACGTGATAGTTTACATGGGAGAACATTAGTTTTACGTTCATCCTATCATATATCGTTTCATTGCCATGGTTACAATCCTGAGGACTGATTTTTTTTTATTCTAACCTGAATATGATTGTGTGTCTCAAAAATCCAAGAAACTCCAATTTTAAAGAGTTAGATATAGTAAGAGTAGTCAGGAAAGTGGAAAGCTCTGTGGCTACATATGGTAAGCCCTGGACTGCAAACCACAAGGTCTTTGATTCGAACCTGCCAGCTACTCCATGGGAGAAAGAGGAGGCTTTCTGCTCCCACAAAGATTTAAAGCTCTGGAAACCCTCTACAGGGATGCTATAAATCGGACCCAACTCGATGGCACTTAACAACATTCAGGAGAATGTTAAAGTAAGCTGTGAAAAGCAACAGCTTACTTTATACCAGCAATAACTAGTTAAAAGATACTGTTCCCTGTAGTAACAAAATTTATAATATACCTGGGAATAAATTAGACAAAAAATGTGTAAGACTAAAATGAATAAAATTTGAATAGGAACACAATATTGTAAAAATTCATAGTTTGTCCGAATTAATCTGTAGATTTAAAGCAATTCCAACCAGACTTATAACTTGGATTTTTGTTGTTTCTGTTGTTAGATTTGTATTTGTTTTGTAGGATTGTTGCTGTTGTTGTTGAGTCAGGTTCTGACCCATAGGAGCAGCTGGTAATCTTGAACCACCAACCTCCCGGTTCAAAATGGACTTTGCAGTCCAGTGCATTGCAGTCCAGTGTTGCAGTCCAAATGAACTCCTTGATCATGAAACCATCAAAAGCAGCAAGGGATTATGAATAGCCAAGAAAATGTAGGAAAAGAACAATATTAAAATCTTAGATACTAGAATTTGCATAATTGAAAGACCTTGAAAACATCCTAATATATTGGCACAGGAATAAGCCAATTTTTTTTCTTTTTTGTATTTGAGAAAATATATTACAAAATGGGGTACAGGCCTAATGTGGTTACACACACCATTAAGGCCAACTGGATTCACATTTGTGCCCTGCACAGTTGCAATTCTTTTTATTTGTTTTCATTTTTTAGTTTGAATTGAATCAAGGATTGCCGACAAGATCATCAGTTTTACATTCAACACTGTTGTGTATGATCATCTCAATAATTGCAACCTCCACGCAACAATAGTTACCCCACTTCCTCCTCGTGGTTCCTTTCTCCATTCCACCCACCTTCCCACCTTTTCGCAACTTTTTCTTTAGGTAAATGTTGTTGCCCTTTAGATCTTGAATGATGGACCATTCCATGGTTAACATACCTCATTAGTGGTAGTGTCCCATCTATATACCTATCTACTACTTGGCTGAAAATTGGGCCATGAGGGTGAGTTCTATTCCAGACCTGAAGAGTGGTTGAGAGCCATAGTTTTGGGTTCCTTCCATCTCTTTTGACCAGTAAGTGCAGTCTTTTTAAAAAAATAATTTTGAGTTTTGTTCCACATTTTTCTCCAACTCTACCTGAGACTTTCTAATGAGATCTCTTTCAGAGCAGTTGGTAGTGGTAACCGGACACTATCTAATTCTTCTGGTCTCACAGTCATGGAGACTGATGTGCACATGACAAATCAAAATAATGATGAAATAAAATGGTGTGTTGTGGTACAGTGACTTATTTAATGCCTCTTCTAGTCATAGTCTTTGTCACCTCCCACCAAAGGAGTTTTTCCTGATGTGTTTGGGTAAGAGAAGGTAGGGGTAGAAGTGGGTAGGGTTATATGGTTCCATAATTGTAATTGGTCGCTTTCTCCATTCTTCTGGCTATAAAGTGAGCCATCTCAGAAGCAGAGGGGGGAATCTTACTACCATTGAGAAGAAGGAGTCAGAAATGGAACATGTTCTTTTTACCCTGAGATCTCCGCACTTTGAAACTTTTCAACCCAGGGACAGAAAGCTGTGACACTGAGGGAACAGTAACAGAACTAAAAGCCAAAGCACCAGACAGAGCAGTGGGCTTCCCAGTCCACAGAGCGAGTAGAGCTGAGTGCCTTTGGGCAGAAGGCTCACTAATGGAGACGGGTACCTCTAGGCCCTTAATTGGGGAGCTGGGTTTGCTGATCTATGGCGCTAGAGCAGCCCTAAAAAAAACACTTTGTGCCATTGGGTTCAGACCATGGGGCCAGAGAGAGGCCTGTTTGTAGGCACAGCAGAGGAAGAGGCTGTCCTAACTGGAATAACTATATCCGGAACATTTCTGATCCTGATTTAAGTTCTCTAATAAACTCCATCACTGTGAGTATGGTGTCTGAGTTCCATGTGGCCTTTGCAATGAGTTATCGAACCCAGATGAGGAGTCGAGTGCTGTTGGAGAATGGTTGGTGCCATTTTTAACAGGAATCAATACAAGATTTTAACAGGAATCTATGGTCATACCACACACACTGAGTGTGCCTGATCTTGGAAGCTAAGCAGAGTCGGGCCTGGTTAGTACTTGGATGGCAGACCACCTGGTGTGGTGCTGTGGGCTAATGCACTGTACTGTAAAGTCAGTTTGAACTGCTAGGTCAGCAGTTCAAGTTCACCAGCCACTCCTTGGAAACCCTATACAGGGTTGCTAGGAGTCAGAACCAACTCGGCAGCACTTAACAACGGCATTCAAGACCCATTTTTTATTGACTTTAGTATGGAGAGCATTTCAAATCAGTGGAGAAAGAATGGATTGCTAATAACAATTTTGTTGTTGTTGTTGTTATGTACTGTGGAGTCGGTTCTGACTCATAGCGACCCTGTACAGGGTTTCCGAGGCTGTAAATCTTTACGGGAACAGAAAGCCTCATCTTTCTCCCGCGGAACAGCTGGTAGTTTCGAACTGCTGACCTTGCATCCTGCAGTCTGATTCGTAACCACTATGCAATTAATTGGGAAATATTTTTATTTTGTGGTGGGGTACAGTTTTCAAAACCTTAAAGAAAACGTGACTGTATTGATCATAGTAAAATTTTATATTTCTCTTTAGCAAAAGTTACCATAAACAAACTTAAAAGACAAGCCACAGAGAAAATGTTCACAACCAGTGTCGAAAGAGAGGGTTAACAATCAGGATTTATGAAGAACCCCTATAAAATCAACAAACCAAAATGTGACAAGAACAAGAACAGACAATTCACAGAAAAAATACCAATAGTCTTTACAGTATAAAATGATACCCAATGATGGTGCAAACTGAGGCCACAATGAGATACAGTTTCCACCTACACTGGCAAAATATTTAGAGAATAATATAATTGACTCTCCATGAATATGTATAATAACTATTGATGTTGTTGTCGTTGTTAAGTGCCATCGAGTCGGATCTGACCCATAGTGACCCTGTACAGGGTTTCCGAGGGTGTAAATCTTTATGGGAGCAGAAAGCCTCATCTTTCTCCCGTGGAGCGGCTGGTAGTTTCGAACTGCTGACCTTAAGGTTTGCAGCCCGATTCGTAACCACTACGTTCCCAGAGCTCCTTAATAACTATTGATAAGAGTTTAAATTGTTTCAGCATCTTTGGAGGACAATTTTCAATACACATACTTGTCTAATTTTAGACCCTTTTGCCCTATAATTTCACTTTTAGAAATTTTTCATTCAGAACAATTTTGGCAAGTGGATTCAGATGTGTGTGTGTGTGTGTGTGTGCATACAATTTTTTTTTTCAGAAAACATTTTAATAGCTAGTATTTGAAAAAAATCAAGTGCCCAACAACAGGGAAATAACAGAAACATTACATTGCATGCATTTAAAATAGCACTCTATAGCTACTGGGGAGCATGGTGGCTCCATCAGATAAGAACTGGACTGTGAACCACAAGGTCTGTGGTTCAAGTCCGCCAGCCACTCCATGGGAGAAAGATGAGGCTTTCTGCTCCTACAAAAGTTTAAAAGCCTCTGAGACTCTATCCAGGCTTGATATGAGTCAGAACCAATTAACAACAGCAGTAACATTTAGCTCTTGGAAAGAATGGGAACAGAAATTAAATATAT
>NW_006408580.1:5779650-5781956 GCF_000296735.1 Chrysochloris asiatica
ATATATATATATATATATATCAGTGCTCTTTTCCTAAGCTTTTTGACTTTATTTGTTTGAGTTGTATTTAACTCCTTAGGCTCTGGGGGTTGTTTATTACTGTAGCATTACTTAACCAATCTTAACTGGTACATTTAATATTCCCTTAGGTGTGCATATTTGCTATTACAAAGTTTTCTGCAATAAATATCACAATATCACATGCACACATACACAGCATTATTTAGCTATTAGAAAAAATTGGCTAAGTAATACAACTGTCACAAACAACCTCCAAAATCCAGGGAGTTAAATCAACAAAGATTGTTTTTTTTTTTTTTCCTTGCTCACTCTCTATATCCACTGTATTTGTCAGGGGGAGCTTTTCTTAGGAGCCAAAACTGACCGAGTAGCCCAAACCTGAATGTTACTGGTCATTGTGCCAGGGAGCAAACAGAACTTTGGAAAGTCTAGCATTGCAAATCCTCAGTTGGGAAACAATAGTCATATATATCATTTATTCTCTCAGTTCATTAGCTACTAATAGTCACATGGTCTCCCCAGTGTGCTCAGAAAATAGAGGGAAACCACATATTGGCGAACAGCACTAATGGCGACCGTATCCGAGTCCTACTGTTTTATAGATAGAGAAAATTTCAGTAGTCTGTATAATGTGATCTTATTTATGCCCGAAGTGTAAACATCATCTGTGTATGTAGACTTACATAAATATTTCAAAGATCGTACGTGCTTTGAAGAAATTCTAGCAGGCACCATACCACATTCATAAGAGAGTATGCCTTATTCTTTGATTTATTCTTTTTTATAATGATTAGTTTAAAAAAATGAAAACAAAACTCAGACAAGTAAAGCCAAAAAGCCTAAGAAAAGAACACTAAACATTTTTATGTTCAGTTTCCAAAAGGAGCTAAAAGCAGTTGCTTGGCAGGATGTTTTGGGCAAAAGTCAAAAGAATCAGAATAATAGGTCACGGCATGAATTGTTACACTTGATGCTCTACTTTGTTTATTGGTTAGAATCAAATGTTAGTGTGCGTACCTCAAATTCTTTTATATTAATGTTAAAATTTTCTAGAACTTTAAAATTAAATTTGAGCGTGGAATGTTGTTGTTGTTAAGTGCCATCCAGTCGATTCCGACTCATAGCGACCCTGTACAGGGTTTGTAAGGAGCAACTGGTGGGTTTGAGCCATTAACCTTGAGGTTTAGAGTTCAGTGCTGATCCTACAGTGCCACACCCCAGGAGTTCAAATGAGCCTGGGATCATTTTTATCATTTCTTGATTTTTATTAACCACAGCTTTGCCCATTCATAGTTTTTTTTTTTTTTCTTACCTTTTAAAATCTATCCTGAGTGTGTGGTGATACCATCTTTCTCATTCCTGATATTGGTGAATTTTTGTATTCTTTCTTTTTTCTTGTGTTGTTGTTGCTGTTGTTACATGCCATCAAGTCGGTTCTGACTCATAGTGACCTTATGTACAACAGAACAAAATACTGCTGGGTCCGGCACCACAAATGTTTGGGCCTGATACTGCTGTCACTGTCCATCCACTTCCTTGGGGGTCTTGCTCTTTTTCAGCGACCTTCCACTTTACCGAGCATGATGTTTTTCTCCAGGAACTAGTCCCTTCTAATAACATGTCTAAAGTATGAGAGATGAAGTATCACCAACCTGGCTTCTAAGGTACGTTCTGGAGAGCCTTCTAAATTTTATTGATCTCAGAGAAACAGCTGCAGTGTTAATGATTTCCTCATTTATTTTTCTGATTTCTATTTCTTCATCTCTACTCTGATATTTATTATTTCCTTTATTATGCTTTAAAATTCAGTTTGCTTTATTCTTTTGCTATATACGTAAAGTGGAAACTGAGGTCATTGATTTGAGACCTCTTTTTTTTTTTTTCCCTAATATAAATGTTTATTAGAGCCCTGGTGGCACAGTGGTTAACTGCTCACGTGCTCATCCAAAGATTGGTGGTTCAAACCCACCAGCTGCTTTATGGGAGAAAGATTTGACAATCCGCTTCCATAATGATTGAAGCCTTGGAAACGCTGTGAAGATAGTTCTACCTTAGAGGTTTGCTATGGGTTGGAATTTTCACAATGGCAGGGGGTTTGGGTGTTGTTGTTGTTGTTTTGGTGGGGGTTGTGGTGATGGGGAATATGTAGGTGTTTGTTGTTGTTGTTGTTGTTAAGTGCCGTCGAGTCGGTTCCCACCCATAGCGACCCTGTACAGGGTTTCCGAGGGTGTAAATCTTTACGGGAGTAGAAAGCCTCATCTTTCTCCCGCGGAGCGGCTGGTAGT
>NW_006408580.1:5782681-5785272 GCF_000296735.1 Chrysochloris asiatica
CGGGAGTAGAAAGCCTCATCTTTCTCCTGCGGAGCAGCTGGTAGTTTCGAACCACTGACCTTAAGGTTCGCAGCCCGATTCGTAACCACTACGCTACCGTTGGTGTTCTTAAGTGCCATTAAGTCACTTCTGACTCAACAACCCTATATAGGGTTTCCAAGGAGTGCCTGGTGAGTTTGAACCTCCAACATTGTAAGCAGTCTAGCGCTTACCTTATATCATAGGACTCCAGGTAGGGTGTATTATAAATGCCAATCAGGTTAAATTGGTTATTTGTGTTACTCAAATATTCTCTATCCTTAATAATTTTCTGTCTTTTTTTTTTTTCTATCAAATACTAAGAAAGATATATTAAAAACAGTATAATTGTAGATTTGTCTGTTTTTCCGTTCAGGTCTATCAGTTTTTGCTTTATGTATTTTTTTTTTTTTTAAGTTTTTATTGTGAGGTTTACATGGGAGAACATCAGCTTTACACTCGTCCTATCGTATTTCATTTCATTGCAATGATTACAGTCCCCTCCATGCATCATCATATAACCCCAAAGGGTACACCACACAGGCCCACCCCCCTGCCACCGGCCCCCAGCACACATACAGCCCTTCTCCCGCCCTGAGTCCAGTGTCCTCAGCCACTCCATCTTTCCACATCTTCTTCTCTGTCTCTATACCTGGCATTACTGCGTCTCTTTATGTATTTTTGAAGCTTTTTTAGGTTTATTTCATCTTCTTTATTAAGTGACCCCTTTATCACTAAGATATGAGCCTCTTTATCCCTGTTAGTAACCTATCCTTTAACAATATACTTTGTCTGCTATTGATACAACCATGTTGTATTTGTTTTGGTGTTAGCATGGTTTTAACCTAATTGTTTTTAATTATATATCTATATCTAGATATCTGTTAGCGTAGTGGTTATGAATCGGGCTGCAGGCCTCAAGGTCAGCAGTTCGAAACTACCAGCTGGGCCGCGGGAGAAAGAGGAGGCTTTCTGCTCCCTTAAAGATTTACAGCCTCGGAAACCCTGTACAGGGTCTCTATGAGTCGGAACTGACTCCACAGCACATAACAGCAACAACATATATATATATATATATATTCTCCTCCAACACCGTAACACAAAAGCATCAATTTTTCTACAGTCTTCCTTATTCATCATCCAGCTTTCACATGCATATGAGGTTATTGAAAATACCATGGCTTGGGTCAGGTCCACCTTAGTCTTCAAGCTGACATCTTTGCTCTTCAACACTTTAAAAAGGTCTTATGCAGCAGATTTGCTTAATGCAATACGTCGTCTGATCTCTTGACTGCTGCTTCCATGAGTGTTGATAGTTGATCCAGGAAGAAGTCCTTGACAACTTCAATCTTTTCTCCGTTGATAAGAATGTTGTTTATTGGTCCAGTGGTCAGGATTTTTGTTTTCTTTACATTGAGTTGCAATCCATACTGAAGGCTGTGCTCTTTTGTCTTCATCATTAAATATTTTAAATCTTCTTCACTTTCAGCAAGCAAGGTTATATCATCTGCATACTGCAGGTTGTTAATGAGTCTTCCTCCAATCCTGATGCCAGGTTTTTCTTCATTTTCTCGGATTATTTTTTTCAGTTTCTCGGATTATTTGCTCAGCATACATGTTGAATAAGTGTGGGCTAATTAAATGTCTAAAGAGCTCTGGTAGTGTAATGGTTACGAGTCAGGCTGCTAACCTCAAGGTCAGCAGTTTAAAACTACCAGCCGTTCCGTGGGAGAAAGATGAGGCTTTCTGCTTCTGTAAAGATTGACAGCCTTAGAAACCCTATACATGTTCACTATGAGTCAGAACCGACTGCAGGGAACACCATTAGCACCACCACCAATTAAATGTCTGACCAAATATAGCAGGCTAATTTTTTTTTTAAATAAGTTTTTATTTTGAATTGAGTGATAGTTTACATGGGAGAACATCAGCTTTACATTCATCCTATCGTGTTTCGTTTCATTGCAATGATTACAATGCCCTCCATGCATTCAACAGCATTTGCTTCCATTCCCTCTTTTGTTTTTAGATGTACTCCAAAGCACTCAGGAATATATAACCATTCAAACAACCAAAGGGCACACCCCACAAGCCTGATCCTGGCCACCAGCACACAGACCTTCTCCTTTCCTGAGTCCAGAGTCCCCAGCCCGCTCCTTCTCTTCACATCATCGTCTCTGCCTCCATCTCTGGCATTGCTGCTTCTCTGTATAGGGTCCCACACTCTGCTCTTCTCCCTTGATGGTCCCAGGGTCCTCCGCTCCTGGACTAGAAGATCAACCACTCCCTTCCTTTTGTTATAAAACGTCTACCTTTACATTCGCAACATTTACAATCAGTCCTGATAGCGATTATTCACTCTTGAGCCACAAGAGTCTTAATCCCCATCTCTTTTCATCAGCCCTGACTAGACAGGTTGGAAATCACTCAGTGGAGATTATACCTTCCTCTGTGTCCTCTGGATCTAGGCTCCCTCTTGAAAGCTTGTAAGCCAGTCACATCTTGCCTTTGTAGCTCCCCCATTTTGGGTAGCCAATGTCTAAGTTGCCCATCCCTGTCAACCCTGGATACCG
>NW_006408580.1:5785372-5790063 GCF_000296735.1 Chrysochloris asiatica
TTTAGTCCCTCTTTTGAGCTACTATAAGTATAGGTCAAGTTCATCAAATTGTAATGTATTACTCTTTTTTTCCTCTTCTTTCTTCCTCTAGTAGAGTTCTGATCATCCAGCCATTGAAGCCAGGTCAAATGGGTACTATCTGAAAGTATGGGTGTTCTTGTATCAGCTGGACACTTCACTCTCCACCCTAGTCCTCTGTGGCTATGTCCCTGTCCCTGGGCTCAGGAGTCCCCAAGTCTCACTATACTGCTGGCCAACCAGGTCTCAACCAGGGTTGACAGGAGTCTATTGAACATGGTCAGACTTAGCTCACAACTTCATTGCTGTCTCCCCCCAACTTCCCCTTATCAGTCGGTAGACCGACCAACATTGGTCACCAGCAAGACCACATGCCTGCTTGTGTATTCCCCTTGAGTCTTAGTCTTGGAAGGGATTTTGTCCTGAGGAGATCCAACCACATGCCTTGATGGCTCCCTGGCAAACAACTTGCTTGTTCTTGTAATAGTCAATTGGACTGACGTTATTGTGTTTTATTTTTCCTGCTGGTCTTTCTTTCAAGAACTATCTTCTGTTCTTCTAGCCACTCTAGGCTCATCTACTTGTCATTTCAAGGGAAATTTCCCACCTCAGAAGATTCTGGGTGGGGATCAGGATTCCATCTATGGTCTTATGCAATGCAAAGGCTCCGCAGGAAGCCTCCTTCACTGGGCAAGTTGTATCCCCATTTTAGGTATTCCAGTCAGTTATAGGCTGAAGATGGACTTACAAGCTTTCTGTAGTGATGTTTCTGGCTATTCCTTTCTCTCCCCCTCAAATGTCTACTTTACAATGGTAGGCAAGGGAAACCAAGATTCAAAAGACAGCCAAGCATCTTAACATTATTTCCCCTCTTTTACCCATTCAAACCATGCCTCAATCCCTGTATCCCAGAGCCTTGTTGTTCCAAGGTTGAGCATATATCACTATTTACCTCTCTCCCACTTAGCAGGCAAATTTTTAAGTTGATTGTTTTGTATGGCTTGTGAATGATATTATAAAATATCCAAATGTCCCTTTTCAGAAAAAAAGTTTTCCACCCCCACTTTACAGTAATCATTTGGTTTCATATAGATGATTTTTTAAAGAAGTGCAGTCCTCATGAGTGATGTTCTTTATTTTGTAAACCAACATATTATTTAGCTAAAGCGTGACTTCAGGAGATAGTTTCAATTCAACGCTTAACGTGTATCTTAGGCAATAGTCTTGGTGAGTCCTCTAGTCTCAACTAGTCCAATAAGTATGGATTCTTTAAGAATTCGAAGTTCCGTTCCACATTTTTCTCTCATTCATGTGGCCCATCTATGTGGCCCTGATTAGAATAATCAGAAGTGGTAGTCAAGCACCATCTAGTTCTTTTCGTCTCAAGTAGATGAGGCCCTGGTTCGTATCGACAATTAGTCCTCTATACTAGTTTCTTCAAGGAGCTGAGGTAGCAGAACGGTTACAAATTGGGTTCCTAACCTCAAGGTCAGCAGTTTGAAACTGCCAGCCATTCTGAGGGAGAAAGATGACGTTTTCTGCTCTCATAAAGATTTACAACCTCAGAAACCCTGTGCAGGGTCACTATGGGTCAGAACCAACTCCATGGCATACCACCACCACTAGTTTCTTCTCTTCATCTTAGATTTTCTTCTTTCTCTTTTGCTCCAGATGAGTAAAGACCAATCATTGTATCAGTATTTATTTTTAGGGTGTTTCTTGTAGAAAGCACATAGTTTTAATGCATTCTGGCAATCTCTGAGTTTTAATTGGATTGTTTATATCATTGTCATTCAGTGTGATTACTGATATGGTTAAGTATGAGTCTGTCAGCTTGCTGTTTGTTTTCTATTTGTCCATTTCTTCTTTGTTTCCCTTTTCAGACATTTGTGTTTGCTTTTAGATTTATCGATGCTTTTTTTAAGTGCCTTTTTAAAAATGCCATTTCATTTCCTTTGTTGACTTGTTGCTGTTAAGTACCACTGAGTTGGTTCTGGCTCATAGAAACCCTGTATAGGGTGTCCAAGGAGTGGTTGGTGGGTTTGAACCTCTGACCTAGTGGTTAGCAGTCCAGTGCTTATCCTACAGAGCCACATGAGGATCCAGTTACATAATTTTTTTGTTGTTATTTTAGTGGTTACTTTAGGATTTATAGTATGTATCTTTAAATTATCATAGTCTAGCATAATCCTTGAAAACCCTATACAGGGTCACTATGGGTCGGAATTGACTCGAAGGCACTTAACAACAACAACAACCTTCAAGTGATATGCCACTTCACATATCCTGTAAGAACCTTAGAATAAAATGCTTCCCTTTCTCCCCTCCTGGCCTTGGTGATTTCCTTATCACACATTTTACTTTTCCATATGTTGTCGACTTCACACTGCCATGCTAATATTTTTGCCTAAGCAGTCAATTGTTTTTCAAAAAAGTTGAAATAATGAGAAAATATCGTATATATTTATTCAGGCGGTTACCATGTTTGATGCTGTGTATTCTTTTGTGTAGATCCATATTTCCTTTGGCTATTATTTTCCTTCTGCCTGCAGTACTTCCTTTACCATTTCTGCAGTTTGGTTTTACTAGTGATTAATTATTTCAGATTTTATATATCTGGAATGATCCTTAGGAAATCTGTTGGTGCATTTCGATGAAGTATTAGGCTGATAACTGCAAGTTCAGTGGTTCAAACCCACTAGTCTCTCCATGGGAGAACGATGAGACTGTCTGTTCTGGTAAAGACTTACAGTCTCAGAAGCCCTGTGAAGAAGTTCTACTCTGTCTTAGAGATTCACTATGTATTGGAATTACAGTGGCCACAGTGGATTCAGTTTATGGTTTTAAGGAAAGGTCTTTATTTTACCATGGGTTTTTTTTTTTTTTAATTGGTTAACTCCTTTATTTTATTTATTTTTAAGTTTTTATTGTGAATTGACTGATTGTTTACATGGGAGAACATTGGTTCCACACCTGCCACTTCATTGCAATTACCACAATCTCCTCCGAGCATCGTCATTCAACAGTGTTTGCTTCTATTCCTCTGTTGTTTTGGATGTACACAAAAACACTCAGGAATATACAATCACTTAAACAACCAAAGGGCACATTCTGAAAACCTGCCTCCTGGCCGCAAGCCCATAATAATCTTTCTCTTTCCATGAGTCTAGAGCCCTCAGATGTTCTATTTCCCCATGTCTTCATCTCTGCCTCCATCTCTGATGTTGTTGCTTCTCTGGATAGGGTCCCACATTCCGCTTGTGCTCTTCTCCCTTGATGGTCCTAGTGCCCTCTGTTCCTGGACTATGCCATTAACTACTCCCCCCCCCCTTTTTTTTTTTGTTATGGAACTTCTACCTTTACAGTTGTGATGGTTGCATTTAGTTATGATAACAATTATTCATTCTTGAAAAATAAGTATCTTATCCCCATCTCTTTTCACCAGACCCGTCTAGACAAGATGAGAACTTGTGGGGATTCTAACCATCCCCTGCATACTATGAAATTAAACTCCCTCTTGAAAACTTGTAAGCCAGTCACTTTGTGCCTTTATAAACCCCCACCTCCCATTTTAGGTAGCCAATGACTAAGTTGCCCGTCCCTATCAACACTGTATACAGAGGGGATAGGATTGATACTTGATGCAAAGACTTTTTCCTTCTCAGTAGGTCTTTTGAGTTACTACATCCATACGTACAGGGCAAGTTCATCAAATTGTATCAATTTACACTTGTTTCCTTTATCAAAAACTTTTTTATTTTTTTAAATCTTCCTCTTGTCGAGTTCTAATCTTTAAGTCATCCAAGCTAAGTCGAATGGGTATTATCAACAAATTTGTGTGTTCTTGTGCGTGTCCTCTTACTTCATATCAGCTGGATGTTTCGCTCTCAGCTCTAGCCCTCCATGGCTATGTCCTTGTCCATGGGCTCAGGTGTCCCCAGGTCTCACCACATTTAGGACCAACCAACCCTTCTTCTCTCTCTCATCTCCATTACCTTTGCTTTGGAAAGATGATTTTTCTGAAATAGAATTCTATGTTGACAGTTTTTCTTCTTTTAATACTTTAAAAATATTACTGTACTGTTTTCTTACTTGTGTTGTTTCCAATGATCAATATGCTGTCATCGTTATTATAGTGACCTTCTTTTCCTCTGCATGCTTTTGAAGATTGTTTTCTCTTTGTCCTTCATTTTGAGCCATTAGATTATGTTATACTTTGGTATTGAGTAACACTGGTGGCACTATAGGATAAGCACTGAACTGCTAACCACAAGGTCAGCAATTCAAACCCATCAGCTGCTCCATGGGAGAAGAGGCTTTCTACTCCTGTAAAGATTCACAGCCTTGGAAACTACCCTATACAGGGTCGTTATGAGTCAGAACTGACTCGATGGCACCTAACAACCACAACAACATACCTTGGTGTTATTTTCCTTATTTTTTAGATCTGAATGTTTATAATTTGCATAGCATCTGCAAACTTATTTTTGGTCTGTTATTACTTCAAATGTTTACTCACCACCCTCTCTTTCAGAGATTGTTGTCAGAGTGTTAAGCTGTTTTAAGCTGTGGGTTTCCTCACCTCTCGCTGCCCAGTATGTTTTTTTCTCTGTGTTTTGAAGTTCACTAATCTTCTGCAAACTTTAATCTACCAGTTTCTATCCATTATATAT
>NW_006408580.1:5790163-5797580 GCF_000296735.1 Chrysochloris asiatica
CAAATGTAGTTTTCATCTATGTTGTTGTTGTTAACTGCCGTTGAGTCGTTTCTGACTTATAGTGAGCCTGTATAGGATTTTCAAGGAGCATCTGGTGGTTTTGATCCACTAACCTTGCAGTTAGCAGTCTGGTGCTTATCCTATAGCACCACACCAGGATGCTTTGAAATCTTTCATGTTTCTACTTAACTTTTTGAACATATGGAATATAGTTATATAAACTGTATTAAAGTCCTCATTTGATCAATCTAATATCTGGGTCTTGTGTGAGTCAGTTTCTATTAATTGATATCTCTCCTCATTGTGAAACACATTTTCATGCTTGGTAATTTTTACTTATTTGCTTATTTCGGGTTTTAAATTTTTGGATAATTTTTGATTGGATGCAAACATCGAAAATTTTACCTTGTTAGGTCCTGATTATATTTGTACTCTTAGAAATATGCTTGAGCTTTTTTTTGTTGTTGTTGCGTTGTAGTTTTGTTACTTGGAAACTTCTTGATCAATTTGGTCTTGCTTGTAATATTTGTTAGGTAGAACAAGAGATGGTTTAATCTGTCTAATCTTTCTCTAGTACTGAGGCAAACCCTTTCTGAGAACTCTACCCAATGCTCTATGAGGTTTTCAGTTAGGGTTTGGGGAACAAGTATTATTATTGTCCCGTGAGAACACTGAGTATTGTTTCCTGTAATGCTTTTGGAAGGCTCTTTCTTTGTATGCATGTGCCGATCGATACTTCTTCTACTCTATATTTCAGGGAAACCTTTGGTAGATCTACAAAGTTCTCTGTCTGCAATTTTCTCCTCTCCAGCATTCACTCCAGCAAGTATGGTTGTCTTACTTTTTTATGGACTCTCAGTTTCACCTCAACTAAAGGAGCCTGCCAGTTTTCACCTGGGATACTTTTCCCTATGTTGTAGCATACAAAGTCCTTCAAACTAGTTAGCTGGGGGCAGTTGAAGAGCTTAGTTAGTTTTCTATTTCATAGGAATCACTGTCCTTCACTGCCTGATTTCTAAGACCTTGAAAATGGTTGCTTTGTATATTTTTGTCAATTTGGGGAGTTGTTGCAAGTTGGAGGATAAATCTAGTCCCGTTACTCCGATTTGGCCATAAGTGGAAGTCTCCTGTTTTTTTTTCTTTTTGCTAAGTTTTTCGGTTTGTTTATATATTCTGAGTGTAAGTTCACTGTCAGGTATTGTATTAGCAAATGTTTTCTCCTAATCTATGACCCATTTGTTAATTCTTTTAGCAGTGTCTTTCATGAAGCATTAATTTGTAAAGTATAATGTACCATTTATTTCTTTTATAGATTGGGTTGGGTCAATAGTTTTTTTTAACAGTACAAAGACGCAAAGATTTTCTATGTATTGTTCTGAATATTTATAATCTCATGCCTTATATTTAGGGCTATATTATATTATAACTTAATTTTTATATAAAGTGTGAGACATAGGTCAATGTTCTTTTTTGGGGGTACAATTTGAATGTCCAGTTGTTCCAATACCATTTGACCATTTGTCAAAAAGAATGTCCTTTCTTCATGTAATCAGCTTTGTCCATTGTGCATATTTGTGTGGGCCGATTTCTGAATTCTCTCTTTTATTCTATTGGGCTGTCGTTTTAGCCCATATCATACTGTCTTGATTAAAGTAGCTTCATATTAAGTCTTGAAATCAGTTAGTGTGGTCCCTCTTTTTCCTTTGTTTTCAGAGTTGTTTACAGTATTCTAGAGCCTTTTTTTCTACATAGAATTTTTAAAATAAGCTTGTACATACCTACAAAAAATCGTTAGGCTTGTGCTGATAAAGGTTGGACAGATTGACATCTAAAAATATTGAGGTTTCAAATGCATGAATTTGATATATCTCATTTTATTCTTTGGTTTTTGTTACCAGTGTTTTATAATTTTCTGCATATAGATTCTGTACATAGAATAGTTATACCTAAGTATTTAATTTTATGGTGCTATTATAAATGATACTGTTTGATTTGTTTCTATTCCATTGCTAGTATATGATGACACAATTAACTTTTATTAGTTGACCCTCTATTCTGTGACCATGGTGAACTAATTTATTGGTTCTAGGAAGTTTTTGTTTTCTTAGATTTTATGAAATTTTCTATGTCAGTCTTGTCTGTGAATAGCTATTTTTTCCATTGTATGTACATGCCATTTATTTATTTTTCTTTCCTTATTACACTTGCTAGGACTTCCAGAATGAGGTTGAATGGCAGTGATTCGATAGGACAGCCTTGCCTTGTTCCACAACTTAGGAGAAAAGCATTCAGTTATCTATGATTACGTATGAAGTTTAGTCTAGGATTTTTTGTCTTTTTTTTTTTTTTTTTTTTTAGTGGATGCCTTTTACCAAGTTAAGGAGTTTCCTGTATCCTCCTAGTTTCCTATGGATTTTTAAAAATCATGAATGAATTTAGAATTTTATCATGTATGTTTTCTGCATTGATTGAGATATGATGATTTTTTTCCACTTTAGTTTAATATGTTGAATTATGTTCATTGATGCTTGGCTGTTGAGCCAACCTTGCATTACTAGGATAAACTGTACTTTCTCATGATGTTATTATCTTTTTAATATATTGCTGAATTAATTTGGCATTTGTTTGGTACAGATATTTTTGCACATATATTCATAAAGGATAGTGACTTTTAATTTTCTTTTCTTATATTATTTTGGCATCACGATAATGCTGGTCTCATAAAATGAACTGAGAACTTTTCCATGTTATTTTATTTTCTGCAAGAGTTCATGTAAGATTGTTATCATTTCTTGTCTAAATGTTTTGTGTTTAAACATTTAAGCTTATTATTTTCTTTGTTCAAAGATTTGTGATTATGTATTCAAATTTTTTTAGTACAAAATGTTTGTAAAAAGTAGAATTGAAATATAATATAATTTTCCCATGAATTTTTTGAAGTCCCCTCATTTATAGGACTATTCAGTCTGTGTATTTCTTCTTGAGTAAGTTTTGGTAATTTGATTCATTCAAGGAATTGATTGTTTTTTACCTTATCAAATTATGGGTACCGTATTGTTCATAATGTTATGTTATTATTTTCTTAATGCCTGAAGGTTCTGTAGTGATTCTGAGATTCCTTTTTCGTCCTGATTTTGGTAATTCATATCTTCTAGTTCTCTTTTTAAGTCAGTCTGGCTAGATATTTATGTATTTTATTGATATTTTCAAAGAACCAACTTCTGGTTTTACTGATTTTTTTTTCTGTTTATTGTTCCACTGATTTCCTCTCTTAATTCTTGTACTTGTTTTTGGCTTATTTTCTCTTTTTAAGGTAGATGCTTAAATTAATGGATTTAGACTTTTCTTCCTTATAAATATTTAATGGTATATAAATTTCCATCTAAGCACTGCTTCAGCTGTATCTCAATGATATTCATATCACTGCTGATTTTTGGTAGACATGTATGATTGATTACTGCTTTCAAGATTTTTTCTTCCTTCTTTGTTTTTCACCAAGTTGATTGTGATGTATCTGAACATGGTGTTCTTTGCATTAATCCTTTTAAACTGAATTTCCTGAATCTTTTAATTTATATCTTTCATCAGATTTGCAAAGTTCTCAGTCTTTATGTATTTTTTTTTAATTAAAAACAAAACAAAACAGAAAACCCCTTTTTCACCAATTTCTTCTTTTCTTCTGAGGCTGCAATGACTTGAATGTTAGACATTTTACTGCAGTCTTCCAAGAGTCTCTGAGGCTCTTTTCAGTTTTTTGTCATACATTTTTTTGGTCATATTTTTTCTGTTGTTCAGATAGGATCATTTTTATTGACTTATCTTCAAGTTCACCCACTCTTCTCTGACATTTATTATTTCCATTGAACTAGTCTAGTGAACTTTTTTTATTTCAAAGATGGTAATTTTTAGGTTTTAAAATTTCTATTTGGTTCTTTTGCATGCTCAGAATTTCTCTGATTTATTTCAAGAATGTTCACTTATCCCTAGTGAAGCACTGTTATAATTACTACAAAAGTATTTGTCTAACCATTCCAACACCTAGATCATCTTGGTATTGGCATCTGCTGATTGACTTTTGGAATGACCAGATTTCTCTTTTTGGTTTATGTCAAATAATTTTGGGTATGTATCATTTACAGTGAGTCGGAATTGACTGAATGCCAAAAATGGGTATGGTTTGACTTTGGTATCATTGACATTCAGAATATTATATTGTGAGACTCTTGACCTTGTTAAAATCTTCTGGAGAATATTGCTTTTTATGTGTGTAGCAATCAGCATGGTAGGTTCAGATCACATGCTTTGTGTTTCCTTATAAGAGTAGAGATTCCAATGTCATTTGAATGTTCAAAGCCTTTGATGTAACTCTTGTGTGTTTTTTTGTACATGCTCATCTTGGAACTGAGCATGTTACAGTTTATTCATACAACAGTTGTAGTGCATTCAGTTATTTAGTGTCTCTTCTAGTCATAGTCTTTGTAAATGCCCATCAATCGACCTTTGACCCGGATGGGTTTGAGTAAGAGAAGGTGGGAGAAGACATTGATGAGATTCAGTTGTGAGCGATTGTTAACAGGGCTCATTGTGATCGTAAAGACTTTTGAAGCTCTAACACAGGTATAAAATAAGTCTTCTTGAAAGCAAGATGGAAGCAATTTCACTACCATCAAAAAAGAAGAACCAAGAGTGTGTAGCAATCTTTGGACCCCAAGGTTCCTGTGTGTTGAGCCTCCTCAACCCAGGGACCAAAAGTTTCGACACCTGAGGAGCAGCAGCAGAACCAAAAACCAGAGCACCAGACAGAGTGGTGGGCTTCCCAACCCACAGAACAAGTTAAGCCAAGTATCTTCTGGCAGAAGGCTTATTTGTAAAATGGGGTGAAGGAGCTCTGGTAGCGTAGTGGTTACGAATCGGGCTGCGAACCTTAAGGTCAGCGGTTCGAAACTACCAGCCGCTCCATGGGAGAAAGATGAGGTTTTCTACTCCCATAAAGATTTACACCCTTGGAAACCCTGTACAGGGTCGCTATGGGTCGGAACCGACTCGACGGCACTTAACAACAACAACAACAACAACAACAACAGGCACTTAGAGCTACAGCTTAGTGCCTTTGTGCTGAGGCTTATAGTGGAGTGGCATGTCCTTAAGGAACATATTAGCAGCCCTAAAAGAGCTTTGTAACATTGCCAGAATAGGACAGAAGCCAGACCAAGGGGCTGAGGCCCAGAGAGAGGCCTGCCTACAGGCATGGCTGAGGTGAGGCTGCCCTAACTGAAGGAACTGAGCTTTTTCGGGTCCTGCATTGTAACCTATTAACTTCCCTAATAAACCCCATAACTGTGAGTATGCTGTCTGAATTCTGTGTGGCCATTGCAGTGGATTATTGAACCTTGTTGAGTAGAGATGGCAGTGGGAGGAATTGTTGGTGCCATTTTTACAATTAGGGTTTACTTTCTTACGTTTTCTCTTATTGCCTCCCAGGCATCCCTCTTCTCTGTTCTTCTGGCAAGGAAGATAAGGTTTTAGCCTCCTGAGGTATTGTGCAGTTGTCTGCAAATGGGTCCACCTTCCCAGACTTTGTATGATATTACCTCATTTTCCTAGTTCCTTCATCCAGAGAATTGTTCTTTTTCTCAAGATTTGAGGAGTCTGTGCTTTAACTGCTATAGTACAATTTGATGATTACGATAGGGTCAGGAGAGGGAAAAAAAGGAGAGGGCAAGACTGGTGCTCAAACTTTGAAGTTCACAGGGACATTTCCCCCCTTGTTTGGTCAGAAAGGTTGACTTCTGCCAGAATATTTGCTGACCATCCACATTTGCTACACAGCACTCCAATTCTACTCGTCCTAGGGTCAAAGTTAAAACAAACAACAATCAATCCAGAAGCTCACTAATTCCGTATTCGTGTTTTCATTTAGTTTAGTCTTTCCTTCCCAATCTGCCTGATATAATTTCGTTTTTAGAGTCCTTAGAAAGTCATTCATATTTTTTCTAAAGTTTTTAGCTGTAATTAGTTGTAAAGCAGGCTAGAAAGGATTTACTCCATCTTTGCCATAGCAGGAAGTTCTCACATTTGATTTTTTAAAATGCTTCAGTGGGCTTCTAAGTTACCAGTAGTCTACAGCAGCACCAACATGATCATGAATTTGTGAATTTATTGCCTTTAGTGTAGGATTCCTCAACACTAGTACTATTGACATTTAGGGCCAAGAAATACTTTGTTAGGGGAAGGGGTTGCCCTGTACCCTCTAGGATGTTTGGCAGAATTGCTGGTCTCTCTGGTAGCGTAGTGGTTATGAGTTGGGCTGCTAACCTCAAAGTCAGCAGTTTGAAACTACCAGGCATTCCATGGGAGAAAGATAAAGCTTTCTGTTCATGTAAAGATTTACAGCCTCTGAAACGCTATACAGGCAGAGTCGCTGTGAGTCAGGACCCAACTCCACAGCACACAACCAACCAAACAAACAAATGTTTGATCCCAGGAGCATTCCCCTGCCATTTATGACACTCAGTAATGCCGCTAAAGAAAGAAGGTGGTGGTGGTGGTTATGTGCCGTAGAGTCGGTTCTGACTCATAGAGACCCTGCACCAGGTTTCCGAGGCTGTAAATCTTATGGGAGTAGAAAGCCTCATCTTTCTTCCACGGAACAGCTGGTAGTTTCAAACTGCTGACCCTGAGGTTAGCAGCCTGATTCGTAACCACTACGCTACCAGAGCTGCTGAAAACCTGAAGATACTTGTTATCAACTAGTTCAGTGGACCAAAAGGAACATGTGAACATCAGTCACCACGACTCAGACCAGAAGAACTAGATGATGCCTGGCAACTTGCTCCGAAAAGGGATCACATTAGACGGTTTCTAGTAAAGTGGGAAAAAATGTGGAACAAAATTCAAAATTATATATATATAAAAGATCAGGTGTACTGGTCAGAGAGAGTGGAGGAACCCAAGACTGTGGTCTTGTATCACCCTTTAGGTCTGGAATGGAACTCATTCTCATGGCCCAATGTTCAGCCAAGTAGTTGGTAGGCATATAAGGGGGGCAACATTACTAGTAAGGTATGCTCATCATGGAATGTTGAACCATTTAATATCAAAAGGGTAGCATTTTACCTAAGGACAAAATTGAGAAGGTATGGGAAGGAGGGTGGCATGGAAATAAGAATTACAAGGAAGTTAACTCGTTAATGGAGGGGATTGCAATCATTGAGATGAAACAAAGTGTCTGATTTGTTGAATGTAAAGCTGATGATCTTCTCTGTAAACCTTCTCTCAATTCACAATAAAAAGTTTTTTTTTTAATATTTTATTGTGAGTTATGTGATAGTTTACATGGGAGAACATTAGCTTTACATTCATCCTGTTATATATCGTTTCATTGCCATGGTTACAATCCCCTCCATGCATCATCAAC
>NW_006408580.1:5798881-5805999 GCF_000296735.1 Chrysochloris asiatica
TTTAGTCTTGGCTTTAGGAAAATATCACATTTATCTGTGGATTGTCAAAGGCTCCAAGTGTATTAATTTAATATATATACCTGAATATTAATATGAAAGCAATTTGCCATTAACTGCCAGTGGCCTCATTTGTTACACTCGGCCCTAGAGGGCCTCGAACCTCTGACTAGTCTTACACGGTCTGCAACAGTTGTATCAGATTACTCCTTTTTTCCTCTTCTTTCTTCTTCTAGTTGAGCTCTGATCATCCAGTCATGAAGCCAGGACAAGTGGGTATTATCTGCAAGTGTGGGTGTTCTTATGCATATGTCCTCTCCTTATCAGCTGGGCTCTTCACTCTACTCTAGTCCTCTTTGGCTATGTCACTGACTCTGGACCCAAGAATCTCCAGGTCTTGCCACACTGTTGGCCCACCAGGTCTCCACGTCTCCACCCGGGTTCTCAAGAGTCTATTGTAGAGCTTAGCTCCCAGCTTCATTGCTGTTTTTCCCTCACTTCCCGTTATCAGTGACCAATGTGGTCACCAATCAGAGCGTGTATTCCCATTGAGTCTTAGTCTTGGAAGAGGGTTTGCCATGAGGGGGCCCACCTACTTGCCTTGATGTCTCCTCGGTGAGCAACTTGCTTGTTCTTGTAGTAGTCAGTCAGACTGCCATTATTTTTTTAATTTTTCTTGTCAGTCTTTCTTTCAAGAAGTATCATCTCTGTTCTTCTAGCTGCTCCAGGCTGGTCTGCTTGTCATTTCAAGTAGAAATTTCCCACCTCAGAAGATTCTGGATGTAGTTCAGGATTCCACCTATGGTCTTATGTAATGCAGAGGGTCCATAGGAAGCCTCCGTCACTGGGCACATTGTAGCCCCATTTTAGGTATTCCAATCAGATATAGGCAGAAGACGGACTTACAAGCTTTCTATGGTGATGTTTCTGTCTATTCCTTTCTCTCTCCCTCAACTGTCTATTTTATAATGGTATGCCAGGGAAACCAAGATTCAAAAGACTGCCAAGCATCTTAACATTATTTCCCCCCTCTCCCCCATTCCAACCATGTCTCAATCCCTGTATCCCAGAGCCCTGTTAATCCAAGTTTGTGCATACATCATTATTTACCTCCGTCCCACTTAGCCCATGCAAACCTGCCTAATTGTTTCCCCATCCGCTTTGTTCTTCCATTCCCCTCCCCCTTCTTGTGTATTGCCCACCCCTAGCACCCAAACTATCCTGTGTCTATTCCCTACCCTGTGCTCCACCTTCTCCTCCCTCCTCTTACCTCATCCCTGACATCCCAGCAACCAGCAATGAACCGCCCCACCCCCCTTTAGTATGGGTTCTTTTTCTTAGTCTTTCACAGTAGTGGTCCTATGCAGTATTTCTCCTTTTGTGACTGACCAATTTCACTCAACGTAATGTCCTCAAGATTCATCCGTGTTATGCGGTGGCTTGCAGCTTTCTTATTATTCTTCAAGGTAGCATAATATTCCATTGTGTGTATGTACCACAGTTTGTTTATCCATTCTTCAGTTGATGCGCACTTCTGATGAAGTGAAGTCAGTGATGCATTGTGACTCGCAGTTCAGCCTAAAACATTTTTAATAAGGGAATACAAAATCTTGTTAATAGATGGACACAGTGTATTTAAAAGCAAGGAGATTATGCTGAAGAACAATGTATATGTCTTTTCTAAAAGTTGATTACATTCTACAGCCAGATTGTGGATAATTTTTATCTCACCTTCATATAAATGTTTTTGTTGTTGTTAAGTGCTGTTGAGTTGATTCCAACCTATAGCAACCCTATATAGGGTTTCCAAGAAGCAACTAGAGAGCTTGAACCACCAACCTTGCAGTTCAAATTGACTTTGCAGTCCAGTGCATTAACCCACAGTGCCATACCAGGAGTCCATAATAAATAGTACATGTGTATTATTATTAAAAATATGCATATACTGAGGATTTCTTCTCAGAACTTTTTTACTGTTGGGATGGTTATTCAAAAAATGTCTCAGAGCATTACTGTATATAATTCTTCTGACCAGCAGAGCTGGGCTTTCTCATAGGCTCAGTGTTTCTTCCTGTGATACTTTGCTATTTGTCTTTGAGGGCATGTTGAACACTTTACATATACGATCTCAATTCATCCTTAAAATACACCTTCAAGGCAGAGTCATTAGTTTGTCCCAAGTCACAGAGCTAGTTAGGGGCCAGTCGGGGATTAAGAGCCAAGTCTGTCTGATTTCAAATTTGATACTCTTGCTTTAAAAGAATAAATAAAATGATAATAAATAAATTTTAAAGTATACCAAAATATACAGAATGTGAAAGACATCATATACCCACCATGCAAATTTAAGCATTAACAATGAATATTGTTAATATTGAATATTGAAGACTAGAATACTAAATATACCATGGACTGCCAAAAGAACAAAAAAAATCTGTCTTACAGCAAGTACAGCCAGAATTCTCCTTAGAAGCCAGAGGCTGCTTCTCATACACTTTCCTGTCATATTCTTTGGACATGTTGTCAGGAGGAGCCAGTCCTTGGAGAGGGACATCATGCTTAGTAAAGTAGGGCATCATTGAAAAAGAGCAAGCCCCTCAAGGGGGTGAATTGACACAGTAACTGCTACAGTGAGTTCAAGCATCACAGTGATTGGTGCAGGCCTGGGCAGTGTTCTGCTCTGTTTTACATTGTTTACGATGAGTTGGAATTGACTCAACAGCACCTATCAACAACAACCTAACAACCTTTTTAAAAAAATATTTTCTTTCGATCTCTCTTTTATAAAAATTAAAAAAGAAAAGAATATACAGCTAAAACCCTCTTTCCTGAAACAAATCTTTCCTTTGCTATATCATGCTGTGTGTATAATCCTTTGTGTTTACTTTTTTCTACCTATATTTATCCATAAAGAATTATACTGGGCATTTAGGAGTCCCAGTATGGCACTGTAGGATAAGTACTGGACTGCTAACCCCAAGGTCAGTTGTTCAAACCCACAAGTCACTCCAGAAACCCTATAGAGGGTCACTATGAGTCAGAATTAACTCAACAGCAACAAAATTGTGCATTTAAAAACATACAGAATGCTTTGCATTTGTATCTTACTCTCTTCACGCAACACATGATTTTGAGATCTTTTTACATCAGTGCATGTAGATTTAGTTTGTTTCTTTTCATTATTTTGTACACGTTTTGTACTTTGCATTTTGAGTAAACTACCATTTTTCAATGTCTTACTTATGAAAAGTGATTTTGCTATTAACAAACAGCTAGAGTTTTCCCTAGCATATCAACTTAGAAGTGGAATGATAGGGTTATAGGATATTGAGTAGCGTCAGTTTTACTAAGGATTATTCGTGTATTCTTTAAAGTAGAAGCTGTTGTTGTTGTTGTTGTTAAGTGCCATTGAGTCGGTTCTGACCCATAGCGACCCTGTACAGGGTTTCCGAGGGTGTAAATCTTTACGGAAGTAGAAAGCCTCATCTTTCTCCCGCGGAGCGGCTGGTAGTTTCGAACCGCTGACCTTAAGGTTCGCAGCCCGATTCGTAACCACTACGCTACCAGAGCTCCTTCAGCAGTAGTTATTTTCATACTTTACATGTTGATCATTTTTCTGTTAGGATGGTGGGCTTACTGCTTTACTAGTTATATGTTTTAGGTGCTAATCCTTGGTTGGTATGCATATTGCAGAGACAGCCACTCCATTTGGACTTTTCTTTGTACTTTCTGTATGGCATTTTATCTGGAAGGTTACTTTTTAAATTTAAATTTAATTTACCCATCTTTCCTGTATGGTTTGTGAATTTTACTTTCTGTTTAAGAACTTAAGTATATCTCATGTGTACAAAGATGTTTTTCCCTGTTTCCTTCTAAATGTTGCATGGTTTGCTTTTCACATTGGCTTAGTCTCGGAGTTATTTTTATGTATGAATATATTTTTGTATGGATTGCCATTCCTAGCACTGTGCATTGAGTAAGTCTGTTCTTTCCCCAGTGATTTGATTGAGCACATCTGGCATATGTCATAGTCCTGTCTCCATATGAGTGACTTTCTAAGGTCTCTATTTTGTTCAGTTTGCCCATTTGTCTATCCCTAGACCAGTTTTGCCCATTTAAATTTGTTACTATAGCATTCTGATAAGTCTTGATATAGAGGAGGGTAAGTGCTAATGTTTTTTTCAAATTTGTTCTGACTATTCCTAGACCTCTAAGTTTCCATATCAATTTTATGACCACTTATTCTAGTTTCATAAAAAAACTGATTAAATTTTTACTGGAGGTGTATTAAATTTATACATCAATTTCAGGCAAAATTTCTGTCATAATGAAACAGAGACTTTCCAACCATGGGTATGTTGTTGTTAAGTGCTTTGAGTCAGTTCTGACTCATAGCAATTCTGTGTAGAGTTTCTGAGGCTTGTAAATCTTTGTTGGAGCAGAAAGCCTCAACTTTCTCCTATGGAGTGGCTGGTTGGCTTGAACTATGGATCATGTGGTTCACAGTCCAGTGCTTACCATATGTTTTTGTTGTTAGATGCCATTAAGTCCATTTCGACTCATAGCAACCCAGTATAGGGTTTTCAAGGAACAGCTGGTGACTTTGAACCACCTACCTTGTGGTACAAACCGACCTTACAGTCCTGTGCTTATCCTACAGCGCCGCACCAAGACTCCTTCGTGAATATAGTATATCTTATTTTATAATATTTTCTAGTTTTGTTGCTATTTAAAATGGTATCTTTTAACTTTGAATTGCATTTTTTAATTAGTTGTGACAGATATAAAGGAATGCTACTGTCTTGGAGTCCTGGTGTGGTGCTGTGGTTAATGTGCTGGACTGCAAAATACACTTGAGGGAGGCCTGTGGTTCAAGTTCACCAGCTGCTCCTTGGAAACCCTATACAGGATCGTTATGGGTATGAACCCGACTTGACAGCACTTAACAACAACAACATTGATTTTTTAAATATATTTATATTTTTGTAGATACTTTTACCCATGCAGTCGCCAACTCATGGAGACCCCATGTGTAAAATTGCTCCATAGGATTTTCGAGGCTGTGACTTTGGGGAAGCAAATTATCAAGCCTCTCTTCCAAGTTGCCTCTGGGTGGATTCCAACCACCTACCCTTTGGATAATAGTTAAGTGTGACTGTTTACACCACCCAGGAACTCCTCTCTAAAAGACATATTTATAATATTTATGTGTCATAGGTTTTTGGTAGTTGCAAATATTTAATCTAGGATTAAATAAAAATCACAACCTTGTTCACAAAAAGATAGGCCTTTATTTTTTCTTTCTCATATTATCTTAGTCTGGTTTTTAATATCAGTGTTTTAAACACTTGTTTTTGTTAAGTGCCATCGAGTCAGTTCCGACTCATAGCAACCCAGTATAGGGTTTCCGAATAGCAGTTGGGGAGTTTGAACCTCTGACTTTGTGATTCAAACAGACCTTGCAGTCCTGTGCTTATTGTACAGCACCACACCAGGACTCCGTTTTAAATATTAACTCACAGAAATGAGTTTTAGAACATTCACTGTGTTTCTTAGAAAAGTTTATAAATGGTAGATGTTATCAGTTCTCTGAAGGGTTTGTAGAAGTTTCCTATAAAACTATATAACCCTTTAGTTTTTCTGTAGGTAGATTTTTAACTAATGTACAGTTGACCCTTGAACAGTGCAGGAGTCAGCGGTCCCAACCCCATGTGAAGCCAACAATCTGTGTCTAACTTTTTTTTTTCTTAAAACTGTTTTATTGTGAATTATGTGATTGTTTACATGGGAGAACATTAGCTTTACATTCATCTTATCCTATATCATTTCATTGCCATGGTTACAGTCCCCTCCACGCATCATCAACTAACTCTGCAAGCCTGCCCCCCCCCCCCCAGTTGTCAGCACACAGCCCCTCTCCCTCTCTGGGTCTAGAGTTCCCAGCTGCTCCATCTTTCCACGTCATCATCTCTGCCCCTATCTCTTGTGTCACTGTTTCTCTGGTTAGGGTCCTGCTGGATCATAAGTTATTTCTATTTCCAAGCTTCTGAGGAAGCGCCATATTGCTTTCCAGAAAGGTTGGGACATTTTGCAATCCCACCAGCAATGCAGGAGCATCCCAGTCTCTCCACATCCTTGCCAGCATTTACTGTCCTCTACTTTTTTGATATTTGCTGTTATTGTTGGTTTGAAGCTTTCATCTTTGTGGGAGCACATTGCCAAGTTTTTGTCCCATGGAATCTCTGGGAGGATTCAAACTCCCAACATTTTGGTTAGGAGCCAAGCTCTTAATTGTTGTGCCACCACCAATTCTCCCCCACCCCCCAACTGCCATCAAGTCAATTCTAACTCACAACGACCATATATAGGGTTTCCAAGACTGTAAATTTTTATGGGACCAGAAAACCTCTTCATTCCCCTGTGGAGCAACTGGTGAGTTTGAACTGCTGGCCTTATGGTTAGCAGTCCAGTGCTTATCCTACAGTGCCACCAGGGTTTGTAAATATCCTCATGAAGATACTAAGCTTATTAAATAATCTCCTGTTGTTGAATACTAGATTGCTGCCTATCCTAGAAAGCAGTTTTTTTTAAGAACATATTTTTTTTTCAAAGTTAAAATTTTTATTGATAATTAGGGACATAGTAATTATGTATACATTTAACAACAGAATCCCAAACTACATAAACCATCAAATGGCAGTCTGCTTGTCCTTTCAAGTGGAAAATTTCCCATCTCTGAAGGTCTGGATGTGGTTCGGGCTTCCACCTATACCCCCCTGTAATGCAGAGGCTCCTCAGGAAACTTCCTTCACTGGACACAGTGTAGCCCCATTTTAGGTATTCCAATTAGTTATAGGCAGAAGACGGACTTACACGCTTTCCATGTTGATATTTCTGGCTATTCCTTTCTCTCCCCCCTCCAGTGTCTGTTTTATAATATAATGCACAGATAACCAAGGTTCAAAAGGCAGCCAAGCATCTTAACATTATTCCCCCCCTTTCCCCATTCCATCCATGTCTCAGTCCCTGTATCACAGAGCCGTGTTGTTCTAAAGCTGTGCCTACATCATTTTTTACCTCTGCCCCATTTAGCCCATTTATACCTGTCTAATTGTTCTCCC
>NW_006408580.1:5807654-5808274 GCF_000296735.1 Chrysochloris asiatica
CCCTGGGTAGTATTGACATTTTCACAATGTTGAGTCTTCCTATCCAGGAACATGGTATGTTCTTCCACTTCTGTAGGTCTCTTTTGGTTTCTTGTGCTTTGTAATTTTCTTTGTATAAGTCCTTTGTTTCTCTGGTTATGTTTATTCCTAAATATTTCATCCTTTGCGTGGCTATTTTAAATGGTATTGCTTTCCTAATGTCCTTTTCATAGCTATTGCTGTTGCTATAGAGAAATCCAATTGATTTTTGTATGTTAATCTTATACTCTGCTACTTTGCTGAATCTTTCGATGAGGTCTAATCGTGTTTTTACTGAGTCTTTGGGGTTTTCTATGTATAGGATCATATCGTCTGCAAATAGGGAGCGCTTTACTTCCTCTTTGCCAATTTGGATTGCCTTTAATTTCCTTATCATGCTGGATAGCTCTGGCTAAAACTTCCAGCACAAAATTGAATAGGAGTGGTGGTAAAGGGCATCCTTGTCTGGTTCCTGTTCGCAGGGGGAAAGCTTTCAGTTTCTCTCCATTGAGCGTGATGTAGGCTCTTGGTTTTGTATATGTGCTCTTGATTATGTTGAGGAATTCCCCTTCAATACCTACTTTGTTGAGTGTTTTTATCAG
>NW_006408580.1:5808501-5834187 GCF_000296735.1 Chrysochloris asiatica
GTCTATAATTTTTTCTTAATGATGTCCTTGCCCGGTTTTGGTATGAGGGTTATGCTTGCTTCATAGAAAGTATTAGGGAATTTTCCATCCTCTTCTATGTTCGGGAATAATTTGAGTAGAATTGGTGACAGTTCTTCTCTGAATGTTTGGTAGAACTAAGCCATGAAGCCATCTGGGCCTGGGCTTTTGTTGGTCAGGAGTTTTTTGATGACCTGGTCAATTTCTTCTTTTGTGATGGGTTTGTTCAAATTTTCTACTTCAGTCCGAGTAAGTTTAGGTAAGTTGTGTTTTTCTAGAAATGTATCCATTTCATCCAAGTTTTCGAATTTGTTGGAGTACAGCTTTTCGTAGTATTCTGTTACCTTTTTGATTTTGTTTGGTTCTGTTGTGACTTACCTTGTGTGGTTTCTAATGCGATTTATTTGTGTCCTCTCCCTCTTTTCTTTATTTAGTTTTGCCAGTGGTTTGTTAATTTTATTAATCCTTTCAAAGAACCAGTGTCTTGTCTTGTTGATTCTTTCTATAGTTTTTCAGTTTTCCATCTCATTTATTTCTGCTCTTATCTTTGTTATTTCTCTTCTTTGACTGTATGTTCCCTGTGCTGGTCTGCTTCTAATTGTTGAAGATGCTATGTTAGTGTGTTGATTTTGGCTCTTTCCTCTTTTTGGATGTGTGCATTTATCGCAATAAATTTTCTTCTCAGGGCTGCTTTCGCCGTGTCTCAAAGATTTTGCTATGTTGTGTTTTCATTATCGTGTGTTTCCAGGAACTTTGTGAATTCACGTTTAATTTCTTCTTTTACCCAGTCGCTTTTCAGCTGGGTGTTGTTCAGTTTCCGTGTATTTGACTTTATTGTTTTGGCCTTCTTATTGTTGATTTCTAGTTTTATAGCATTGTGGTCTGAGAAGATGCTCTGTAGAATTTTGATGGTTGTGAATTTATGGAGGCTTGCTTTGTTACCTAACACATGGTCAATTCTGGAAAACGTTCCATGCGCACTGGAGAAGAAAGTGTATTGTGCCGTTGTTGTATAGAATGCTCTGTATATGTCTATGAGGTCAAGTTGGTTGATTGTGTTGTTAAGTTCCTTTGTCGCATTGTCAAGTTTCTTTCTGGTTGTTCTATCCCTTTTCGAGAGTGGTATGTTGAAATATCCCACTATAATTGTGGATTTATCTATTTCCTTCTTCAATTCCATTAAGGTTTGCTTCATGTATCTTGGTGCTTTTTCGTTGGGAGCATATATGTTTATTATAGTTATGTTGTCTTGCTCGATTGACCATTTGATCATGAGTTAGTGGCCTTCTTTGTCTCTTATGCTGGTTCTTATCTTAAAATCTACTCCTGCTTGTCTATTGTTGCAGTTGGGTTGGCTTGGTAGATTTTTTTCCATCCTTTAGCTTTTAGTCTGTTTTTATCTTTGTGTGTAAGGTGTGTCTCTTGCAGGCAGCATATTGATGGATCTTGTTTTCTTATCCATTCTGCCACTCTTTGTCCCTTCACTGGTGCATTCAATCCATTGACATTCAGTATAATTATCGATAAGTTTGAATTGATTGCTTTCATTATGTTACTTTTTTGGCAGTGCTGTTCGTTCTTTGGTTCTGCTTTCTTTCTTGTGTTGGCTTTATGTCCTTTGAGTTGTTTCTGATCTGTTTCCTCCTAGTTTCTCTGTTAGCTTGTTCTGCTTGGGAATTCATTTTTATGATATGTTGTGGAGTGTTAACTTTCTTTGGGGTTACCTTGTCGTCTACTAACTTTTCTCTGCATTTAGGATACTCCATTGTAACCTGTAATTTACCTGGCATCCTCACCACCTGGGCTTCCGTTGCTGCGTTTGTCCATTCTTTGATATTGATATGTTTTTGGCCTTCAGTTGATCTCCCCATTCTTTTGAGTTTGTTGTTGTAGTCTCGTTCTGTTCTAGACTCCACTATCTGTTGGCTGTGTTCCAGGTGGTGTTGCCATACCTGACAATCACTGTTTGCTGTCTGTTCTTGTTGGTTCTCTGTCCACAGAACTCCCTTTAGGATGTTTTGAAGTGCTGGGTTGGTTTTGATAAAATCTCTCAAATTCTGTTTATCCTGGAATATTTTGATTGCACCATCACATTTGATTGATAGTTTTGCTGGATAGACGATTCTTGGTTGACAGTTTTTTTCTTGCAGAGCTTTTTATATGTCTCCCCATTGCCTTCTCGCCTGCATGGTTTGTTCTGAATAGTCAGAGCTTAATATTATTTGCTTGCCTTTATAAGTTATATTTCTCTTCTCCCTGGCCGCTTTTAATATTCTTTCCTTGTCTTCAATTTTGGAGAGCTTGATTATTATATGTCTTGGAGACTTTCTTTTGGAGTCTATCCTTCCTGGAGTACGTTGGGCTTCTTGGATGTTTATCTTCTTGTCTTTCAAGATGTTAGGGAAATTTTCTTCCAGAAGCTCTTCAACTATCTCTTCTGTGAACTTCTCTGCTTCTTCTTATTCCAGAATGCCAATAATTCTTACATTATTCCTCTTCATGTTATCCAGCATGAATCTTAGACTCTCTTTAGATTGTTTTATCCATTTAGCTGCTTGTTCTTCTACCTTGGCAGTATTGAGAGATTTGTCTTCCAGTTCGCTAATTCTGGCTTCCATCTCCTCTGGTCTGCTCCTTTCCCCTTTCAGCCTATTGTCTATTTCTGATATCTTATTATTGATCACCTGGACATCTTTTTGCAGGTTTTGAATTGTTTCTAATGCTGTGTCAATCCTATTTGATTGTTCCTGTAGTGCTTTCCTTACTTCTTCCTTATTTTCCTCGACCCCTTTTCGGATTATTTGAATTTGTTTCCATATCATTCTTCTGAATTCCCTCTCAAGCATATCCAAAACCCGCTCCTCCTCCTCCTCTCTAAAGCCTTTGTCTGTCTCCAGCTCATTTGCATCAGCTGCTCTCTTCTGTTTTTGGATGTGTTTTGGTAAAGTTGATTGTTTCTTATTGGTCATGGTTATTGTTTCATTATTATTATTTTTAATATGATCAGGAGATGGGCTTCCCTTTTCATCTGTAATGCGTAGCAGATGTTGTTGGGTGTTGTCTTCATGGTGGAGTATTATGTTGTATGCTTATAGCTTGGCTATATGGCCACGATTGTTGCTTCTTCTTATGCGACCTAGGGAGGATAAGTTCCCACCTCCAGGAAGGATGTGTGATCAAAAGGACTAAAAGCAGAAGTAATATAAACGCATGGACAGAAATCACCACTTTGGAGCGGAGATGCGGCTTCGGTTAACTTTTTCTGTTCCCTGTCCCACCAAAACAGCTGCTGGAAGATCCCCGCTGCTACCTAGGAGTGGCTTAGATGCAGGGACGGCAGATGGATGACATCAAAAGTCGTCGCCTTTCTCCCTCTCTCTGTGCGTGGGTGAACTGCCCCTGCCTGATTTTTATTGAGATCTCAAGCCAGGGCAGGGAGATATTTTTGGGGGGAGCTATGTTGTTTCTTGCGGCTTTTTTTGTCCAGTGACCCGTTTTTTTCCCCTCCTGCTGGAAACGCTGCTTTCCGAACGGGCTGGTCTTAGCCCCACCCTCTAAACTCTGTAGTCGCAGGAGCCACCTGTGGGCAAGAGTCCCAAAATATGCGGGGGTTTTTCCTTAGCAACATGTTTTCTCAAAAATGCAAGTTGAGGAGACTGAAATACTAGATCTTATAATTTGTTGTTATTGTTGTTAAAGTGCCATTGAGTCAGTTTCGACTCATAGTGACCCTGTGTAGAGTTTCCAAGGAGAAGCTGGTGGGTTTGAACTGCTAACCTTATGGTTCACAGTCAAGTGCTGACCATACAACGTCACACCAGGAGTCTGTTTTCTGTAATAATAATTATGATAACTAATTCTTGATTTAATTTTTAAAGATATTTTATCCTTCTTTCTACTTTGTCTAGTCTTATAACTTCAGTTGTACATTTGTTTCACTGATTTTCAGTATTTTCTAAGAAATGCACTTAAAGCTTTAATTTGCCTCCTAAATGCAGTTAATTCTTGTTATTCGTGGTGTAGCCCCCATGAACACTGAGTTAACGGATATTGAGCCAATCTTGTTCAGCTTCAGTTGGAAACCTACATGTTGGGTAACTTGTGATGGCTGAGAAATCACCATGTGTATTGATTTGAAAGTTACGAATACATTTTAACAGATAGGTGAATTTACAAATACACCTATGCCTCACTTATCAAGATAGTTAGTTTCCAATGACCAGGTCGTTATGTGAAAATTGGTGTTAATGTGCAAATTAGTTGGATAGATTTTTATTTACTATTGTTGTAAATATAAAATGTCAGATAATGAGATAGTTGATAAGGGAAGAGTAGGTGAACAGAATCAGCGAAGAATGAGGATCAATTCTACTACTTTAGCTTTAGTGTGTTTTTCCTTCATAGATAAACATTTTCTAATATTTTTATAACTTCTTATTTGGCCAATAAATTATTTAAAAGTTTGTTTTAAAAAATTTCAAGTGTATATGGGGGTAGCATTTAGTTCTTGATTTCTTTTTATATGAGGGTAAATTAAAAATTACCTGCACTCCAGTTATATTAAAGCTTTTGTCCACATCCACGGCTGATGACAACATTTAGATGACTGACAGGGGATTATGAGGCAAATTATTTACAAATCAGCTGTAGCTGTGTCTATGAAAAAAATTCATGACAGACTTGGGTTTTGAAAAGTTTGTGCAAGATGGGTACCAAAACAGTTCATGTGAGAGCATAGACAAGAAGGGTTTGGACATCTATAAACAAAATTTGGACTGATACTCAAAGGAAGGAAAAATTTCTTAAATTAAAAAATCGTTACTGGTGACAAGACATAGGTTCATCACCACAAGCCTGAGAGTAAATGGCAGAATATGGAATGAAAAAAATCTTCAATCACCAGGTAAGAAAAAGTTTAAAAATTACCCATCAGCTAGAAAATTGATTGCAGTTTTCTGGGATTCTCAAGGACCCGTATTGGAACACTATCAGGAAAAATGTTCAGCAATTAACAGTGCTCATTACAGTGAGGTGCTCACCGAAGAACTGAAGCCTACGCTTTGAACTCAGAGGACTGCTAGCCAAGGGCATTGTGATCTTGCATGACAGTGCACTTCCACACACCTCTGCCCACACTGTTGACACAGCAAAATCTTCGTTTTGAGGTATTGAAGCATCCTCCCTATAGTCCTGGTCCTGCTCCATCATAGTTTCACCTGTTTGGGTCTCTGAAAGCAACTCTTTGAGGATGAAGGTTCACCTCTGATGAAGAAATGAAGACAGCAATGCGTCGTGGCTCGCAGCTCAGCTTAAAACATTTTTAAATAAAGGAATATGAAAGCTTGTTGACAGACGGACACAGTGTATTGAAAAGCAAGGAGATTGTGTTGAAAAATGATGTATTTGTCTTTTCTAAAAGTTGATTAAAATAAATTATACAGCCAGAGTACAGATAATTTTTGACTCACCCTCACACATTTAGTTAGAGAACATAGTTTGCGTGATACTGATTCTTTGATATTTTGGACTCGTTTTGTCTCTGGAACAAACTTTTATTTTTTGAAATATATTTATCTCTTTTAACATTTAAATTAGTAAATAATTCTGAAGTGGGAATTATTTTCCCCTGGTCTTTTGAAGATCTTATTTTCTATTATCTTTTACTATCCATTATAGTTGTGATATGTTTGTTATCTATGTAATGTCCGTTTTATTGCAGTGTCTCTTGTATTTGTAATACTTGAGTTTGAAAATTATTCTGAGCCATTATCTCTTCAAATATCTATTCTTATCCATTCTTTCTGGTTTAAAACCCACAATGTGTTCTCTTTGTCTCAACTTTGTGTCAAGTTTCTCTTTTTCTTCTCTCAAGTCTTTTAACCTCCCATTATTTCTTTGCTGCATTCCAAAGAGTTTCTTCAAATCTGGCATACAGTTCATTGATTCTGTTTTCAATTGAGTTCAATGTATTTAACCTAGTCAGTGAGCATTTAATTAAATGAGTATACTTAAAAATTCCTTAAGTTTGATAAAAAAAAAATTCTGCTCTTTTTTATGACATGTTCTTTTCTTATACTCTCTTTAATCATTTCAGTCATAACAATATCATAGTCTTTTGCTGATTTTTGCTTTATTGTCCCAAATTCCCAGCTGCTAATACCTCTATTGGAGTCCTGGTGTGGTGCTGTGGGTTAATGCGCCAGACTGCAAAGCTGTTTGAACTGCAAAGTTGGCAGTTCAAGCTCACCAGCTGCTCCTCGGAAACCCTGTATAGAGTCGCTATGGGTCAGAATCGACTCAAGAACACTTAACAACAACAACAACAATACCTCTATTGTATCTGCTAATTCTCATTCATGGATTATTCCTTTCTTGTTCTGTGACCTCATCTTAAGCTAGACTTTCTGTGCCCCTCCTGCAGTATTCCTTTGCCAATGAGGTTGGCCTATCAGAATAGGTTTTATTTTCTCTAATATTTTTTTTTTTTGAACTAATTTTAGACTTAGAGAAAAGTTGCCAAAATAGTACAGACAGGTCCCACATACCCTTCACCCAGTTTTCCCTAATGTTAGCATCTTACATTACCATAGAATTAGCAAGACCAGGAAATGAACATTGTTTGTTTGTTGTTAGGTCCCAACTCATAGGTACCCTATGTACAACTGAATGAAACACTGCCCAGTCCTGCACCATCCTCACAATCTTGTGATGTTTGAGCCCTTTGTTGCAGCCACGATGTCAATCCATCTTGTTGAGGGTCTTCCTCTTTTCCACTAAACCCTCTACTTTACCAAGCATGATTTCCTTCTCCAGGAACTGGTCCCTTCAGATTACATGTCCAAAGACTATGAGAAAAAGCTTCACCATCCTCCCTTTAAGGAGCATTCTGTCTTCTGTCTCTACTTCCTCTAAGACAGATTTTTTTTTTTGCCAACATCATAATTCAAATGTATCAATTCTTCTTTGGTCTTTCTTATTCATTGTCCAGCTTTTGCTTGCATATTATTGTTGTTAAGTGCCATTGACTCAGTTCCAACTCATAGCAACCCTGTAGAGGGTTTCCAAGGAGCAGCTGGTGGGTTTGAACTACTGACCTTGGAGTTAGCAGTCCAGTACTTATGCTACGGTACCACACCCGGACTCCATTAGACAACTGAAAATACCATGGCATGAGTCAGATGCAGCTTCATAATCATAGTGACCTCTTTGCTTTTTAACATTTTGAAAGAGGTCTTTTGCAGCACATTTGCCCAATGAAACCCATTGTTTGATTTCTTGAGTACTGCGTCCATGGACATTGATTGTGGATCCAAGTAAAGTGAAATATTTGACAACTTCAGACTTTTCTCCATTTCTCCTGATGTTGCTTATTGGTCAAGTTGTGTAGGTTTTTGTTTCTTTGCATTGAAATGTAATCCATACTGAAGGCTGTAGACTTTGGTCTTCATCATTAAATGGTTTAAGCCCTCTTCACTTTCATCAAGAAAGGTTATGTCATATGCATATCACAGATGTTGATGAGTCTTCCTCCAATCCTGAAGCCAAATTCTTCTTCATATAGCTCAGCTTCTGAGATTGTTTGCTTAGCATACAGATTGACTAAGTGCATTGGTAAAATACTCTAAACTAAAAGCCTTATTTGAATTTCACCAAATTTTCACAAACCTTCCTTTTCTGTTCCAGGGTCTTATTCAGGATCCTACATTTTATTTGGTGTCCTGGTGTGGTGCGGCAGGATAATGCACCAGACCGTAAGGCCATTTCGAACTGCAAGGTCGGCAGTTCAAACACAACAGCTGCTCCTCTGAAATTATATACAGCATGGCTATGAGTTGGTACCGACTCGACAGTACTTAACAACAACAACATTTTATTTAGTTGTTATTTCTTTTCTGTCCTCTGCAGTCTGGAACAGTTCTTCAGCTCTGCTTTTCTGGAAGACCTTGTATCTCACGACCTTGATACTTTTGAAGAGGATTGATCAATTATTTTGTTGACAGTCTCTCCATTTGGGTTTTTCTAATGTTCTTTCATGATTAGACTGATGTGAATACCATAGAAATAACGGTGCATCTTTCTCAATATCAAGAGGTTTGTGATGTCCATATGTTGACCTTGATCACTTGATTAGGGTGGTGTCTGCCAGTTTCTCCCTTGTAGTTACTTACTTTCCCTCTGTGGTGGTGTTAAGTGCCATCAAGTTGGTTCCAACCCATAGCGATCCTGTATAGGGTTTCCAGGGAGCGATTGGTGAGCTTGAACCGCTGACCTTTCAGTTCAAACCAACTTTGCAGTCCAGTGCATAAGCCCACAGCACCCACCTAATAAAAATCTTGAGGGGAAGTACTTTCAGACTACACAAATCTGTTTCTCCTCAAATTTTCACCCACTGATTTTAGCCTCCAACACTAGATCTTTCAGGGCAGTTTTGAGTTTGCTACTCCAGGCTGGCTTATAACTGGTCTTTTAATTTCATTTAAGTTTTGATGTTAATTTATTGCCTTGGCTCTTTCTACAGCAAGTAAGTGAAATAAATTTGTACCCCAATCTTTTATTTAGGCAGAATGTTGGCTTTGCGTTTTATGAGATAACATTATTTTGCTCTCAGAGACAGCATAGAAAAACTTCCCTGTCATCTCACTTGGCCAATGGATAGAGTTTATTAGTCCTTCTTTCATTGCGGATGCAGCCTTTTACAGTTTCAGCTTTATGCACAAGTCTCATGTGTAGGATTTCCAAATTGCTACCCTTCTTGCCAGAGCCTTTCTTGTATGCCTAAGTGAGCATTAAAATCCAAGCCCATACTTTTTAAAGGGCTTAATCCCCTCCCCACCACCCCCACCAGCTGCTACCCTGTTAGCTTACACACCTTTGTCTCTGTTAGCTCTCTCTTTGCCTTTTGTACCTGGGAAATTTTCCTTCCTTTTTTTTTTTTGCCAGCTCAGCCATATAATTGGTGTCTAATCTACCATTTTGCCACACACAATTTTCTACTGTACCATAAGGAGGACTCTCTAAAATTACATTGAGAAACTACTGACCCGAACCATTACGATTTGGGAATGTCACATCACTGTCCATATCTGTGCTGAAATCCTGTGTTGAAATGGATTTGGCTTTGATCATGTAGGCCTAGTTAAAATCAGTTCCAGTATTTAAAAATCTTAATCACTCTCAGACGTTTCACTTTCTATTTTTGAAGCATATCCATTCTTATAACCTTGAGTTTTATGGGATGCTAGAAAAAATTCTTGGCATTTTAGAATAAATAAACCATAGAATATTGTGCCAAAACAGATAGACTATTTTGTATGTTTCTAAAGAGTGGAAAAAGGACCAACTCTCTTTCTCCTGAGGTTTTATATATATATATATACTGTGTTTATTCTACTTCTTTTTCCATGATTATATACTTGTGGGAGTGAGCAAATCATTAACAGGGAGACCACTATTTTATCCAAAATACAATGTTAATTGTCTCTTTTCTAAATGAAATTTCTAAGCATAAAAGCCAAACATATGTGTGTCCATTTAGTTGCTAATAAATTACTACATTAGTGCCACCCACACTTTTTTCTTTAATCAGATTTCAAATTTTGACTTTTTAAATGGGAACAGCAACTGAATGCTAGTTTTTAGTTTCTCAGGGGCAAAACTATGATGTCAAAATGATATGATACTGCAGACTGGGTTAGAGGGGGGTGATAATTGAGCCACCATAGGGCAGACCCTACCTGACTAGTTTTTATTCAAGACAATTTGGGAACCCAAAAATCCTAGGTGTGGAAGCATAACTCACAGTGCAGTGTTTACCCATGTATGTTTATCATTCATTCATTCAATAAACATATATTGGGTATCTCCTTTATGTTGTCAGGTCCCATAGTGGGTGATGGAGCTTCTGAGATGAGTGAGTAACCTGACACTGGGGAGCATCAACTTCATTTGTAGCTTTGCCCTAATGGTTCTGGGCTAATCTGGATCACTGCCTTCCCACCCCATTTTGGAGGGGGTTTATCCTTGTTTTCCAGTTTTCTTTTGCTCTCCACCCCGTGAAGACATGGTACAGATTCCACTTCTGATACTAGGATATCCCTGACTATTTAGTGCACCATGATCCTTGCGTCTTAGAACTCATTACATTTATGATTGGGGCCACTCAGGATGTATTTTATTCCCATGTGCATACCAATTGAGGAATGGATGAATGGACAAAGGTGGTGGGGCCTTTTGTTTGGATTTGATTTTTACTCACTTAGAAGTTAGGATCTGATTGACAGGGCATTCCTAGTCCTATTTTCACATTTCTTGAAGGTCAGTTCATTCTACCACTTACTAATAATTATAATAATAGCTAACACATGCTGTTTAAGGAGGTCTGGTTGCGTAGTGGTTACGAATAGGGCTGAGAACCTTAAGGTCAGCAGTTCGAAATTACCAGCCGTTCCATGGAAGAAAGATGAGGCTTTCTGCTCCCGTAAAGATTTACAGCCTTGGAAACCCTGTACAGGGTCGCTATGAGTCAGAACCGACTCAACGACACTTAACAACAACAACATATGCTGTTTACCACATGATAAGTACTATACTAAACAGTTTCTAGATCACAGCTCACTTAACCTTCACAGCCATCCTACAAAGCAAGCACAATTATTCCCAGTTTTCACATGAAGAAACAGGCACAGAGAGCTTAAGGAACCTATTCAAGATCACACATGAAGTTGTAGAGCTAAGATTTGCACCAGGTAATCTAGCAATTTCACCATGAGTTAAGATTTAGAAATTGTTGTTGTTGCTGTTGTTAAATGCCATCGAGTTGATTCCAACCCATAGCAACCCTGTATAGGGTTTCCAAGGAGCAGCTGGTGAGCTTGAACCGCTGACCCTGCAGTTCAAACGGCTTTGCAGTCTAGTGCATTAAGTTAAATTTGACTCGCCTTCAGGAGATTATGGGGAAGAGTGAATGAGTTAACTAACATATGGTAAATACTAAGCCAGAAAATGCCCAGGGACATAAGTTTCATTCACCTCTCCTTAACCTCTTACCCACATGGAACTTGGGTCTAGATAGCATATGCTGTTCCCGAAAGGCTCAGAAATTAAATCTATCAACCGTTAGAGTTTTGAAATCTTCCTTGATTCTGCCCTTTCTGGAAGGCTGTCTTCTGGAATGAGAACACTTGGGGCAGTAGTGAAAAAACTTCCCTAGGTATAGATGCCTTCAGTTTTTCTTCCCACTATTCTCTGCATTTTTATATTATATTTCAAAAATGGATTTCAGGAATGCTACAGACATGGAAACAATTGTACACTATAAAAAGGATATAGAAATAATATTAAATGAAATTAGGAAAGGGTAGATCTAGGAGTGGAACTGACACAGAGTAATATTTATTAGATGTTAGATGTTAACCACTGAAATGTCTCTGAGCTACCTAACCAGGGTAGTACAAAATACACCATGATCAGTTACACGACTCATGGTGTTTATAAAGCCCCAAGAAGCCTGTTACTTACAAGGAATCAGATGCAGAGCCCAAGAGAGACATTCTCCACTGGTCACTCAGAGAGGACCCTCTGGTAAGCAGGTGGTATTCTCAGTAGCGTGTCCAGAGAGATGAACTCCAGGTGGCTGTTGCTGATAATATTTCTCAGAAGAAAATGATAGTTGTGGGGATTGCAATCAATATCATAAAACAAAAGGTGGATGAATTGTTAAATGAAAGCGAATTTGCTCTGTAAACTTTCATCCAAATCACAATAAAAAGGTTAGAAAAAAGAAGAAAGTGATGGCATCCCATCAGGATACTGTTCAGTTATCACACTTGTGTGTGTCCAAGTGCCCAACTTGTTGTTGTTAAGTGCCTGTATAGGGTTTCCAAGGAGCAGCTGGTGAGCTTGAACCACCGAACTTGCAGTTCAAATGACTTTGCAGTCTGACTCATTAGCCCACAGCACCACACCAGGACTCCCCCAATTGCCTTAGGTTCAGCTTAACCTGGGAATGATGCCTATTGTTGACTTCTGGAGGAAGGAGGAGAGGAGAAAGAGAGTGCATTATCTGTCACCACAGCTGTGCTGTGTAGCCAATGACTTCACAATCATTGTCATGCAACATAAGCCTTTATTTAGTGCACCTGTTTTGAGATTGGCCAATGGAGGAGGGGAGTCTCAGTTGCATCAACTGGGCCTACCTGTGCTGACTCTTCCATGCACCTCTCTTTGTTCTCCTCCAGGGAGCAGCAGGGTAACCTGAGCAGATCATTGTCACGGTGATGTCATTGTCACAATAATCAGGGAACAAGAAATGCAAAGGGTCTCTTGAGGCCTGTGCTTGGAACTGGCACGTTTTCATTTCCACATCATTCGGTTGTCCAACACAACTTTTGTGAATGATCCCAGAGTCAAGGAGCAGGGAAATAAGTTGTTTCCCTTTAGAGATAGAACTGCAAAGTCATATAAGAAAGGGTGTGGCTACAGGAAGGGCTGAAACATTGGAGGCAGGGATGCAGTATACTGTGAGACGGAAATGGTTGTGGACCAAAAGGTCAGCAGCATGGAAGTCCCTGCTCTGCCTGCATCTGCTGCTCTCCCTGCAGGTTGAAGTTACCTCTGCAGGAGGCTTGGGCATTAAGGAGCTGTGGCTGTGGCTGGTCAAGGCTGCTTCAAATTAGTACCACATGTAGTAGTGACCATTCTGTGTCTTTGATAGGGAATCTGACTGGGGCCTCTGAGGTGGCAAGATATTTAGATTTGGAATTGATAGCCAGCTTCTCCATTTTTATTTTCTTAATCGACTTATGCTCTCTTTCCCTTTATTTTTTTCCCCACAAGTATCAATGCAAAACACTTGATAGATAGACTAATTTACCTGATTTTTTTATTTAGAGTTATTTACACACTACTTACTGATGAAGATCCTTCACTGTAGATTTCTCCTCACTGTAAAGAAAACAAAAATCTTCACTACTGGCCCAATAAATAACATCATAATTAATGGAGAAAAGATTGAAGTTGTCAAAGACTTCACTTTGCTCAGATCCACAATCCACACTTAAGGAATCAGCAGTTAAGAATTCAAACCACATACTCTATTAGGAAAATCTGTGCATGGCTTTAAAGTGTTCAAGTGCGAAGATGTCAGTTTGAGGACTAAGGTGCATCCTGACCATGATATTTTCAGTCGCCTCATGTGCATGTGAAACTTGGACAGTGAATTTGGAAGACTATAGAAGAATTGATGCATTTGAGTTACGGTGTTGGAGGAGAATATTGAAAGTGCCGTGGACTTCCAAGAGAACAAACAAATCTGTGTTGGAAGAAGTACAGCCAGAATGCTTTTTAGAAGCCAGGATGGTGAGATTTTGTCTCTCATAATTCGGGCATCTTATCAGGAGTGAAGTTGTCAAAGACTTCATCTTGCTCGGTTCAACCATCAACACTCATAGAAGCAGCAGTCAAGAAATCAAACAGCGCATTGTATTAGGCAACTCTGCTGCACAAGATCTCTTTAAAGTGTTGAAGAGCAAAGCTGTCAGTTTGAGGACCAAGGTGTACCTGACCATGGTATTTTCAATAACCTTACATACATGCGAAAGTTGGACAGTGAATAAGGAAGACTGTAGAAGAATTGATACATTTTAGTTATGATGTTAGAGGAAAACGTTGAAAGTACCATGGACTGACTGCCAAAAGAACAATCAGATGTGTGTTGGAAGAAGTACAGTCAGAGTGCTCCTTGGAAATCAGGATGGTCAGACTTCGTCTCTCATACTTTGGACATATTGTCAGGAGGGACCAGTCACTGGAGAAGGATATCATATTTGGTAAAGTGGAGGGTCAGAGAAAAAGAGGAAGACCACCAATGAGATGGATTGGCACAGTGGTGTCAGCAATGGGGTCAGGCTTAGCAACGATTGTGAGGTTGGCTCAGAACTGGGCAGAGTTTTGTTCTATTGTGTATAGGGTTGCTATGAGTTGGTACTGACTCGATGGCAACTAGCAACAACAACAACAAAAAACTCAGGAATGACCAGTCCCTGGAGAAGAACATCATGCTTGGTAATGTGGTGGGTCAGCAAAAAAGAGGAAGACCTCCAATGAGATGGCACAGTGGCAGCAGCAATGGGCTCAAGCAGAACAATTGTGTGGCTGTTGCAGGATTGGGCAGTGTTTCATTTTTTGTGCATAGGGTTTTTATGAGTTAGAACTGACTCAATGGCACCTAACAACATTTATAAGTGATGATGTCAGCATATGGAGTTCTTTTCCCACATTATAAGTGCTGTATTTAGTGCTGGTGTTCTATGGTTACGCTCTAGGATTCATAGAACATAAGCACAGTGTTTGAAAACAAGGAGGCAGGAACAAGTCCCCAGTATGTTTATCTGGACAGAATATTATTTCTTATTGACACTGCAAAGTTTAAAAGTATTCATCAATGTCAACGTGGGATCAGGTAGATTGACTAGGTGATGCTTGTGACTTCTGATTCAGATAAGAGATTCAGTCCTCATCCCAGTGTTGGCCTCTCCCAAGCTCAGAATTCTTCATTGAAAAACCCAAAACAATTCTAAAAATAAGCAGTGAGGATAAAATATAGGAAATTTGCCTACATCATACTTGGGTAAATTATTTTATTCTTTGATGGGTTTATATTTATTCCTTTTCTAATGTTTTCTACATAGGAGAGACTCAGTTAACCTAGTGACAATTGGTCGGTTGAACAAAAGATAAGACAAAGAGTCTATTTGATTATGTGGTTCTAGGAAAGGACCTCTCCCCACCAAGACTGACTAGGAAGAAAAGCTTGGTGATCTACTTCTGAAAACTCAACAAATGAAAACTTTATAGATCACAGTGGTCCGATGTGCACCAGGCAGCATTGATTTACATGGTGTTGCCATGAGTTGAGGGCCAACTTTACAGGGAAAGGCCACTGCTAACAGTTCCTCACATTGTACATCTCGCAACTCTGGGGATGCCAATTTTTACTCTGCCATTTGTCCTTTTCTTTTCCTATCAAGCACCTACTCTAAATATGGTCGCTTACTTTCCAAATTACAACTTGTCTTCTTCCTCCCTCCCCCTTTCATATTGACGTGGGCACATTTATTTAGGATGCACATGATTAGGCGATCCTCCACTTGCTACCTCCCTCTCGACCTCCCACAGACACACACACCCCATCTGTGCCAGCGCCTGTGCAATTTTGTGACTCCCAGCCACCCACCAATGCCTGGACTTCTATAGGCCTCTTTGCAAAGTCACATAAACAGAGAAAAACTAATCTGCGTAGCATGCAAGAATCCACACAGATTCTGAAAGTGACTTATTATATTAAAAGACAACAGAAAAAGAGGTTTTGCTTATTTGTTTGTTTTTAAACTAGCTATATTATAGTTTCAACAAGAGCAGACAAAGTAAATGCTTTTATTTATTAAAAAGAGTTTTGTTTTGTATTTTTGCAATATCTCATTGCAGGCTGGGGGTTAAGAGTTAGAAGGCACCTCAACATTTATTGGATTGTCACTGTGTGTCAGACACAGTGCAAGGAAAGTGATAGATATAAATTATCTTACTAATCTTCATGGGAGGCCAGGAGGTAATTATTATTGTTGTGCCCTTAAGTTCAGAGAAGTCCATGATGCTCAAGATCATCAGCAAGTAATTGGTGGAGCTGAACTCTAAGCCAGGTTCTGTGCCTCTGATCCTTTCATTGAACATTAAATATGTGCCTCCATGAAATAATTGGCTTTTTCAATTCAAAGCCTTGTGAAATCAAAGCTTCACTGCAGGAAGTCTCAGAGGTAGTGGGAACTTTGCATGTAGCGATGAGTGAAAGCCTCCATATTAGGGAAGGACAGCAACACTAGTAAGAAATGAAAAGCAGGCTATTTTGAGAGACAAACAGACTGAAAGAGGTTAAGAGTTGTATGAAGGTATCTAAAATACATATTTTCTGAATTAAAAAGTAAGCAGGAGACACCGATAAGAGACTGGACATTATAGAAAACTGGATAGTAAATCCGAGAACTATCTTTAGAAACACCCACAAACAGAGCAAAATAAGGAATTCAAACAATGAAATGGACGAAGAACAGAAAGGGAGGCTGAGAGGGAGCTGAGCAAATGGAATTAAAGTTAATAGTTAAAGATAGTATTTTAAAACTCATGTCTTAATCTTTAAGAAAATTATATCTGAATATTGAGAGAATTCAGTCTTATCTAAGCAAAATATATGAAAAGAGATCATTAGATAAAGCTTGGTAAAAATTTAAAGGACCATGTATAAAGAAGGAAAGAATCAGGTAAGCATCAAAGACAGCCGTACACACAATAAAGCTTAAAAACAATACCAGGGACAGCAGAAATCAATGACAAAAACATAAATATTTGGCATCACACAATGCGAGGAGACAATAAACTTCCACTGCTTTCATGGTAAACAAATTGGGAATAAATTGTTTTTTATATACGGGAACAATAGAAATGTTTTAAATTTCCAAGCAAGTAGAAAATAGAAAGGACCAATAGTTTCCTTAATAAATTATTCAAAGTAGTAAATTACTTTAATAAATTCATCTATAACATGAAGATAAAATAAAGAACTCAAGGCAGAGGCCATCTGAACTAAAAACTGCAACAGCATCGAATATTAAAATACTTCATATACTCAGGTTTGAATTTGAAGATAAAATATTTCAGGGATATGAGCAGTATCATTAAAAAATTTTAAATGAAGGTGGTGGTGGTGGTTATGTGCTGTGGAGTCGGAACCGACTCATAGCGACCCTGTACAGGGTTTCCAAGGCTGTAAATCTTTACGGGAGCAGAAAGCCTCATCTTTCTCCCGCGGAACACATGGTAGTTTCAGACTGCTGACCTTAAGGTTCGCAGCCTAATTTGTAACCACCACACTACCAGAGTAGCATGGTTTATGCTGTAGGTAAAATAACTCAGGAAAAAAACTGAGGAAGCTAAGGGCTGAATTCTTCGTAGACTATGTTGTTGTGCATTATTGAGCTGTTTGTGACTCATAATGACCCTGAGGCTGTAAATTCCTACCAGAGCAGGAAGCCTCATCTTTCTCCCTTAGAGTGGGTGGTGATTCAAAATCCCGATCCTATGGTTAACAGTCCAATGTCTAACCCCCTACACCACCAGGGCTTCTCATATACTATCTTGAAAGTAAAATTACATCCCACCCTTATCTCAGATAATTAGGTAAATATAGGTTTAAAATATTTAGGGGTAATTTCAAGTTACGTAAGAATTGAATTGATCAAGAAACTGAAGGCAGAGATGATAGGGTGAACAATTGCTAGATCAATACTCTTGAGAGTACATTTCCTGTAACTGCTGTAACAAATTACGCTCGAAATAACTGAAATTTAGTCTGGCACAGTTCTGGAGGCCAGAAGTCGAAACACAAGGTGTCCACAGGGCAACACTTCCTCCAAGGGCTGTAAGAAAGAATCCTTCTTCGCCTAGCATTCCTTGGTTTATAGCAGCGTAGCTCCAGTCTCTGCCTTCATCTTCACATAACCTTTTCCCCTCTGTATCTATGTGTCTCAAATTTCTTTCTCTATTCTTTTATGAATACATCAGCCATTAGGGTTAGTGCTTACCCTAAATCCAGGATGACCTTTGCAAAAAAAAAAAAAAAGACAACTAACCGTCACTCTACTTAGCTGGGTTTGATAAATTCATTGCAATAGCCATATACAACTCAGAGACAATACTCATGATTATGGGGTTTATTAGGAATGCTACAGATTACAATGCAGGATCAGAAAATGTTCAAGGCATTCTTGTTCCAACCAAGACAGCCTCTCTTCTCTCTGCCCAGCCAATGTTACAAAACTTTTAGGGCTTGCTGACAAGTGATCACAAGAAACATCACGCCACCATAAGCTTCAGCCTGAAGACACTGTGGCTGTGGTTCCGTGGGTCACCAAAAAAACACTGTGGCTGTGGTTCTGTGGGTCAGCAAAACTAGCCCTCCCACTTAAGTGCCTAGAGACACGGCACTCTACAATCAAGCCTCATGCCCAAAGTCATTCAGCTTGTTTTGCTCTGTGGGCTGGGAAGCTCTGTCTCACCCTCTGGCTGTTGGCTCTTCTATTGCTGCTGCTTCTCCTCAGCCAGTCCTTTGGTGTGTTTTCTGTCCCTGGATTGAAGTCAGTGCGCAGGGATCTCCAGATCCAAAGGATATGCTCCACGCCTGGTTTTTCTACTTTGGTTGTGAGATTCCCCACGCCTACTTCTGAGATGACTCATTTTATACCCTTATTAGAGTTTCAAGTTTTTATAATCACAGTTAACTCTGTTAGCAATCATTTACAATTGAATCATTTCATTCTATCGATATCTTCAGCAGGGCAAAAATGTTGTTTGGTGGGAGTTACAGACTATCGCTAGAAGAGGCATTAAAGAATTCAGTACACTGCAACCTCATATTGAGATTTAAAAAAAAAAACACAAAAAAAAACATCTTCAAAGACCCTATTGCTAAAGAAGGTCGCACTCACAGGTAGAAGGGTTAGAGTTTGGACATACCTTTTTGGGACCCTTAACCCACTACATTGAGGAAGCAGTGAAGGATGGGCCCAGTTCTGCCTTCTCCCATTCCCACAACCGATGTCTCTAACCTCATTCTTAAGCCACTAACCTCAACATTTTCCTCCAACTCATACCAGAAAACCTGATGTCCAAATTAACAGAAGAAGTAGAAGTTCTGGTATGCAGACTGGTATGCATTGCTCCATGCCCACACCCACAGCTGTGTGTTTTGCCTTTCTCATCTCAGTAAAAAAGGTGTCCATCTTCTTGTCCAGTACTACCTTCTATGGTGGCCTTGCCTCCCATATACTCAACAAGAAACCAGGGCCCATCCTAGGCCAGGCACAAATGACTCTTGTTTATGCCTCTCAGATCCATCCTCTGTCCCCATTACCTCTGTCTCAGCAGCCCTCGTTCCACCTCCACATTGCATCCTAAATGTTCTTTCTGATGTCAAACTTTATTCACATTGCTCTCTTGCTCAATACTTTTCAACATATTCCCTTCACCTTTGGGAGAAAATCTGGATGCCTCAGCATGGCCCACATGTACCCACCTTTCAGATCTCTAACTTATCTGTTGCTCTGCTTCCACTATGTTCTAATCACGGTAAGAACTCTGACCATCTAGCTCAAATCATGACTAACATTTACTATTTAGTTCCTCATCTTAGTTCTGTCACTTAGTTCATCATCTGTAAAATGTGAATAATCAAAGTTTCTACTTTAGAGGGCTGTTGTGAGGATTAAATGAGCTCATACATGTGAAGCATTGAGATCAGATCTGATATATACTGCATGTGAAGCATTGAGATCAGATCTGGTATATACTGTTGTTGTTATTGTTGTTACAAGCTGCTGAGTTGCGCCAACTCTTACTTACAGTGACCACATGCACAACAGAACAAAACACTACCCAGCCTTGCGCCATCTTCACAATTGTTATGTTTGAGTTCATTGTTGCAGCCACTGTGTCAATTAATCTTGTTAGGAATCTTCCTCTATTTGCCTGACCCTCTACGTTAGCAAGTATGATGTTCTTTTCCAGGGACTGGTCCCTCCTGATAACATTTCCAAAGTACATGAGTTGAAGCCTTACCATCCTTGCTTCTAAGGACCAGTCAAGCTGTACTTCTTCCAAGTTATGTTTGTTTGTTCTTCTGGCAATCAATGGTACTTTCAAAATTCTTCAGTGAGGCACTTGAAAATACCCTTGCTTGGGTCAGGTGCACCTTAGTCCTTAGAGTGACATCTTTGATCTTAAACACTTTGAAGAGGTCTTTTGCAGTAGATGTGCCCAAAGCAATACATTGTTTGATATCTTGACTGCTTCTTTTATGAGCATTGATTGTGAATCCAAGTAAAATGAAATCCTGGACAACTTCAATCTTTTCTCCATTTACAACGATGTTGTTTATTGGTCCATTTGTGAGAATTTTTGTTTTCTTTACGTTGAGGTGTATTACATACTGAAGGTTGTATTCCTTGATCTTCATCACTAAGAGTTTTAAATTCTCTTTACTTTCAGCAATCAACGTTGTGTCATCTCCTTATTGCAGGTTGATAAAGATCCTTTCTCCAGTCCTGATGCCATATTCTTCTTCATATAGCCTCTTGGATTATTTGCTCAGCATACAGATTGAATAAGGGTGGTAAAAGGATAAAACCTGATTGTAGACCACTCAGTAGCCCCTTTGTACTAGTTATCTAGTACTGCTGTAGCAGAAATACCACAAGTGGATAGTTTTAACGAACAGAAATTTACTGTGAAAAATTAAGTGTTCTGGATTTCCCGTTCTTTGCAATGTTATCCATAGTTTATTATAATCCATGCAGTCAAATGCCTTTGCATAATCAATAAAACACACATAGACATCTTTCTGGTATTCTCTGCTTTTAGCCAAGATCCATCTGATCTCAGCAGTGATAACCCTCTTTCCAAGTCCTCTTCTGAATCCAGCTTGAATTTCTGGTAGCTGTCTATGGATGTACTGCTGCAACCAGTTTTAAATTATCTTCAGTAAAGTTGTACTTGCATGCAATTATGATATTATTTGATAATTTCTGTATTACACTGGATCACTTTTCTTTGGAATGGGCACAAATATGGATCTCCTCCAATCATTTGACTTGGCATAAATGAGTGAGCTCCTTCAGAGCTGCATCAGTTAGTTGAAACGTTTCAATTGGTATTCTGTCAGTTGCTAGAACCCTATTTTTTTACAAATGCCTTCAATGCAACTTGGACTTCTGCCTTCAATATCATTGGTTCTATTTTTTAACTTTTTTTTTTTTTTAAATGAACATACATTTATTTTCTCATGGATTAAGAGGCTAGAAATCCAAACTCAGGCTACTGGTTGGATTGGAGCCCCTCTCTCCCTGTGGTCTCTAGGGAAAATCTTGGTCTCTTTTTCCTCCTGTTTGGTTCTTTTTAATTTTATTTTATTTTTAAGTTTTTATTGTGAGGTTTACATGGGAGAACATCAGCTTTACACTCATCCTATTGTATTTCATTTCATTGCAATGATTACAATCCCCTCCATGCATCATCAAATAACCAAAGGGTACACCACACAGGACCACCACCACCCCTGGCCGCCAGTACACAGCCCTTCTCCCTCCCTGAGTCCAGTGTCCCCAGTCGCTCCATCTGTCCCCATCATCGTCTCTGTCTCCATCCCTGATGTCACTGCCTCTCAGGGTAGGGTCCCACTCTCCGTTCTCCTCACTTGATGGTCCCAGGGACCTCTGCTCCTGGGCTGCAAAATCAATCACTCAGCTCCTTTTGTCAAAAAACATCTACCTCTATATTTCCTACCTTCACAGTCAGTCCTGATGGCAGTTATTCACTATTGTACCACAAGAGTCTTATCCCCATTTCCTTTCGCCAGCCCAGTCCCAACAGATTGGAAATCATTCAGTGGTGATTCTACCTTCCTCTGCCCCCTCTGGAACAAGGCTCTCTCTTGAAAGCTTGTAAGCCAGTCACTTCTTGCCTTTATAGGCCCCCCATTTTGGGTAGCCAGTGTCTAAGTTGCTCATCCCTGTCAACCCTGTGTACTGAGGGGGGTGGGAGTGATCCTTGCTGTAAAGATTCGTTCCCTTTTTTGAACTACTACATCCATAAGTATGGGTAAAGTTCATCAAATTGTAGCAGGTTACTCTCCCCCACCCCCTTCTTTCTTCTTCTAGTCAAGTTCTGATCATCCAGCCATCGAAACCAGGTCAGGTGGGTACTATCTGCAAGTATGGGTGTTCTTGGAGCCTCTCCCCTCACTTCATATCAGCTGGATGCATCGCTCTCTGCTCTAGTCCTCTGTGGCCATGTCACTGCCTCTGGGCCCAGGAGTCCCCAGGTCTTGCCATACTGCTGGCCATCCAGGTCTCCACCCAGGTTCTCAGGGGTCTATTGAATGTGGTTGGGCTTTGCTCACAACTTCACTGTTGTTCTTTCCCCCTCTTCCCCTTATCACTGACTAGCGTGGTCACCATCCAGATCACATGCCTGCTCACGTATTCCCCTTGAGTCTCAGTCTTGGAAGGGGGTTTGCTCTGATGGGTCCCAACCACTTGCCTTGATGGCTCCTGGGCAAACAGCTTACTTGTTCTTGTAGTAATCAGTCAGACTGCCATTATTGTTTTGGATTTTTCCTGCCGGTCTTTCTTTCACGAAGTATCTTCTGTTCTTCTAGCCTCTCCAGGCTGGTCTTACTTGTCCTTTCCAGTGGAAATTTCCTACCTCAGTCGGTTCTGAATGGGGTTCTGGATTCCACCTATGGTCTTGTGCAATGTAAAGGCTCTACAGGAAGCCTCTTTCACTAGGAAACTTCTACCCCCTTTAAGGTATTCCAATCAGTTATAAGCTGAAGATGGACTTACAAGCTTTCTGTAGTGATGATTCTGGCTGTTCCTTTCTACCCCCCTCAAGTGTGTATTTTACAATGGTAGGCAAGGGAAACCAACATTCAAGACAGCCAAGCATCTTAACATTGCCCCTTCAAACCATGCCTCAATCCCTGTATCCCAGAGCCCTGTTGTTCCAAGGTTGTGCATACATATTTACCTCTGTCCCACTTAACCCATACGAACCAGCCTAACTGTTCTCCCATCAGCCTTGTTCTTCCATTTCCCTCCCACTTCTTGTGTATTGCCCCCCCGCCCCCGCACCCAAGCTATCCTGTGTCTATTCCCTACTTTGTGTTCTATCTTCCCCTCCCTCCCCTTCTCTTATCCCATACATCCTGGTGATCAGCAAATATATGTATAATTTTTCCCCCTTTTAGTGTGGGTTCTTTTTTTTACTTTTACAATAAAGGTCCTATGCAGTATTTCTCCGTTTGTGACTGACTAATTTCACTCAGCATAATGTCCTCAAGGTTCATCCATGTTATGTAGTGGCTTACAGCTTTCTTGTTGTTCTTCAAGGTAGCATAGTATTCCATTGTGTGTATGTACCACAGTTTGTTTATCCATTCTTCAATTGATGGGCACTTAGGCTGTCTCCATCTTTTTGCTATTGTAAATAATGCTTCTATGAACATTGGTATGCATATATCTACTCACGTAATGTATGGCTCGTATTTCTTGTAGGTAAATACCAAGTAGAGGAATTGCTGGATCATAAGGTATTTCTATTTCCAACCTTTTGAGGAAGCGCCATATTGCTTGCCACAGTGGTTGGACCATTTTGCAATCCCACCAACAATGTAGGAGGGTCCCAGTCTCTCCGCATTCTCACCAGCATTTATTGTCCTCTACTTTTTTGATCTTTGCTGTTATTTCTGGTGTGAGATGATATCTTATTGTTGTTTTGATTTGCATCTCTCTAATGGCTAGTGATCGTGAACATTTCTTCATATGTTTGTTAGCTGCCCAGATCTCTTCCTTGGTAAAGTGTCTGTTCATGTCCTGTGCCCATTTTTTTATTGCGTTATTTGTCTTTTTCTTGTAGAGGTGTTGTGGTTTCCTATATATTTTAGAAATGAGTCCCTTGCTTGATGTGTCATTGCAAAAGATTTTTTTCTCATTCTGTGGGTTCTCTTTTTACTCTTCTGATGAAGTCATTTGATGTACATACGTTTTTAATTTTTAGTATGTCCCACTCATCTATTTGGTCTACTTTTGTTTGTGTACTTTTCAAAATGTTTGGTAGTCTGAGTATCCCCTATAATACAGCCCTCACATTTGTCCCTATTTTTTCATTGATGACTTTCATAATTTGGGGATTATATACTTTGCTTCATTACATGGTTGCAATCCCCTCTATGTGCCAACAATTAAGAGCATTTACCTCTAGTCAATTTAACTTTTGCATTCCTCTCTATGTCTCCTGCCACCCCCATCTTTCCTCTGCCAACCTCCCTCCGGTTGTACATTGCCTGCCCCATTGCATGTCTACCCTCGAGCTCATGAATCATTTCCTCCTCCCTCTGAAACTATCATAGGTTGTTTCTTTTATCAATAAACCTCTCCTTTTTTTTTTTTTTCTATGATGGGTAAAACAACAACAAAAACACACAGGAATATATAATTGTTTAAATAACCAAAAGGCACATTCTGGAAGCCAGCCTCCTGGCTGACAGCACACGGTCTTTCTCTTTCCATAATTCTAGAGCCCTCAGCTGCTCAATCTCTCCATACCATCATCACCTCTGCCTCCATCTCTGGTGTCACTGCTTCTCTGGTTAGGGTCCCATGTTCCACGCATGCTCTTCTCTCTTGATGATCCTAGAGTCCTCTGTTCCTGGAATATAAGATTAACTGCTCCTCCCTTTTTGTTATACAACTTCTACCTCTACAGTTGTGACAATTGCATAAATTGCCTTTTTCTTTTAAGATTTTACCCCACCATAATGTCCTTTCTGAAGCCTTCCTCCTCCAAGTAAGTGTATACATTCCAGTCTAGGTGAGAGATACCTTTTCTGAGCTTATGGGCATATTTTCATTGTAGCCCTTTTTGCTGTCTTGTCTATCTCACTGGTCTGAGATGAACCCAGGTTGTGGGTATTGGAGGTTGAATCTAGTCTGTTCCTTTCTCTTTCTTTACCAGTTGATATGACCTGACAAGGCATTAGTACTCAGTATGTGTTTCTTGAAAGAGTGACAAGGAATGTTGTTTGTTAAGTGCCGTCGAGTTAGTTCCAACTCATAGTGACCCTATATAGGATTTCCAAGAAGTAGCTGGCGAGCTTGAACTGCTGCCCTTGTAGTTCAAACCGACTTTGCAGTCCAGTGTATTAACCCACAGCACCACAACCAGGACTCCTGGTGTGACAATGAATGAATCTATACAAAAGTAAGAGACATGCAGACAGAACACAATAAAAGAAAATATAATTTCTTAGCAAATAACAGGAAGCATTGTTCAAGTTTATTAGCAATCAAATCATTGTTAACTAAAATGAGACATAATTTTTACTGTCAAATTAAGAAACATTTTAAAAAATGATAACATCTCCTGCTGTGGAATCTGGTAAGTTGATAAAGTTAGCATCATTTTTCAAGATCCACAAAATCGTCCTTTCTTCCAGGAATTGTACTTCTGGAACATTATCCTAAGGGAATAATTTTAAATACAGATACATGTTGACACATTTCTTTTTTTGTTGTTGCTCTTGCTCTCCTATATTATCCAAATTCTCTAAAACTGGAAAAATATTTTCATAATGGAATAAAGTTAATAAATTACATTTTTTAAAGTGTGTGTACAGAAAGAATTGGCAATCTGATTATACTATTCCTAAATGATTATACTATCTGATTGGGAATCTGATTATACAATTCCTAAATGACGGGTGGGGTCCTGGTGTGGCATTGCAGGATAATGCGCTGGACTATAAGGTCAGTTTGAATTGCACGGTCAGCAGTTCAAGCTCACCATCCACTCCTCAGAAATCCTATACAGGGTCGCTATGGGTCGGAACCAACGCCATAGCACTTACTAACAACAACAAATGATGGGTATGAATAAGTTTTTTAATCACTAAGTTGAATGTAAACATGGGGGTGGGGGTGGGGGTGGCAGAAGGCACAAACCTTGTCTTATATCCAGCCAGTGATGTGTTCAGAAAGCAATTGCGGGTTTGTTTGTGGGCCGTTCCTG
>NW_006408580.1:5838226-5904771 GCF_000296735.1 Chrysochloris asiatica
TCTCTCTCTCTCTCTCTCTCTCTCTCTCTCTCTCTCTTTTTTGTTAAGTCTTATTACTCTAGTTACAAAAACTGAGAGACAAATCACGGCAGCATCCCTTAGAAGTTAACAAAATCATACTGTGAGGAGCTGTATAAAACGTTAGTGCCGTGGCCTCAGAGACATGTTGTGTGAAGGCGAAGGTGACTCACCAGATGAGACTTCAAAATAAGTAATAATAATCATAGAACACCAGATCGGTACAACTACAGCGACTTTTTAAAATGCATATTTATTTCCATTAAATAATTATGCAGGAAATCTCAATATCAAGCTTTGGTAACATCTTATTTCAGGTTCTCCCTGAAGTTTTAGTTGGGAAATGTCATGCTTAATGGAAGTTAAGACCTTGGTTTCTGTAGCTGCTAAATTAAACTGAAGTGTGAAATAAATAGTTTGAGGGTTCCTCAGTACATTAAACATAGAATTTATATGAACCCAGCAATTTCTCTCCGAAGATTACATGCAAAATAATTGAAAATAGCACAAACAAAAGTTGGGGCATTATTCATAACAGCCAAAAGGTAGAAACATCTCCAATGCCTATCAATGGATCAACAAAGTGGGGTATAGCCATACAATGGAATATTACTTAGTCCTAAAAATTGCTCATATAATATATGACTGAACCTTGAAAACATTATACTGAGTGAAAGAAGTCAGGCAGACACAAAGGCCACATTTTGTATGATTTCATTTATAGGAAATATTGATTTAGACAGAAAGCAAATTAGTGAGTTCTATGAGCTGGTGGAAAGGGGGAGGGGGAATGACTGAGTAATGGGTACAGGGTTCCCTTTGAAGTCATGAAAATGTTCTGGAATAGATAGTAGTGATGGTTGTACAACATAATGTACTAAATGTCACTAATGGTAAATTTCATACTATGTGTATTTTTTTTTCAAGGGGTGTGTATTTTTTATTTAAATGTCCATTATCAAAAGTTTTCTGTAAAGATTATGCCAATCTCATTCCTACCAACAGTGTACAAAATACAAAGCCTCTGCTATTTTTCTCATGAATACAGTGTATTACCACATTAATTAAAAAAAATAGATTGGGCATTTTTTTTTAACTTTTTATTGTGAATTCAGTGATAACATCAATTTTACACTCATCATTTCATTGCTGCAATGATTACAATCTCCTCCGTGCATCATCATTCAACCGTACTTGCTTCTATTCCCTCTGTTGTTGTTGGGTTTTTGTTTTTTTGGGGGGTGGGATGTACACAGAAACATTCAGGAGTATATAATCATTTGAACAACCAAAGGGCACATTTTGCAAGCCTCCCTCCTGGCTGCTCACCCACAGCCTTTCTCTTTCCGTGGGTCTAGATTCCTCAGCTGTTCTAGCTCTCTATGTTCTCATCTCAGCCTCCACACACTCTGAAACTAAACTTCCTCTTGAAAACTTGCAAGCCAGTCATTTTGTGCCTTTATAGCCACCCCCCCCCCCATTTTAGGTAGCCAATGTCTAAGTTGCCCATCCCTGTCAACCCTGTCTATAAAGGGGATAGGATTTATAATTGATGTGAAGACTCTTTACCTCTCAGTTGGCTTTTTGAGCTACTACATCTATAAGAATAGATCAAATTCATAAAATTGTAGCAATTTACACTTGTTTCCTTCATCAAAAAAAAAAATTTTTTTTTTTAATCTTCCTCTAGTTAAGTTCTGCTATTCATAAGGTTTTCAGTGACTGAATATTCAGAAGTGGTTCGTCACTCCTTCTTACTAGTCTGTCTTTGTCTGGAAGTTCATCTGAAACCTGTCCACCATAGGTGACCCTTCTGGTATTAAAAATACTGGTGGCATAGCTTTCAGAATCACAGCAACTCACAAGCCACCACAGCACGACAAACTGATTGTCAGGAGGGACCAGTCGCTGGAGAAGGATATCATGTTTGGTGAGGTGGAGGGTCAGAGAAAAAGAGGAAGACCCCCAATGAGATGGATTGGCCAAGTGGCAGCATCGATGCACTCAAGCGTGGCAACAGTAGTGAGGTTGGCCCAGGATCAGGCAGTGTTTTGTTCTGCTGTGCATAAAGTCACTGTGGGTCGGTACTGACTCGATGGCACCTAACAACAACAACAGTCAAGTTCTGATCATCAAGCCGTCGAAGCTAGGTCAAATGGGTACTATTTACAGGTTTGGGCATTCTTGTGCATCTTCCTTCACTTCATATCAGTTGGCTGCTCTGCTGTCAGCTCTAGTCCACTGTAGCTCTGCCCTTGTCCATGGGCTCAGGAGTCCCCAGGTCTCACCACATTTTGGACCAGCCAGTGGACTGGGCTACTTTTAAAAGTTTTTTGTTAAGAATTCAGTGAAGGCTTACAGAGAAGGTCATTAGTTTTACATTTAACAAATCAAACACTTTGTTTCCTCTCAATGATTGCAATCCCCTCCATGGAACAGCAGTTTTCCTATTTTCCTTTCTGTGGTTCTTATTTCCATTCCACCGTTCTTCCTCTCCCTTCTCAACTTTGTCCTTAGGTAAATGTTGCCTTTTTGATCTTGAATGACCAACCATTCGATGGTGAGCATACCTTACTAGTGCTGTTATTCCCCCTATGTACCTATCTACTGCTTGCCTGAAAATTGGGCCATAAAGGTAAATTCTGTTCAAGACCTGAAGGGTGGTCAAAAGCCACATTCTCAGGTTCCTCCTGACCAGAAAGCCTGGTATTTTTTTTTATTTTTATAATTTTGAATTTAGTTCCACGTTTTCTCCCACTCTGTCTCGGACTAGCTCATGAGCCGGGCATCATCTAGTTCTTCATCTCAGAGTTGCGGTGTTCCATTGGTCCATTGGACTGATTGTTTCCTAGTGTCTTCAAAGCTTTATCACTCTTATTTCTTCTGCACAAGAAGAGACCAATAGGTGCACCATAGATGGTCACTCAGGTGCTTTCAACATCCCAGTCACTATTCTCCAAAATAGGATGTAGAACATTGTCTTTGTGGGCTAATATGGTATGTCAATTGATCACGATGTCTCCCAGGCCCAGCATCTCATTGTCTTAACATGTTTGATAATCTAAGAAGTATCCATCATTTTGTTCCCTGTATGTGCCACCACATCCATAGGTGAGTTTGCAGCAAATATCCTCTTAAAAATCCTTATACATCTGTGGGAATACTCTTACTCTCCCTCACATACCCATTCAGCCTGTGTATCTGTGAACTGGGTTACTTTTTAAAGGATTCTGAATTCTTTGTGAAGCCCATTAAAATTTGACAGGGGTGGGGTGAGTCCTAAAGAAGTAGACAAAGTGGGAGCAGCCATTTAGAGTTCTATGTGGTGCTATAAGATAAGCACTGGACTACAAGGTTAGTTTGAACCACAAGGCCAGCAGTTCAAACTGGGAACCCTATACAGAGTTGCTATGAGTCGGAACCCACGCGACGGTACGTAACCACAAGAACAAGGTGAGGCAGGGACGTCCTGGGGCTGGGGGGGGAGCTCTGGTGCAGGGAACTGCTTCGTGTGGGTGCAGCAGCCACACTGGGAACTGCTCATGGGTCCCTGATGCCTTGCATGACTGGTAGCAGTTTTAAGGACATGGTGCATGTTCTTTGAAACACATAAAGCCATATAAAGCCGTGCGATCCTGAGTTGCTTACAACCCATGCAGACAGAAACCCAGCAGATGAAAATATTTAACTACAGTGAAGCCAAGGTAATTTCCATTTATCCAGTGAAAAAGGAAAATCAAGTTTTCTGACCAGTGATGCTGTCCTCTGTTTAGTTAAAGGTGTGGGGAAAGTTTCTAGTCATTGCTATGACACAGTATTTTGCTTTGTCTTTGTGAGTATGCCAGTAGCTCATCTTCTCACTCTTTTTTACCATCATAATGAAGAAGTTTCCATAGTTTTTTCCTCCCATGATGAAGAAATTGATATGTGACTATAATAATAATTCCTAGTATATACACTGGACTGCAAACCACAAGGTCAGAAGTTCAAGCCCACCAGCCACTCTGCGGGAGAAAAATGAGACTTTCTGCTCCTGAAAAGATTCAGAAGCCTTGGAAACCCTATCTATATAGGGTTGCTATGAGTTGGAATCAACTCAACGGCACTTAACACAAAATAATGACTTCCAGAAAAATTGGAAATAATGTCAAAAAGGAAAGAAATCCCAGCCGTCAGGGATAATGCTATTATTGATGTTTTACGTGTGTTTTTCTTATCCTTCTTGTACCTTTATCTTGAGTTTAAGTGAAATCATACTACATTTGTCAATACAGAATGCATCTCTCTCATCCCAGTGGATGTGTATTGGCATCATGCTTTTGCATAGTGGTTCATTTTATTGATGTGTTGTGGCTGATCTTTCTATGACCAGCATTCCAGATGCTGATGGGGCTTGCCTTGGGTTGTTCCTCCTTGGTCACTTAATCCTCTGTCATAGATGGCTGGTGACTCAGGGTTTCAGAGATAATTTTGACTTTCGCTGGTCAATGATCGCTGTCAAAGCAGAGGTTGTTGTTTTTGTAAGTATGTGTCAAGTTGTTTCTGACTTACGGTGACCCCAGCTGTGCAGATCATGGAGTCTGTCCTCTGAGATACCTCTGAGTAGGTGTAAGCCACAAACCTTTCAGATAATAATTGAGCACTTAATCATTTGTGCCACCCAGGGACTCTTCAAAGTAGAGATAATGTACAGTAAAGTAGGAGAGCTATTGTATAATCCTACTTATATGAAAGATCTAGAATAGGAAAATGCATAAAGACCAAAGTAGATTGGCAGTAACCAGGGCCTGGAAACAGAGTGGTATGGGAGTTATTGTATAATAGGATCCAGTTTCTACTTGGGGTGAGGAATACATTTTGGAAATATGTAATGATGATCCTTACACAACGTGGTGAATGCAGTTCCTGTCACGGAATTGTGCACTTAAAAATGGGGCAGACTTTATGTTATACTCATCCTTTACCACAAAGGAGTTTGCAAAAACAAACAGATAAAAAAAAAACCCACTCTCCTTGCTTTCACTGACTGAGCTTATTCCATTCGGTTATTTGTTTTCTGTGTTCCAACAGAAGAAGGGTCAAGTAGCTTTGGAGCTTTGGAACCAGGCTGCCTGGGTTTGTCTTCTGTCTTGGTGGTATCACTTATCAAGTCTTTGCCTCCATCTCTAAAATAGAGATAACCAGCAGGATCTCCTCCCTCCTTGGTCAGATGAAATGATCCATGTTGAACATGCCAAGCAGCACAGGGTCTGGCACGTAGCCACCCACTGCCATTGAGTCAATTAGGACTCACAGTGACCCTATATAGGGTTTCTGAGACTGTAAATCTTCCTGGGAGCAGGCAACCTCATATTTCTCCTGCAGAGCCGGTGGTGGTTTGAACCACCGACTTTGCAATTAGCAGCCTAGTGCCTAACCTGGCATATAGCTAGTGCTCAACAGGTTGTTGTTGTTAAGTGCCGTCGAGTAGATTCTGACCCATAGCAACCCTGAACAGAGTTTTCCAAGGCTGTAAATCTTTACAGGAGCAGAAAGCCTCATCTTTCTCCCACAGAGCAGCTGGTAGTTTCGAACTGCTGACCTTGCGGTTCACAGCCCGATTCATAACCAGTACGCTACTATGGCTCAGTCCTTTTAAGTGAACTTACCAGTTTGTGGGAGCCCTGATGGTGTAGTGGGTTATACGTTGGCCTGCTAACTGCAGGGCCAGCAATTAGAACCCACCAGTCGCTCCACAGGAGAAAGATGAGGCTTTCTGCTGCAGTAAAGATTGACAGCCTCGGAAACCCTATACAGGGTCACTATGAGTCAGAACCGACTTGACAGCACACAATCACCACCACCACCACTACCAGCTTGTGGCTTTGAGGACTGCTTAGGAAGCCCCAGTAGATTCTAGACTTGGGAAGTCCCGGGGCCAGAGTACCTTTTATAGTGTTTTCAAATCAGTGAGTCCCCAGTCTGTATTACTGCCTGACTTAAACTGACTTGCTGAATTCGTCCTTCATTTCCCAATAAGAAAACAAAACAAAACCAGCAAACCTGAGCAGGTGATGTAGGTAAAATGTAGTTTCTCCGGATAAGTCAATATCATACCTGAAGTCAGTATATACCCTAGCTAAGGAAATTTTTGACTAGGAGAACCAGGAATTCGTAAATGATAGTGATAATGGTAAGAAATATAAGGGAACTAAAAGCTCTTATTCTGAAATAAATAAAATCTGGTATCCCCTCCTTTATCTGGACTCCTTTCTGGTAAGCAGATTATCTAAACAGTTGAAGCTTATTCATTTAACCACCATAACACTTTGCATTTAAACCACTTTGATGTAATTCTTTCTATTGGGCATTGAAGCGTTTATGGCGTTATTATAGAGACTATATTGAAAACAATTTAGCCAATTTGTTAGGCTTTGGGTCATTTTTAATTTGGTGTCCTTGTTTTTGTTTTGCTGGTTTTTTGTTTTTAACTCTGCCAAATAATCTCAGTGCCATGGTCCATGGAAAGAGTCCCCTTAGGACTCAGACAGCTGTACCCCTTTAAGTTTTAACTGTTTTCCTTTCATTTTTGTTCTCATTGCCAGGGCATGCCAATTTCTACTTTTTACTACAGAAGTGTCCATGATTGCTTTCCACATTCAAAAACACCTTTTCCAATTTGCTGGTTTATACATTTTTACCTTGGGAAACCAGACTCATGTCTGTTCCTATTTTGTGTAAAGAAAGATTTATTGTTGTTAAGTGCCATTGAGTCGGTTCCGACCCACAGAGACCCTGACCAGGGTTTCTGAGGCTGTAAATCTTTATGGGAGCAGAAAGCCTTATCTTTCTCCCGCGGAGCAGCTGGTAGTTTCGAACTGCTGACTTTGTGGTTCGCAGCCTGATTCATAACCACTATGCCACTAGAGCTCCATAAAGAAAGATTAATAGACACTAAATGAAGTCATGTACTAATAACAGGGCTTTTGATCATCCACAAACTTTCAAAATTAATTTTCCAGTTCCAGTTGGTTATCTGGAATGGTGCAAGTTTGATACTGGATAAAATGCTATTTTATTTCTAAACTACAGTACTTGTGGTTTTGCATTAGAGGCATAGTACCTTCTTCCTTCTGCTCAGAAACTAAGTAGAGAAATTACTTTAAACAAAAAATCATCTTTGCTCCAGGCATTGGTAAGAGTTTTGTAAAATGGGATTTGGATCTTTTTGATAAAAAGCAAAATATTCTGATTACTTCATGAGTGTGTGTCCTTTTTTTTTAACAGAGAAATAATAATGAGTATAACCGCTGGAAAGCTGACAGAACATGAGTTTATAACCATTGCACGTCACTATCGTGCAGTCGAGGACAAGGAGATACATGTAAATGTCTTGATTACAATGGCCCATGAACAGCTCAAGAAAAATTCTTTTGAGAATTTTGAAATACTAATCTCTACTTGTGTGTACCAAGATCGAGAAAAGTAAGCTTAAAACAAAAAATAAAAAAAATCTAATCAATGATTTGTATTTCTATGATCCTGAGTAATGAAGGAATTTATCAAAAAGGGCAAAAATGAAAATCGATATTTCTCATTTTTGGAGAGTATCTGGGTATTGTAAGGAGCTCTGGTAGCGTAGTGGTTACGAATCGGGCTGCGAACCTTAAGGTCAGCGGTTCGAACTACCAGCTGCACCGCGGGAGAAAGATGAGGCTTTCTACTCCCATAAATATTTACATCCTCGGAAACCCTATACAGGGTCGCTATGGGTCGGAAACGACTCGATGGCACATAGCAACAACAACAACATCTGGGTATTGTATAGTGATGATGATCTTTGTTTGTAGATGGAATAGGGAAGGCCTTCAAAAGAATATGGTGTCCCTTTGCATTTTCTTTCAATTGGTTTCTAGAAGCTTTCATCGGAAATAGAGTGAAAAAAAAATGTTGTTGTTTGCTATTAAGTCTGTCCCCACTCATAGTGACCTTGTACAGTATTTCCAAGGAGCTGCTGGTAGGTTTGAACCTCTGACCTTGGGTTAGTAGTCCTGGGCTTATCCTACCAAGATTCCAAATCAACATGTTAGAAGGTTTAATTCTGCAGTGTCTTCTCCTTCTTACATGGTTTTAGTGCTCACTGGGATTTATAAATGTGACTTTTATAATCAACAGGCCAGGGAATTTGCAAGTAACATTTTTATAGAGTTTCTTTGAAATTGTTTTTCTTCTTGAAAATGATGAAGCTCAGCAGAATCTGTTTCCAATCCAATTATGTTAAGCTTCCTCAAGTCAGCATTAGAATACACAATTGGAGCCCCATTTACGAAAAGTTTTGATGTTCATCTTACCTGCAGGTCTGATACAGTAGGGGAGCACAATCATCTAGATATTAGAAAAGCTTAGCTCTATCTCTGGCTAAGTAAGTGCTAACCACAAGCTCCATGCTTCAAACCCACTAGCCGCTCCTCAGAAATGCTATACAGGGTTGCTATGAGTTAGAAGTGACTCAATGGCATTAAACAACTCTGGCTTCTAAACTTGTGACGGCACACCACTGCCGTCTTCCTTCTCTGTGTCTTCTCTCATCCCAAAACGTAAATCTGCACTCCAACTTACCAGCTGCATACGCTATGATCTCTGAAGGTCACGTGTTGTGTGCCATCAAGTCAATTCCAACTCATAGGGACCACATGTGACAGAGTAGATCTACCCCATAGGATTTCTTACATCATAATCTTTATGAAAGCAGAGCACTAGGCCTTTTCTCCCCAAAAGCCACTGGTAGGTTCAAACTGCTGACCTTTCAGTTGCAGCAGAATGCTTAATCATTGTACCAACAGGGCTCTTTTGAAGGTCCCATTGTTTATCTTAAAAATGAATATTGATTTTTTTCTTAATCTGTAATACATCCTTGTTGTTTTCTTATAAGGATGGTATTTTTCTTTGAATCTGTGACCCTCCCTGAGTCTCCCAGAGGATGTATAGTCTGAACTTGAATAACCCTGGCCCTGTCTTCCACCCTGGTAGTCTCCTTCTTCAGGGTGAGAAACTTGAGTTTCTTTCACTAAAGGAACACCTCTTTAGGGCAATGGGGATGTTCATTTGATCAGATAGCTGATAATGGGAATGTTTGTTTAGTGAAATAGCTCTGAGATGTTTCTGTATCTGAAAAGCTTTGAATCTAGGCATAAACATTCTTATCATTTTATAACCTTATTACAAAGACAGAGGCTACTTTTTCCACTGTTGATTTTTGTTTTGCCTGATACCTGGAAGAACATTCATTGAGTTGGATAAGCATTTCTGTGCCTCCAGCATGTTGGTAAAAATTACTTTGGGGTTTTTCTGGAGAAATCATCTGACAAAACTGATCTTAATGCTCCATCTGTGGTTCCCAGGATATAAGGTTTGGGTCCAAGGAAAAGACCAGAAAAACACCCTCAGGTCATATCATACTTATGTTGGAGGCTTTAGATGCCTGTCAAATTAAGAGGTGTTTTCAAATATCAGAACCATTTTTGACTAGTGGTCAAAAATGAAGATCAATTACTTAGAGCACCACTCATGGTTGCAGGCTTAATAGGTAGTCTGTACTATCGATAACCAGGAATTCTAAATCTTGATGGAAAGGCCTTTGTGTGGACAGACTCTTGTGATTTCTTGAATGGAAACAGTTGATGAAATGCAATATGATTTTTTTTTTTCCCTTTCCGTGAATGCCAATATCAATTTTTGTGTTTATTTCCCTGTGCACATTTTTAGGTCATGTCCGCATATTCTCTCTTCAAACATGTAATTGCTAGTAAAGGACACAAGGTATATAAAAGCCTACTTTCTTTGTTTTAATGCAGAAAAAAAGTATTACCCAGCAAATACATCAGAACACTATGCAAGTCCTCCAGGTTACCTATTACGGAAGATCTTCTAATGGCCTTACTGTCCAGGTAAGCAAGAAAGAGCTCTCTTCTAGATGGAGGTTGTTGTATGCGTAGTGGGTTGTGAATTGGGCTGTTAACTGCAAGGTCAGCAGTTCGAGTTGACCACCTGCTCTGCAGGAGAAAGATGAGGCTCTCTGCTCGCATAAAATTTTGCATTTTCAGAAACCATATCCAGGGTCTGTATGAGTCGGAACTGAATACACAGCACACAACCACTACCACTAAAGGTTTACATCTACCTTTAGTTACCCTTGACCTCTTGTGTTTGGTTGTTTTATTGATGCTACGTCTCCATTTCAGAGTGACAGAAGGACAAGTTAGTTGTGGTTTTGAATGATAGAGAATAGTCTGTCATGAATTATTATTTTATTTTTTAAACATTAATATACAGTTGCATACGCACAGATTTCTGGAACAAAAAGAAATGAAAAGTACAACTCTTTTGGTTTTGAGGACATTGAATGTAAAATTCAGTGTAGGTATCTCAAAATATTTTCTGATGATTAAGACATACAGTAAGAGGACCTACCGTAAGGTGATATTGGTACCAGATGTAAATCTTAGATTATGACATCCCAAAAGGCATTTACAAAACACACCATCTTTCCTGTAGAACTTTTGACTTTCTGGCACCACTGTGCCAGCTACCCAGACTGAAGACTGTGGTCATCTTTTATGCTGCCTAAGGAGCTCTGGTAGCGTAGTGGTTACGAATCGGGCTGCAAGCCTTAAGGTCAGCAGTTCGAAACTACCAGCTGCTCCGCGGGAGAAAGATGAGGCTTTCTGCTCCCGTAAAGATGTACAGCCTCGGAAACCCTGTGTCCTCAAAGTAACATTTTTGCTCATTAACACTTTTAAAGAGGCATTTTGTGGCAGATTTGCCCAATACAGTGCATAATTTGAAACACCACATGGGGGTGAGGTGGGCTTTAGCAAACAGGAATTTGTTATCAGTCACAGTTTAGGAGGCTAGCAGTCTGAATTCAAGGTGTAAGTTTTAGGGAAAGGCTTTCTCTCTCTGTTAGTTCCAGAGGAAGGTCTTTGAGCTTGTGCTCCTGGGAAATTTTCCTGTGGCTTGGCATCCTGCTTCCCCCAGCTCTGTTTCCTGGCTTGCTTGTTTAATCTCTTTATATCTCACAACAGATTGGTTTTCTTTGAGACACATCAAAGTCAATTGGCATGCCACAGTCCACAAAGACAATGGTCTACATTTGACTTTAGTGAGTAGTGATCGGGGTCTTAAAAGCTGGTGAGGGACCAGTTGAGGTGCAACTATTGATCTCTCCCCATCTCGAGTCTGAAGCAAAGAAGAATGAAGATAAGCCGAGATACATGAAAACAATCAGTCTAAAGGACTAATGGACCAAGTGAACCCCAGCCTCAGTGACCCTGAAGCTACTATTGCCTACCACTCCTAAAGGGATCACAATAGGAGGTCCTGAATAGAGTAGGAGAAAAATGGGGGCCCAAACTCAAAACCCATCAAAAAGATTAGACTTACCAGTCTAATTGAGATTGGTAGAACCCCTAAAATTATAACCCTTAAATGCTCTTCAGGCTTGAAATGGGACTCATCGCTGCGGTTCAACCTTCAGCAAATAATGATGTTATTGTTGAGTCAGTTCTAACTCATAGCAACCCTAGATAGAGTTTCTGACTTTTTGGTTAGCAGCCCAGTGTTTATCCTACAGTGCCACACCAGAACTCCATTTTTGTTAGATGCATTCAAGTCGGCTCTGACTCAACACAACAGAACAAAACACTGCCTGATCCTTTGGCACCCTCACAATTGTTGTTTGAGCCCATTGTTGCATCCGATGTCAATCCATCTTGTTGGCAGACTTCCTCTTTTTCTGCTGACCCTCTACTTTACCAAACATAATGTTCTTTTCCAGGGACCAGTCCTTCCTGATAACATGTCCAAAGTGCGTGAGATGAAGTCTTGCCATTCTTTCTTCTAAGGGAGAATTCTGGCTGTCTTTCTTCTTAAACAGATGTGTTTGCTTTTCTGGCAGTCAATGGTACTTTCTATATTCTTTGCCAACACCATAATTCAAATGCATTAATCTTCTTTGGTCTTTCTTATTCATGTCCAGCTTTCACATGCATATGAGGCAATTGAAAATATGACTTGGGTCAGGCAGTGTTTTGTCCTCAAAGTAACATTTTTGCTCATTAACACTTTTAAAGAGGCATTTTGTGGCAGATTTGCCCAATACAGTGCATAATTTGATTTCTTGATTGTGCATTGATTGTGAACCCAAGTAAAATCATATCAAAAGGGTAGAATTTGCCCAGGTATAAAGCTGGGCAAGGTCTGTTTGAACCACAAGGTCGGCAGCTCAAACTTAGCAGCCGCTCATTGGAAACGCTATACAGGGTCGCTATGAATTGGAACCAACTTGATGGAACTTAACAAAAACAACAACAAAACTCAGAAAGCAGAAACAAATGGAAAAGAATGACAAATGGGAAACACTGGGAGAAAGTGAGAATAGTGCTTTTACGTTGTAGGGATTACAATCAATGTCATGAAACAAAATGTACATGAATTGTTGAATGGAAAATCAATTTGCTTTGTAAACTTCCACCCAAATCACAGTAAAAAGTTTTTTTAAAAAAAAGATTGCTCGAGATACACCCTATATTAATGTAACAAACAGAACCCATTCCCAAATGGAATTATAACCACAGGCATAAAGGATTTACAACATATATTTTGGGAGGGGGGGACAAAATGAAATCTGTAACACTACCACTTACAAATACTGTCTTCTCTCCATTCCCACCATCAATCTTTGGTTGGATCCATATTTGTTCTTGACAATTGCAAGGACCCCTGTGTTGGTGTTTTTTTTCCCATGAGATTCTAAATTTTTAAATCCATCCTTACTTAAAGCAACTGTGTGCCTTATAAGAGTACAAATGCCATTGTGTCATTCGTCTATTCATAAGCCTATGATGTCTATTCTCCAAGGTAAGATTAATGTCCTTAGCTTTGAGCTATTTCTGCCCCTTCTCCATTGTGGAGCTCGGAATTGTCAGTTGGAGCTCTGTTCTCAAGCTAGGGTTGGAGTACGGATTCCTCATCTGAGACAGAAAGGAGAAATCAAGGGAACAAGTAAAACTAAATCCTCTATGGGGAAACAGTCCAAGCTGTCAGAATGGGAATGCAGAAGAGGACTAGTCTACTCGGATATGTATGTATGTTAGGTTAACCTGGAGTCATTTTCTAGAAAATATGTTCATTTATTTTACTTTCCAGCAGTAATGTGAAGTATAGGTCATCCTAGTGAAAAGGACCTGGGATGAAGTAGGCAGGCCTAAGAGTCAGGGGTCTTTACAGTTGGGACTTGAATCTATTGAATCATACTCACCAAGCTCTTCCGTTTTCCAGTAGTGCAGTCAAATGAACCATTTGGCATTCTACCTGTGCCTTTCCACTTTTTTCTTTTGCTCTGTTTCCTCAGTAGAAGAGTGTTATGTTGTTGTTAGGTGCCATGGAGCCAGTTCTAACTCATAGTGACCCTATGCATAATAGAATGAAACCCTGCCCCTTCCTGTACTAGCCTTAACTGCTGCCACTGTAGCAGTCCATCTCATTGGGGATCTTCCTCTTTTTCGCTGAAGGATCCATGTCCTTCTCCAGACATGGATCCCTCTTGATAACATGTTCAAAATCTGAGAGATGATACCTTGCCATCCTGACTTTTAGGGAACATTCCACCTGTACTTCTTCTGAAACAGATTTACTTGTTCTTCTGGAAGTCCATGGTAATTTTTTTTTTAAACTTTTTATTGTAAATTAAATGAAGGTTTACAGACAAGATCATCAGTTTTACATTAACAAATCAGACACTTTGTTTCATCTCAATGCTTGCACTTGCCTCCATGTAACAACAGTTATCCTGCTTCCTCCCTTTGCTTCCTGTTTCCAGTCCACCTACCTTCCCATCACTTCTCCCACCTTCCCATCCCTTCTCAACTTTGTCCTTTGGTAAATGTTTCCCTTTTGGTTTTGTATGATTGACCATTCCATGGTGTGAGCATATCTGACAAGCGGTGTTGTCACCTCTGTGTGCCTATCTACTGCTTGCCTGAAAATTGGGCCACAAGGGTGAGTTCCATTCCAAATCTGAAGAGTGGTTGAGGGTCTTGGGGTCCTCCATGCTATTTCTGATCAGTAAGCCAGATAATTTTTTTTTTTAATAATTCTGGGTTTTGATCTATATTTTCTGCCACTCTATCTGGGACCTTCTAATGTGATCCCTTTCAGAGCAATTGGTAGTGTTAGCTGGGCACCATTTATAGATGTTCGTATATCAGAGTCATGGAGACTGATGTTCACATGTTACTTTTAATATTCTTCTCCAGTACCATAACTCAAATGCATTGATTGTTCTACAGTCTTCCATATTTATTGCTCAGCTTTCACATGCATTTGAGGCAATTGAAAATACCATAGCTTGGTTCAGGTGCATCTTAGTCCTCAAACCGGCAGTTTTGCTCCTTAACACTTTAAAGAGGTCTTGTGCATCAGATTTCCCTAATGTAATATGTCACTTGATTTGTTGACTGTGGCTTCCATGAGTGCTGATTGTGGATCCAAAAAACCTTTTTTTAATAAAGTCTTTGACAATTTCAATCTTTTCTCTTTTTATCTTGATGTTATTTATTGATTCATTTGTGAGGATTTTTTTTTTTTTCTTTACATTGAGGTGCAATCTATGCAGAAGGCTGTGGTCTTTGACCTTCATCAGTAAGTATTTTAAATTCTCTTCACTTTCAGCAAGTAAGGTTGTATCATCTGCATATTGCAGGTTGTTAATGAGTCTTCCTCCAATCTTCATATAATCCAGCAGAATAAATATAGTGAAAGAATTCAACCCTGGCACACACCTTTCCTGATTTTCAATCATTTTGTATCCCCTTATTCTCTTGTAACAACTGCCTCTTGGTCTATGCACAGGTTCCTCAGGAGCACAATTAAGTGTTCTGGAATACTAATTTTTCACATTGCTATCCATAGTTTCTCATGATCTACACAGTCAAAAGCTATTGTGTAGTCAATAAAACACAAGTAAACATCTTTGTGATAGTCTCTGCTTTCAGCCAAGATCCATCTGCCATCAACAGTGACATCCCTTGTTTCCACATCCTCTACTGAATCCGGCTTGAATTTCTGATGGTTTTATGTCGATATACTATTGCAACCATTTTTTTTTTTTTTTATCTTGAGCAAAATTTTACTTGCATGTGATATTAATGATACTGTTCGATGATTCCATATTACACTGGGTCACCTCTCTTTGGGATGGACACAGATGTCTTCCTATCGGCTGGTTAGGTAACTGTCTTTCAAATTTCTTGGCATTGATAAGTGAGTGCCTCCAGTGCTTCATTAGTTTGTCAAAAAAATTCAATTTGTCTTCCATCAATTCCTATTTTTCACCAGTTTCTTTAGTGCACTTGGACTTTTTCCTTCAGTTCCATCAGTTCTTGATCATATGCTACTCTTAAATTTTTTTTTCTACTGTTCTTTCAGCTTGAGAAATGCTGAATGTGTTCTTCCTTTTTGGCTTTCTAACATCAGGTCTTTACACATTTTATTATAATACTTTGTCTTCTCCAGCTTGTGCTTTGAAATTTCTGTTCAGCTTCTTTACTGCCTCATTTCTTCCATTTGCTTTAGCTTGTCTATGCCCAAGAGCAAGTTTCAGAATCTGTTCCAACAACCATTTTGGTCTTTTATTTCTTTCCTGTCTTTTTTGCTTTCTTCCTGTATGATGCTCTTAGTGTCATCTAGTCTTTGGTCATTAGTGTCTAATGCAACATATCTGTTCTTGATATGGTCTCTAAATAAATTTTTGAAATTGTTAAGTGCTGTTGAGTTAGTTCTGACTCATGGCGATCCTTTATAGAGTTTTCAAGGAGCAGCTGGTGGGTTTGAATCGCTGACCTTGCAGTTCAGACCTGCCTTGTGGTCCAGTGCCTTGTTCTGCAACGCTACACAATTAGGTGGGATATATTTAAGGTCACATTTTGGCATTCATGGACTTGTTTTCATTTTCTTCAGCTTCAACTGGAAATGGAATCAGTTGTCTGTTCCACAGTCTGTTCCTGGCCATATTTTGACTGATGATATTGAGCTTTTCCACCATCCTTTCCCACAGATATTGTCTATCTGATACCTGTGTATTCCATCTGGCGAAGTCCATGTGTATATCTCTCTTTTATGTTGTTCAAAAAAGGTTATTTGCCATGATTATGTCATTGGTCTTGTAAAATTGTATCATGCAATCTCCATCATGAGAGCTGTATTTTCCAAATGTAGAGTCCTGCTTTATGTTTCCAACCTTTACATACCAGCCACCAATATTTATCAGTACATCTTGATTGCATGTTTGATCAATTTCAGAGTGAAGAAGTTGGTAGAATTCTTCAATTTCATCTTCACTGACTTTAGTGGTTGGTGTGTAAATTTGAATAACAGTGTTATTAACTGGGCTTCATAATATTTTCATCTTCTGGTACTATATGTGACAATGTTCCACTGCTGTTTACAAAGTTTTCAGTGAATAACCATTCAGAAATAGTCAACCTCTCCTTCTTCCTATTCTATCTTAATCTGGAAGTGCAGCTGAAACTTGTCCACCATGGGTGACCCTGCTGGCATTTAAAATGTCAGTGTCATAGCTTCCAGTATCACAGCAACATGCAAGCTGCCACACTGCAATAAACTAACAGACAAGTGGTGTCAGTAGAAAATAGCTTCCATTTTTGTTCATCTGTTAAAGTTGCTCTTCATTTAAGAACCCAGTTCAAGTAGCACCTAGTCTATGAATTTCTCTTGGAATTTCTGGGTTGGCAGTGGTTCTTTACCCCTAAGTTTCTCATGACTCTTGGTGTGGTGCTATAGGATAAACACTGGACTGCTCACCACAAAGTTGGCAGTTCAAACACACCAGCTGCTCCTTAGAAAGCCTATACAGGGTTACAGTGAGTCAGAACCAACTCGATGGCACTTAACAACAACAAAAACAAAAACAAGAGTATTTCACAACAAAATTTATGTTTTGTCCCTTACCTTGTAATGAAGAGTTGTGACTTGACCTTTCTTTGATCCATTGACCTGCTTTAACCTGTTTGATTCACTGTCTATAATCAACTAGTGGGTTTTCATGCCTTGAAAATTGTGCTTCTCCCTTGTCTCTTATATTCTTTACATATTTGATGAATTTTCAGACTGAAGAAGTTGGTAGACTTCTTCAATTCATCATCCCTGGCTTTGTTGTTGTTGTTGTTAGGTGCCATCGAGTCAGAACCGACTCATAGCGACCCCATGCACAGCAGAACCAAACAACGTCCGATCCTGGGCCAACTTCACTACTGTTGCCACACTTGAGTCCATCAATGCTACCACTTGGCCAATCCATCTCGTTGGGGGTATTCCTCTTTTTCTCTGACCTCCATCTTACCAAACATGATATCCTTCTTCAATGACTGGTCCCTCCTGACAATATGTCCAAATTATGAGAGATGAAGTTTGGCCATCTTGGCCTCTAAAGATTACTCTGGCTGTACTTCTTCCAAAACAGATCTATTGGTTCTTTTGGCAGTCCATGGCACTTTTAGTATTCTCCTCCAACACCATAACTCAAAGTCATCAATTCTTCTACGATCTTCCTTATTCACTGGCCAGCTTTTGCATCCATATGAGGTTATTGAAAATACCATGGCTTGGGTCAAGCACACCTTAGTCCTCAAGCTGACATCTTTGTTCTTCAACACTTTATAAAGTTCCTGTGCAGCAGATTTGCCCAATGCAATACGTCGTCTGATCTCTTGACTGCTGTTTCCGTGATTGGAGGCAGACTCATTAACAACCTGCGATATGCAGATGATACAACCTTGCTTGCTGAAAGTGATCAGGACTTAAAACATTTACTGATGAAGATCAAAGAGCACAGCCTTCGATATGGATTACATCTCAATGTCAAGAAAACAAAACTCCTCACCACTGGGCCAATAAACAACATTGTTATCAACGGAGAAAAGATGGAAGTTGTCAAGGACTTCATTCTTCTTGCATCCCTGGCTTTAGTGGTGCATAAATTTGAATTATTAACTGGTCTTCCTTGCGGGTGTGTGATTTTCTTTGTTAGTTGTGTGTATCAGCTGTGTGATCTTGTGTAAGATTTTTTTTTTTTTTACCTGAACTTTACATTTCTTACTTCTAGGATGAGGTAACAATTCCTGCTTTCTAGTGGTTCTGAAGATTAACTAGGAAAATATGTTGTTGTTAGTGCCATCAAGTCAGTTGTGGCCATGGCAACCCTGTAGAGGGTTTCTGAGGAACGGCTGGTGAGCTTGAACCACCAACCTTGAAGTTCAAACTGACTTTGTGGTCTAGAGCATTAACCCACAGCTCCATATAGTCCTAACAATAAGAATTGTTTCAGGATTAGGAGAGAAGTTTAAGTCATGAACCATAGACTCATACACACTGACTTGGAAAATGAACTGGAAGAAAACTGTATTCTTCTCTACAGAGCAGGCCTTGTTTCTGAATACTTGGATCTGAATGCCTTTCACACATTAAACCATCTTCTGGTCAGGAAGCTGTGGATGTTTATTAGATTATCTCCTGATGGCCTCAAGGATGAGTTGTCCTGGAAAGTCTAATTATGTGGGAGCCTGGCCTCTGGAGGACCTAGATGTTCGTTATCCAATGCAGAGGCCACCAAGTCATCATCCCCTCATTCTCTCAGCACACTGTTTTGTCTTTGCTTTTAAGATTTGACACTAGAAGCAGAAAGACTCTGCCATTACATGTTTCGAAGTCATCTCAAACCACATTTGCCTTCAAGCCCAGCTTAGCTTTGAGAAGGTCATCCCTCTCAGCAGCTAGGCAGACCCTGTTCAGTCTAAACTCTGCCTCTAATTGTGCAGTGACCCTTCTCCATACTCAGGGGAAACTTCAGACTAATCAGATTAGAAAATGTCTCATTCCCATTCCCCTCTCCCTCCAATATGCCCTGCCATGATTTGGGTCACATGCTTGGTGTTTTGCATCATCTCCGCAGATTCCTTTTAGAGACTGTCCTAATTCCTAATGGGCCCATCAGCCTACAGCTTGCATTTATATTCTGCATTCTTATTGTTCCCCACAGACTCCACAGGACTTTACAAAGCCTTGACTGGAGTCTCTTTCTGCACAGCCCTCCTATGGCACACTGAGCCAGAGCCTCCTATGACGTCTGCAACCTCCCGGGGGAGGCAGGCGTGGAGTTGGTTTAATTTTGTTCGGTGCACACGCTTACTGGAGCTAGTTTTACCTGCCTGCTTCAGAAGTCAGCCCATGGGATAGAGAAGGGCAGCTGTTGAGCAGCTGCCTGCCTTTGCTATGTGAAAGCAGCTCGGGATAGGAAAAGCAAGATGCCTCAAGGTTTGGACACTTTCAACCAGTGATTGTTACCCCCATGTTCTCCTGACCTTGTGGTCTGCTACCAAAATTCCCCTCCTACTCCACTTACATTTTTCTTATAATTCAGTTTGGCCTTTTCCTTATTAGCTCAACTCAAGCTGGAATCAGGACTTCAAAAATCTTTTCACATTCAGTAATTCCAACCCTTTGTCAGCTCATGCTGTGTAAGCTGGTATGAGGTCACCTTACTTGCCAAACAAATTCAATCTACTAATGCACAGAGCATCAGACTTAAATGTGCTATGGAGTGGTAGCTATTAACCATTAATAATAGGAGTGACACTTTGTATTGACATAGTGCCAAAGGCTCCTGAATCTTCTGTGAATTCTTGAGCATATTAAAAGATTTTAGTTGATGATAGACTTTGTTTCTCATTTCATAAGTACAAACCTTGAGATATAAGAAGACTTGCTTATTGAAAGTGCATGCTTCAGGCTGAGATGAGTCACTCATGGAATTAAAACCAGGACTCGCTACTCCTTTGTTTCTATCAGAGAATTTAGGGATAGTGAGTGTATCGTATTCATCTCTGAGATGTGTCCAGTGCTGGTACACTGGGCAGATAAACCAGTTAACCAATTGCCATTCAATTGATTCCCAACTCATGGTGAACCCAAGTGTGTCAGAATAAAACTGTGCTCTGTAAGGCTTCAATGGCTGATTTTTCAGAAGTAAATCACCAGCCCTTTCTTCCAAGGTGCCTCTGGGTGAACTCGAATCACCAACCTTTCAGTTAGCAGCCAAGTGCTTAACTGTTTCCACAGAGACTCCCTCCTTGGGCAGGGGAGGGAATAGATAAACATGTTTACTCAGTATTAATGAGCAAGCCAGTTTGATTCTCAAGCCATAAGAGGTGCAGTGAATGCTGAGGTCATCCCATTTCACATTCCCTGGGGGACAGGGGGAATAAAGAGCTAGCCTCCTCCCCCAAGTGTGACCTTCTTATTCTAGACCTGGACTAGCTATAAGTTCTAGTGTGCTTCTTTCACAAGCAGGTCTGCCTTAAGCTCATCTTTTACAGCTGGCTTCAGGGTTCATGAAGGAATCCTGGTGGCATATTGGTTAAAGCATTCAACTGCTAACCAAAATGGTGGCATTTTGAACCCACCAGCCACTCCACTGGAGAAAGAAAGATGTGGCAGTATGCTTCCATAAAGATGTTCAGACTTGGAAACCCTATAGGCCAGTTCTTCTTTTCTGTCCTATAGAGTCATTGTGAGGCGCAGTTAGCTCCATGGCAGTAAGTTTGTTTGTTTGGGTTTGGGGTTCCATGGAATGCCTTCCAACTGGTGTCCCAAGAGAGCTAGTGCTCCATCCAGCAACGTCAGCTAAAATGGGGGGGAAAAATTAACAGGTCTTTAAAATGGTACTTCAAAATCATCTTGTGTACTTGACCCTGGCCTACCCTTGGCCCCCTTCCAGAAGCGCAGTTTGGATTTATGTGATTTCAACCCGTGATACCAGGGAGTGAGGCTCGAGGGGAAGGGGAGAGCCATGTGGCTGATTGTGGAGTATTTGCAACATTGCAAAGTATTCCGAAAAGTGCTTTTCTTGCTCTCTTTCTTACATACATATACACACACATCCTGAGACCTTCCACATTTTCAAATATAAGGTGATGTGTAGTTTTCAAAATGAATACATGTATATGTAATCTAACAGTATGTCACCAACAGAGCATCAACTGTGTCTGACTCCAGCTTGGCAGCTGTGATCTGCCTCACCGAGATCTGTGTTGGAATCAGAATTGAAATTTAGAGGCCATTTAGAGATAACCAGAGTTAGTCTTTGACAATTTGAGTAAGGCCATCTTACCAACACTACCTTTTGGTGACTAACCAATACAGTAACCCAGAGCTCCCCTTTTTCTCAAGTATCTGGTCTTTAAGAAATTCCCCAGGTGTTTGAGGCTGTATCTCTGGATGCCTGGGGTAGTGAACTGAAGCTAAAGGCAACGACATGTGTCAGCAGTGTGTTGCCACTGCCCTCTGTCTGCCTCTCATCTACCCGTGGTCATGCAGCCGGCCCCTCTCCCCTACATCCAGAGATGGTCTTTGCAGCAGAGTGGAAACCCACGTAGCTCTTTAGCAAAAGACAGCTGTCATGAAGCCTTTCCTTTCCACAGATGGTGAAAATAAAGCAGTTCAGCATTATTCCTTATGCCAGAGGAGGTGGATGGCTTATACAGTTTTCAAATCATTCATCATTTTTGGGAGGGGGAGCATGAACATCAGTCAAATGTCACATTAGACTCACTTGTAAAAACTCCCACCAAGCAAGGCTTCAGAAAGCATGTTTGGGGGTCATTATTTTCTAGAAGGGAACCAGAGAAATTGCTTCCCTTCCCCCGTCTCCCACAAACATGTCTCTGAGTTTGTATAGTGCAGGAAATGGTGGCGTGCTCAAGTATCAAAGGGAATCAAGAATTTATGGAGGTTTTAGGAAAACACTTTAGCACTGTGAGCTGGGACTTTAAAGTAACGAGTCTGACTTTTTAACAAGCACAGAAAAGCTTAAAAGCCAGAATTAGTGTTGCCCTTTAGGGCAGTCACCCTGAAAGTTACGCTGATTCTAACAATGTTGCCATAGAAAGTTCTTCTTTGGACTTGCCTTCAAAGCTTTTAAAAAGAATTTCCTCCAGAGTCACAAATCTTCATCCTTTGACCATGGATCAGAGTTGTAGCAAGAGCCAAACTGTCATTTGGAGAGGAGAGCAGTAGGGAGTTCAGGTGGAGGATTGGGAAGGTAGCAGTTTTGCTCAGAAGCACAGTATGACCATGAAGTAAGGAGACAGTTTTTCTGTGTGATTTGTAGGCTCTCTCGATATATTTTGAATAAGATTTAGAAAATGATGGCCTGTGGTCATGAGACAAAAGGAGGCCCCCACAAGGTGACCTGGAGGAAGAACATTCAAGGGTAAATATGGACACTCACCTACCTGTTCTCACTCCCTGAGAGTCAAGCCTTTCTCCATCTGCACTGCTGCCCCTCATCTCTTACTCATCCAGCTTATATTGTTTTTGTAGAACTGGAGACTTTTTATATCCTAGGTCTTCTCTCTTAGAACCTCATCTAACAAGAACAGTGTATATTAAATGTAGTATATATTAGGCACTCTGTCTCTGGGTGATGGACACAGTTAACGTACTCTGCTGTTAGCTGAATGGTTAGAGGTTCAATGCTAGCCAGAGGTACCACAGAAGAAAGCCTGAGCTATCTACTGAAAAGTCAGCCATTGAAAGTGCTATGGAACCCATTTCTACTGTGACACACATTACTTTATGGGCTCTTCCAGTCCAGAGATTCTGGCTTTTGATTCTGAGAAAATTTCCGTTAATGATTTAATCATTTCTCCCCTCCAATTTCTTTTATGAAAACTCTTCGGTTATTTAGATTCAAGGTGGGGTATTTTATTTCCTGAAATTTCTCTTTACATAAAATTATGATGTACTTACTAAGAAATTGTCCTCAACTTCGTATTCCGACTCTTCTACTTCATCTTTTTATACTACTACCACATTTTTAATTTCAAGAGTTTTGTGGGTTTTTTTCCTGCATTTTCCTTTTTATTTAATGCCCTCTTAGCTAACATGTTTCCTTCTGCTCCCTGAATTGTCTTTGTTTCTCTTTTGTTGTTGTTTGTTTGTTTTTAGCATTGTTGCTGTTTTGACATCTGTCTTAATATTGGTAGCTTTGTCAGTGGATCTTGTTGATTGGTTCATTTATTCACAAGGAGTCAGGTCCTGAGCCCTGATTTTCACAAGGGAATCCCTAGAAGGCAAAATCTGAGCCTATTCTAATTATCTCAAGAAGAATCTAGTCTTCTCCTGCTGGTATAAAACAGAGGGTGGTATTGGGAAGGGAGGGAAATTTTAGCATGACCACTGGCATTCCAGAAACAGGAAAGGGGGCTGAGAGCCACCAAGTTAAGTGTATAATGCTCTCCTCTGTTCTCCTTTGTGCTTGATTTGTCATTGAGTTGGTACCAACTCATAACAACCCCATGCACAACAGAACGAAACATTGCCCGGTCCTGCACCAACCTAACAATCATTGCTGCGTTTGAGTCTGCCCATTGCTGCTGCCACTGTGCCAAGCCGTCTCGTTGGAGGTCTTTCTCTTTTTTTGCTGAACCCTCCATTTTGCCAAACATGATATCCTTCTCCAGGAACTGGCCCCTTCTGATAATATGTCTGAAATATGAGGACATAAGACTAGAGCTTCATTAGTTGAATTTCTCTGTAGAACAACCTCTACTCCTCTACAGAGAAGAATGCAGTTTAGAAGTACTTGGGGGTACAGCTGTTCTTTCTTTATTCTGACTTTCAGATACTTCTTCTTTTCAGCCACACACCTTATCTTTGCAGTTGCTAAGTCTCTTGGGTTATATGGGCGCATAAACTGGTCTCAGCCTCCTTACTCCCTCATGGGCACTTAAAGTTCAGCTTTTTCACCTCTGTCAAGTTAGTTACCCATCCTGCTCTACTATCCATAGGGAATCTCATGTCCACTGCTGCAAGTCAATTCTTATTCACAGTGACCCTGTAGGACAGAGTGGAACTGTTCCCTAGGTTTATGAAGGCTGCAAATATTTATAGAAGCAGACTTCATCTTTCTCCTACAAAATGGCTGGTGGGTTTGAGCTGTTGACTTTTCTGTTAGCAGCCCAATACTCAATCCACTGTGCCACCTTGGGTTTTTATCTTATGTTCCTTATGAATCAGGCTGTGAACCGCAAGGTCAGCAGTTCGAAACTACCAGCAGTTCCGTGGGAGAAAGATGAGGTGTTTTGCTCCCGTAAAGATTTACAGCCTCGGAAACCCTGTGCAGGGTCACTATGAGTCTGAACCGACTCCACGGTACTTAACAATAACAACAATGTAGTGGTTACAAATTGGGCTGCTAACCTCAAGGTCAACAGTTTGAAACTACCAGCTTGTTCCACGAGAAAGATGAGGCTTTCTGCTCACATAAAGATTTACAGCCTCAGAAACCCTAGACATGAGTCGGAACTGACTCCACGGCATACCACCACTGCTGTCATTTTGATTGAATTTTGGGAGAAAGGGGAGATAAATATTTGTAATAAATCCATCATGATTTACTGCAACTCTATGCACTTCCCTATAGCAAAGAATTCTTTTAAGAAGATTCACCTTGCTTTGTCCCTTTTTATTCAAAGATTCTTTGTTCTTTTCCTCCTGGCTCCCCTTGGGGAGGTTTCTCACATCCATTAAGATCCTCTGAGACAGAACCAGAAATAAAAAATTGGAGTATTTTAGCATAGTAGCTCAACTCTTCTCTGAGGCCAGCTTGGCTCTCTGGAAAGGTGAAATCTTTCAAACATTTTGGTTTTTTCCCCAAAACATTGTTATACATCATTTCTGAGCTGTGTACGTTTTAAATTACATCTTTTGATCCTTCCACAATATCATTTCATTCCATTTATGATACTTCTAAATGGGAACATGGAGCCCTGGTGTGATGCTGTAGGATAAGCACTGGATTGCCTAACCACAAGGTTGGTGGTTCAAACCCACCCGCTGCTCCTCAGAAACCCTACAACACAGGGTCACTATGAATCAGAACAGCAGGGTAGGTAACAACAACAACAAATGGATGAATGGATAATGTGTTGAGTCTGGCATGTCAGGAGCTGGGCAGGGAAGGCTAAAGGTAGGGGTAAAAGGCAAGCATGGGTAAATATCAGACTTGGCAACAAGGTTCAATAACAGGACTTTTTAGTGACTTCTAGAAAATAATAGGATGTTTTAGTGCCTTCAGAAATTTTCCTGTAAGTTCCAAAGCCATCTAGGACAAATGCAAAGTTATTCACAGGGACTTAGTTAGATAAAAGGAACTTCAGGAAGGTCTGACTGAGAAACTGACATTTAAATAAAAAATGTATAGACAAAAGGTGCAGAAAACCCAAATGCCTTGAATTTTTTGGAGCAACTTGGAACAAGGACAGTCACAAAAGACAGTGTGGCTGAAATGTTGTGTATGGGCAGAGTTTTATGATGAGGTTAGAGAGGTCGACAGGGCCCGAGTGCCCAGGGTCCTCTCAGTTTGTGTTTTACATGTACCAGTAAGCCTGGTGGCATTGTACGATAATCCCCGGATTGCTAGCCACAATGTTAACAGTTCAAACCCACCAGCTATTCTATGGGAGAAGGATTAAACGGTCTGCTCCTGTAAAGATTTACAGTCCCAGAAACCCTATACAGGGTCACCATGAGTCAGAACCAACTTAATGGGAGTGGGTTTTTGGGGTTTGGGGACACCATTGGAGGATTTCAAGAAAGGAACTGGGTGATCTGATCACTTCAGGGATGAATGATCTGTAGCAAGGAAAGACTAGGAGCAGAGAGACCAAGATAGGAAGATATTCATGTAATCCAGGTGATGGATGATAGTGATTTAGAATTAGGGAGTTGTAGAAGAGATAACCACCACTCATCTATCAGTTTGTTATACTGTTGTGGCTTGCATACCGTCATGATATTGAAAGCTATACCACTGGAATCTCAAATACCAGCTGAGTCACCCAGGGTAGTCCAGTTTCTACAGAGCTTTCAGACTAAGGCAAGAAGAAAGGACTGGCGCACTCCTTCCAAAACTTAGCCAATGAAAAGCCTGCTGATTACAAAAGAATATTGTCTGTTGAAACGCTGTGAGATGAAGCCCCTGTGTTGGAGAACACTCAAAATACACAGTCGACTTGACTATACCAATGATAGTAATGATGGTAAAGGCCCTGGAAGCATTTTCTTCTGTTGTACATGAGGTCACGATGAGTTGGAGCCAACTTGTCGGCAGCTAATAAAAACCACCATAGGAAGATGGAGAGAAAAAGACTTGTGTTACACTCTGATCGTAGAATCCACAGGACCAGTGAGTGGATTGTTATCAGGGGTGAAGCATGATGTAGTCCTACATTTGAATGGCTATTAAACTTCTGAAACCTCCAGAATTAAATAAGTTCCCTCTGTGATTGATGTAATGGGAATTTCCTGACAGTTAGTAGGAACAGATAAAGAAACTTATTTCATGGTGATCTCAATTAGTCATATGGCTTTAAATACCATCTATGTGCTAATGTTTTAAGTCCTCTTCACTTTCACCAATAAACAACATCCTTATCAACGGAGAAAAGATTGAAGTTGTCAAGGACTTCATTCTTCTTGGATCAACTATCAGCACTCATGGAAGCAGCAGTTAAGAGATCAGATGACATATTGCATTAGGCAAATCTGCTGCACAAGAACTTTTTAAAGAGTTGAAGAGCAAAGATGTCAGCTTGAGGACTAAGGTGCACCTGACCCAAGCCATGGTATTTTCAGTAACCTCATATGCATGTGAAAGCTGGACAGCTAATAAGGAAGACTAGAAGAATTGATGCCTTTGAGTTATGGTGTTGGAGGAGAATACTAAAAGTGCCATGAGCTGCCAAAAGAACCAATAGATCCGTTTTGGAAGAAGTGCAGCCAGAGTGCTCCTTAGAGGCCAAGATGGCCAAACTTTGTCTCTCATACTTTGGACATATTGTCAGGAGGGAATAGTCGCTGGAGAACGATATCATGTTTGGTAAAATAGAGGGTCAGAGTAAAAGAGGAAGACCCCCAACAAGATGGATTGGCCAGGTGGCAGCATCGATGGACTCAAGCGTGGCAAAAGTAGTGAGGTTGGCCCAGGATTGGCCATTGTTTCGTTCTGCTGTGCATAAGGTCTCTATGAGTCACTGCCAACTTGATGGCACCTAACAACAACAACAACAGATGTGCTAATGACTCTCATATTTATATTTTCAGCTCTTTTCTCTGAGCTTCAGACTCAATATATCCAACTGCTCACTTCCCATTGAAACATAGCATATTGTAAATGCCTGTTGTTTCATCTCTTTAAAGATCTGATCCTCCCACAGTCTTTCCCATCCCAGTTAAGGTAGTTCCATCTTTCCAGTTACTCAAGCAAAAGCCTTGGAGCCATCCTAACACTCTCTCTCATGCACTATGTACCATTCTTTAGGAATCCTGTTTGTTCTACATTCAAAACATATTTAGAACCCACTACCCTCCATTGCCACTACATTTGTCTGTGCCTCCGTTATCTCTTGTCTGTATTACTACGAAAGACTGCTAACTACCCTAACCACTTCTGCGTTGTCCCATACATTCTATTCTCAATGTGTCAGCTAGAGGAATCTTTAGAAAATCTAAGGTAGGTTCCATAACTTCTCTATACAATATGTTCTGGTGCCTCTTCATTTTCCTTAAAATCAAAGTCAAAGGCGCTAGTTGAGCTCCTGCTCAGATTATTAGGAACAACACCTCCAACTACTCCAAGTTCCTCTCTCATATGTTGAACACATTATTGGGAAGGACCAGTCGTAGAGTAGGACAACTGGAAGACCACTAACAAGATGGATTGACATAGTGGCAACAGCAGTGGGCTGAAACGTAACAACAATTGTGTGGATAGTGCAGATCCAGGCAGTGTTTTGTTCTGATGTGTGTAGGGTTGCTATGAGTTGGAACTGACTCAGTGACACCTAACAACAATACCTACTCCTCACTTACTAACTATCTTGTTATCTCACACTACGCTACCAGTACTGTAAATATAGTAGTAGACAAAATGAATCTAGAAATGAATCTAGGCTTACCTTTAAGATTTAAAAGGCATGCAATGTAAAAAATGCTGTTGTTAAGTGCCGTCAAGTCAATTCTGACTCATAGCAACCCTGTATTGAGTTTCCAAGGAGCAATTGGTCATTTGAACTGCCAGCCTTGTGGTTCGCAGTCCAGTGCTGATCCTACAGTGCCACATCAGGATATTAGGACATTTTATTTGACTGACGTATAATAGCAATGATATTAAACTAAAACCATCAAACCCCAAACCAAACCCACTGCCATCAAGTTGATTCCAGCTCATAGTTTAACCACTCTTGGCACAGTGGTTAAAATACTTGGCAGCTACCCAAAAGATCAGTAGTTTAAATCTACCAGCCATTCCTTAGAATAAAGATGTAGTAGTCTGCTTTGTAAAGATTATCCACTGCCGTCGAGTTGATTCTGATTTGTAGCAACTCTATAAGACAGGGTAGAATTGCCCATAGGTTGCGCATGTAGTGAGTGCTGTCACAAGGCCGGTGGTTCAAACCTACCACAATGAGAGATGGAGTTGTTTTCTCCCACAAAGACTTATGGTCTCAGAAGCCCTGTCCTGCAGGGTCGCATGAGTCAGAATCCATTTGATGGCATTGGGGAATCCTTACAAAGCACACTGCCACATCTTTCTTCCATGGAATGGCTGGTAGATTTGAACCACCAACCTTTTGGTTAGCTGCCAATTGTTTTAACCACTGTGCCATCAGGGCCCACTAAACTAAAGGGACCCTCAAATATTTTTTAACAAAATATGAAAAGGATTTTAGTTACTGAGTAAGTTATCTGTTTCTATGACAACTACAACTAATATTTATTGAACACCACCTACTAAGTGCAAACCCTGATCTAGGTGCTTGGGATACTTTGGTGAATTAGGTAGGTAAGATCCCTGCTCTCAAAGAGTTTACCTTCTAGAAGGTAAAAAACAGATAATAAACTAAAAATAAATAAGAAAAGGTATCAGCTATAGAGATAGTACTGAGTATTAGGTTTTTATGGTAAAATTTAAGTTGATATTTTGGTCCTGAAGGTTGAGTCAAATCATATCATTATATTTCCAGGTTTGAAGACAGTGAAAAACAAATAAATTATGATTCATTTTTTGCTGCCCTGAACTGGAGAACAAATCCAGTGGTCGAATGGGAAACAGTATTGGACAATGTAGAGGTAAAATTAATACCTATTTTTCAAACCATTGTGACTGTCTCCTTTGCATTTTTAGCATCCTTTATTTTAAAATTGTTTTTTGATGTAATATGAAATCAGTGCATTGGGGAAAAACGTTTCTGTGGTTCTGGGTATTGGTGCTAAAGGCAACTTTATTTTCCAGGCCCAGTAAACATCTGCTCTGTAAGAGCAAGACTTTTCTTATGCAGCTGAATTTTTTTCAGCCTTGGTCACATCCAATTATATGGAAAATAGGTTACAGTTATAAATAGATAGAAACACTGTTTTCAAGGGATTCTGGTAACATCATCATAAGCCACAAGAGCAGATCTTAAATGGTGCAAATATTAAGACTCCCCAGTGTGTCTGTGACTGTGTACACCGGTTTGCTGTGATTGAAGCAATATAGCATGGGGAAGCACATTTCACTGTGAAGCCAAATGTAAAATAAAAATTCAGTAGAAAAATGCTTGGTTGGGGAAAACAAAGTTCACACTATCAGATGGTGCTCTCAACATTGTGGAATTGTCTGAATTCTCTGAGATTTCTTTGGACCAATTGTCTTTAAGGAGTGGGTGGGTGGGTAGTGGTTTGTTTGCATTTTAACATGCACCAGAAATTGATTTGCTTGGGAAAGTCCCTTGACAAAGCAAATGTCATGTGGTTGATACTCCCAGAAAGGAGGCATTTAGTCCTCTGGGTCACTGTTGACCAACTTATTCTGGCCTGAACTGGTCTAGTTCCCCTGGAGAGTTCCCTCAGGCATGCAGCTCCTCTAGTGTATCAGGGGTGGCCTTAGAACTTCCAGATGTTTGGGAGACAGCAGTGACCTTTGGAGCTGGAGTTGAATTCTGGCTCTGTCACTTAGCTGAGTGATTTGGGGTCAGTTATTTAACTTGTTCATGTATAGATTTAATCCTCAGTCAAATCATGATCAAGTATCTAGTAGGTTCTCTGCTCCATACTAGGGTTCAGAGACGAAAGTCATTATCGCTAACTTTGAGGATCCCACTGCTCCTGAGAGCATCAATACACTCTGATTTAGAGGATGGGGTGATACTGCCTTCCTGGGATGAAGAGGAAGCAGTTTCTAAATCGGGCTAGGGGATCAGAACATATTCTCAGGGGAAATGACCCTTAAAATTTCAGTGATGAGTAGTTAAAGAGTTAGTAAAATAGGAAAGTGACATGGTATGGAAAAGGCATTTTGAACAGGGACGCTGGGACATGGGATTGCATGGCCCGTGTGCAGAGCCAGAAGGAATTGGTGTGTCTAGAGTGAAAGCACATGTGGAGGAGGTAGCGATGAGGCTGGAGAGTCCTCCAAAGGTGAGGTCATGAGAGGCGTGCTGTGTGAATATTGCTCGGAACTATCTGGAGGACACTGACAACATTTAAGCAAAAGAGCGGAGTGATGATGTGTGTCCTTTAGACTACTTTCTCAGACTCTTTAATGGGTGGATTGGCGAGGTGGGAGGGAGGGAAGCCTATCCATTAAGAGGCTCTTAAAGTCCCATCATTACTGTAATAATAGCAAAATGAGTGATGCAAACAGTTAATGTGCTTAACTGCTAGCTGAAAGTTTGGAGCTTCAAGTTCACCTTGGAAGGAAGGCCTGGTGAAGTGCATCTGAAAAATTAAGCACTGAAGTCCCTGTGGAGCACAGTTTTACTCTGACATACATGGGGCTCACCATGAGTCAGAGTCAACTCGACAATGTGCCAAGCACTGTTTTAAGGCCTCAGATCTAGTAGTTTACTTAATCCTTATAGCAGCCCTTTGAGGCAGATGCTTTTATCATTCCCAGTTTAGAGATGGAGAAGCTAGAGAAATAGCACATGTATATGGTAGAGTCAGAATTTAAGCACAGTTCTATTTTACTTTATAGAAGAAAAAGAAGGAAAAAAAAAAAAGCTTTTAGATTTAATTAAACAAAATCGAAGCTAGCTTCACAAAAACAGATCAGTACTTTCATTTGCCCAAATAACCTTTTATTTCTTATCCATGTGACTGTCCTATTTTCACCTAGATAAAGTCAAATTGTGGGTGGGGTTTTATGTTCCACCTTTTCGTTTGTTGTTTTTATGTTGGATGTTATCCATTTATCCCATTAGGACTGCTTTCCGTACCTCTCTTCCCTTCCCTGAGGCCTGGACAGCTGGCCTTTGTGACTACATCAATGGCTTCTCTTGACCCTTGACCCCAAGTTGGGTTGGCCAGTGGGTACACCAGCAGGAGAGTGGGAGAAAGAAAACATCTCCCACCCTACCAGTCACTGTAGATTGACCCCTTTAGCCCTAGGTGTGGTGGTAGGGGCCTCCTGCTGTTACAAGTCTTGGGGGGCATCCTTGTTTGTTTTCCTGAACACATCCCACCACTTTGTAAATAGTTATTTCATTAAACTCTTCTCAAATTACAGCTAGTATATCTCCTCTATTTTCCATGCTTATTTTTGTCAATTAGCAACAAACAGCTCTTGTTTTTCTTTTCCTTGCTTTTGACTTCTCACTCCTTTTCCATTCCACCCAATGAACCACCCAAAGGTGTTCACTGTTTATCAGAGTTAGCCAACTGGTGTTAATTAACTTTTTCTCCATACGCATAGAATCCTGAACAAAGTTATATTTATCTGCATATTAAGGGTTCCATCAATCACGACACCAACGTTTGATCATTCCACATACGCAGAGACAACCCTTGTAGTGTTGTAGTGTATAGTGGGTTGAGTTGGGGCTACCAACCTCAAGGTCAGAAGTTCAAATCTACCAGCTGATCCATGGGGGAAAGTTGAGGCTTTCTGCTCCTGTAAAAATTTACAGCCTCAGAAACCCTATGCAGGGTCGGTATGAGTCAGACTTGACTCAATGGCACACAGCCACCAACACCACCATAAGCACTGGACTACAAACCACAAGGTCTGCAGTTCAGGCCCACCAGCCGCTCCACAGGAGAGAGATGGGGCTTTCTGCTCCCGCAAAGATTAAAAACAAAACAAAAAAGCATTGAAAATCCTATGCAGGGTTGCTATGAATCAGAACCGACTCGAAAGCACTTAACAATATGTATGTATGTATGTATTGTTAGGTGCCATCGAGGTGGCCCTGACTTATAGAGACAACAGAACAAACTACTGCCCAGGTGTATGCTATCCTCACAGTTGTTATATTTGAGCCCATAATTGCTACCATGGTGTCAAACCATGTCATTGGGGAGTCTTCCTCTTTTTTGTTGACCCTCCACTTTTCCAAGCATGAGCTCCTTCTCCAGGAACTGGAGACAAAGGCTTGCCATCCTTGCTTCTAAAGAGCATTCTGGATGCAGTTCTTCCGTGACATATTTGTTTGTACTGGAAGTCCATGGCATTTTCAACATTCTTCACCGACACCATAATTCAAGTACATTGATTGTTCTATGGTCTTCCTTATTCAATATCCAAATGAGGCTATTGAAAATACCACGGCTTGGGTCAGGTAGGTGCACCTTAGTCCTCAAGCTGACATCTTTGCTCTTCCATACTTGAAAGAAGACTTTTGCAGCATATTTGCTTAATGCAATAAGTCGTTTGATTTCTTGACTGCTACTTCCATGAGCATTGATTGTAGATCCAAGCAAATTAAAGTCTTTGGCAACTTGGATCGTTTCTCCATTTATCACAATGTTATATATTAGTCCAGTTGTGAAGATTTTTGTTTACTTCCAGCAAGCCAGCCTGCCATCTGCATATCAAAGGTTGTTAAGGATTGTCTTCTTCCAATCCTGATGCCACATTCTTCTTCATATAATCCAGCTTCTCAGATTATTTGCTCATCATATACATACATATGGTGAAAGGATAGAACCCTTGTGCATGCCTTTCCTGATTTTAAACCATTTAGTATCACCTTTTTCTGTTCTAATGACTGCCTTTTGGTCTGTGTTCAGGTTCTTCATGAGCACAATTAAGTGTTCTGAAAATCCTGTTCTTCTCAATGTTATATGTAGTTTGTTATGATCCACACAATTGAAAGCCTTTGCACACTTGATAAAGCACAAAGAAACATCTTTCTGATATTGTCTGTCTTCAGCCAAGATCCTTCTGACACCAGCAATGATATCCCTTGAGTCAGGTCCTCTTCTGATTCCAGCTTGAATGCCTGGCAGCTCCCTATCCACGAACTGCTCCTGTTTTCGAATTATCGTTAGCAGAATTTTACTTGCATGTGACATTGATGATATTATTTGATAATTTCCACATTTTGTTGAGTCATCGATTCTTTTTTTAATTTTTTTATTGTGAATGTATTCACGTATCAGATCATCAGTTTTATATTTAACAAATCATGTACTTCCTTTTATTTTAATGATTTCACTTCCTCCATGTAACATCAGTTATCCTACTTTCTCCCTGTTATTCTTGTTTCCATTCCACCTTCTTCCCCAATCCTTGTGGATTTTGTCCTTAGGTAAATGCTTGCATTTTAATCTTGAATGATGGACCATCCCATGAATGCATACCCCCTACATATCTATTGCTTGGTTGAAAATTGAGCCAGGCAAGTGAGTTCAGTTCCAGACGTGAAGGGTGATCAAGGGTCACAGTCTCAGGTTCCTCCTGTCTCTTTCTGTCCAGAGAATGTGGTCTTTTTTTGTTTATAATTTTGGATTTTGTTCCACATTTTCTCCCACTCTATCTAGGACCTTGTAATGTGATCCCTTTCAGAACAGTTGTTAGTGGTAGCTGGGTGCCATCTACTTCTGGTCTTGGAGTTGTAAAGACCAGAGTTCATGGGTCCCATTAGTCCATTGGTCTAATTTATTCCAATCATTTTCAATTTTCATCACTCTTCTTTTCTCCACAGAGAAAAAAGTTGTACCTTTGATGGCCACTCATGAGATTTCAAGATCTCAGTTGCTACTCACTGAAGTACGATGTAGAATACAGTCTTTTTGGATTATATTATGCCACTTGACCATGATAGTTCATCTTTCTTTGCAGGGGTTACAAACATGAGTCTCTTCCAGTTAGCTGGATTCCACATTTCTTGGCCTAGACGAGTGAGCACATCCAGTGCTGCATCAGTTTGTTGAAACATTTCAGTTGGTATTCCATCGATTCCTAGAGCCTTGTTTTTCTTCAATGCCTTCAGTGCAGCTTGTACTTACTTATTCAATGCCAACATTTCTTGATCATATGCAACCTCTTGAAATGGTTGAACATTGTCATGATGAAAACAAATACCTTGGCGTAACTTTCCTGACCTTTATTTTATCCATGCAGTTTTCAGTTTCTTTAAATTACTTCATAATCCCCCATTATCATCCTGTGTCCTTTAAAAAAAATTGAAAATAATTTTGAATTTTTTTGAACTTTTTATTGAAAATATATACAAATTACCCCTTAGGAATCCCCAAAATTATCACCAGAAACTTCTGAGCTGACATTTCTGCCTTGAATTTATCTGGCCCAGCAGATCCTCTCAGAAACAACTATTTTGTTTGGACATTTTTTTTGAAAGGCACCCCAATAAAACCTGTTATCGTTTTTAAGTTCTGTTGAGTCAGTTCTAACTCATCACAACCCTGTATGGATTTTCCAAGGAGCAGTTGGTGAATTTGAACCGCCAACCTTGTGGTTAGCAGTCCAGTACTTATATAACAGCACCACACCAAGACTCCGACAAAACTAGGACAAGAGCACTTGTCTGTAGCTGTCTACTGATCACAGAGATGTATTTAAACACATTTTGTTTGGAATAAACTCAAGCATGTGTGAACTGGAATGCTAGTAGCAATACTTTTTGACTTAACTTTGTATATCTGTCTATATGATGGGACTTCAAAATTAAAAGATAATAGAAAAAAAGATAATAGAAAATTTCTACAAACTTTTTGAAATGTGTGTGTGTGTGTGTGCGCGCGTGTGTGTGGAGAGAGAAAGAAAGATTCATTTAAACTTGTGATGGGGGATGATGGCAAGTCCAGAATCCATAGGTCAGGCAACAGACTAGAGATTTCTCCAAGCTTGTGCACCAAAATCTGTAGGCCAAGAGCCTGGAAAAGTGAAGAATGAAGGATTTATGGAAAGATAGCTATTTCTAGAGACAGATGACACCATTGGGAAGACTCCTTTTTCACTCGTCAGGCCTCCTACTGATTGGATTACAGACACCACATTATGGAAGATAGTCTGCTCTACTTAAAGCCAGCTGATTTAACTGCTAACCACATGTAACTAGTTGGTATCAGGTACAGTTTGGTCAAACAATTGGACTACATAGCCTAGCCAAGTTGACATATAAAATTAAGTATCACACTTACCAATTCTGCCAACCAAGCCTTAGAAATGTTTCAGACTGTGAAGACAACTAGAAGGGACAGTCCTTAACAGGCAGTTGAAAAACAAACAAGCAAAAAATGTAGCAACATAAAATTATATCTTATCAGTATAGCCAAAAACTGCAAACTTAACTAGATTCCAAAGAAACTACAGCGCTTTGGTCCTTCTGAACTTGTTATTGTTTCATACAAAGGATGTAATATAAGATATTACTAGTAAGTCTATCATCTCATGTGAAAATGTTTAGTGTGAATGGGTTGAGCATACTATTTATTTCATAGTTCACAGAGTAGAACCAATAGTGTAAAATAGATCTACTGAATCATTTAAGTTTACTCGAACACATCAGTGTTTAATTATTGAGTGATTTCTGAATCAGAATTTATCACAGGTTGCTTTTGCGCAGTGGTTATGAATCGGGCTGTGATCATCAGGGTCAGCAGTTCAAAACTATCAGCTGTTCCGTGGGAGAAAGATGAGGCTTTCTACTCCCGTAAAGATTTACAGCTTCAGCAACCCTGTACAGGGTCGCTATGGAGTCCTGGTGTGGCGCTGTGGGTTAATGCGCCAGACTGCAAAGCCGTTTGAGCTGCAGGGTCGGCAGTTCAAGCTCACCAGCTGCTCAGAAACCCTATATGGGGTCGCTGTGGGTCAGAATAGACTCGACGGCACTTAACAACAACAGCAATGCATTAGTGTCCTTGGGAAGGGAGGGAAGAAAGCAAGAGTGGACAGATGGAAAAGTTGAGTTATGATGCAGGCCCAGAAACAGTGTTGGCCTACCCACAGGGAGTTCTGAAGCCAAACGAGCCCTTCATAGTTGTCCTGTTGTTGTTGTTATTGTTGTTATGTGCCGTGGAGTCGGAACTGACTCATAGCGACCCTGTACAGGGTTTCCGAGGCAGTAAATCTTTTTGGGAGCAGGAAGTCTCATCTTTCTTCCGTGGAGCAGCTGGTAGTTTCGAACTGCTCACCTTGCGTTTCACAGTCCGATTCGTAACCACTACGCTACCAGAGCTCCTTATAGTTGTCCTGAGTTAGGCCAAAATGGCTTGGCTTTTATCCCACTACATCGACTCACTATCTGTGGACTGGTCTAGGAAGGGGTTATAATCTTGGACAAAGTAGCTCTTTGCAGCCAAGACAGTTCTGGGGTTGAGGCAGTTTCTGAAGGGGCTGACAGCTGAGGCTTTCTGCCCACAGCACTCCCAGTAACTGGGATGCCAAGTCCTTCCCAAAAGGGATTCTGGGCCATGCATCATGACATCGAACACAGAACTTGGCAATCATCCCCTTTCGCAGCCCCTGTGGATTGCTCTTGGTGTCAGCTGAGAACTTGGCTGTGTGGTCACAGCTTCCTTCTTACCAGTGTTCATCAGTTAATGTCTGATCTTTCACCCATGGTAGGGAACCAAAAGGAGAACAGTGATTGCCAAAAGAGGCCATGGAGAGGTCAGAACAGATGTGTAGATCTCTGTCCAGAACAGTTGGACAGAGAAAGCTTCTCACCTAGAACTTTGGGGTCACCAACATTGAGGGAATCTGCTATAAACAAGGGTCAAGTGTGGGGCTTCAGTGCAAGATCCACCAGGTTGTGAAAATTATACTCCTATTACAGCGCTCTCTAAGTGTGAAGGAATGAGACTGAAGTTCACTGAGAACAAGTACTGGCAAGCCGAGCTTATGTGTGGAAGCATAGCCCAGGTGAAGGTGGGGTTTGGACAGTGGCATACTTCCTCCAGTATATGAGTTGGACATGCTGGCTCTGGCTAAAGTTCCAGTGATGCCTTGGACAACTCTCCAGAAGTTACTAGCACCCATCATCACTTGGAGCCTGGATATCTTTACTGTTCTGTGGAGTGTTGGCCTCATCAGGATCTCTTCCCCTAACCAGGATGTTACTGAGCAACAAAAAGGAATTCTTGGCCAGTGAAGGCTGAGTAGGCCACAGTACCAGCTTCAACACAAGTTATGTGTGCATCAATATAATGGGTTGGATGGATGTCATGGATGAGGATCTGGCACACATTCTTGATCTTTGCTTGATTAACTGCAATGTGTGGGGTATACAATGAAAAGCCAAAATTCAGGAGCAGGAGAACCTGCTTTAGCTAAGCAGAGGCTGAATGAAGGGGTAGTATGGGATCTAAGATTTGGGATGTCTAGCAGGATGGCCCTCCAAAACACTGTGAGGGGAATCCAGAAATTAACAACATTCAGCAACCCGAGGGAGCCTCTCAGCAGGTTTGAACCAAGCCTTCACTTCAGTCTCACCAAGGGACCAGAGCAGGATAAATCTCTAGACCAGTGAGATCCTAGCAAGAAGCACATTCAGAGGAGCCATGGACATGGATTTAATGAAGGGACAGAAGAGTGGGAGAAGCCAGAGAACAAGGAAACTCATGGAGTAATACAGTCCCTCCTGGGTAGACACCAGGGAGAAAAGGGCAGTGAATGGCTCTTCAGGGGCAAATCACAGTCAGTTCCTAAAACATATTTGGACTCGAGGGAACGAACCTCACAACCAGGGTATCAGAGCAGGCCCAGACTAGCAGCTTCCAGGGCTTGGTTTGCTGGATCTTAGGACTGGTCACCTACTCAGATGTGATTCCCCACTGTGTGATGGTCAGGTGGCCTCTGCTGAAAAGAGAAAGGTCCAACCAAAAACAGTTTAAAAGAAGACAACAGCTGTAAGAAGTTTAGCTTTTATTAGACCTCCTGCTCTTTGGTAAGAGTAGGTTTTCCTAAGTGGGTAAAAGAAGGCAGACTGTCACCCATCATGACTGTTGGCTGTAGCCTATAGATGGGATTCTCTGGGGGCTCCCTTGGCTGCCTCTGGCTTGGCCCCACTGCAGCCTGGGTGAGCCATCTGGGCTGTGATTTCACTCTCACTGTATTATGTGACTATCTATGATCTCAGCATGTTGCCCTGGCACTGTCACATCCTGGAGACCCCATTTCCATTCTATTGTGTTTGCTCACAGATGGCAACTGTAAAACTGGCAAAATAGATCCCATTGTTTGGACCTGTCTGGTTAATCTCAGAAGCCTCATTTTAGAAAATAACACGATATCCATTCTCATATCAACTTTAGAACTTAACACTGTGTGACTGATGGTTTTATCTTTTCATACTTTTGAGAAAAATTGGATGCAGCTTCCTTTTATAAGCAATGTAACTGCAGAAGCATTAGCAATTGGTGCAAAAGCTCTCTCTCGTCACATGGGATGCGTTGGCAGTGGGAAGTAGGAGCAGTGGGATACTTTGTATACATTTGGACACTCATTTTATTGAGGATCTCCTTTTAATATGTAGATGATGGAATACCCTGTGACATTTTATTTTCCCAGTTACCTTGGAAGAATAAGTATTATTCTCAATTGAGGGATTGTTGTTGTTGTCTGGTGCCGTCAAGTCGGTTCCAACTCATTATGACTCTGTGCACAACAGAACAAAACACTGCCTGAACCCGCACCATCCTCACAATTGTTCATGTGTTTGAGTCTATTGCTGTTGCCACTATATCAATCCCTCTCATTGGGGGTCTTCCTCTTTTTCTCTGACCCTCTACTTTACCAAGCATGATGTTCTATTCTAGGGACTTAGTCCCTCCTGATAATACGTCTGAAGTATGAGAGACGAAGTCTCACCATCCCTGCCTCCAAGGAGCACTCTGGCTGTACTTTGCCCAACACAGACTTCTTTGTTCTTCTGACAGCCCATGGTACTTTCAGTATTCTCCTCCAACACCAAAACTCAAATGTATCAATTCTTCTATAGTCTTCTTTATTCAATGTCCAAATTCCACATGCATATGAGGCTATTGAAAATACCTTAGTCCTCAAACAGATATCTTTGCTCTTGAACATTTCTTTAAAGAAATCTTGTGCAGTAGATTTGCCAAGTTCAATACATCATTTGATGTCTTGATTGCTGCTTCCAGGAGTGTTGATTGTGAATCCAAGCAAAATGAAGTCTTTGACAACTTCAATCTTTTCTTCATTTATCAGGAAGTTATTTATTGGTCCACTTGTGAGGATTTTGTGTGTGTGCGTGTGTGTGGATAGAAAACTGAAATTAACTTGATCCTTAAAGGTAAACAAGGTTTATATAATCAGGGCTAGTGCCAACTCTTTCCACTAACTAAACTGTCAGTTTGTCGTACTGTGGTGGATTGTGAGTTGTTGTGATTCTGAAAGCTATGCCACCAATATTTTAAATACCAGCAGGGTCACCCATGGTGGACAGGTTTCAGATGAGCTTACAGATGAAGACAGACTAGGAAGAAAGAGTGACGAACTACTGTAGAATATTTAGTCACTGAAAACCTTATGAATAGCACAGAAACACTGTCAGCTATAGTACCGGAAAATGAGCCCCTCAGGTTAGAAGGCACTCAAAATGCAACTGGGGAAGAGCTGCCTCCTCAAAGTAGAGTTGACTGTGATAATGAGAATGGAGTAAAGCTCGAGGGAGAAAAGCCTTCATTTGCTGATGGGGCACAACTCAAAATGAAGAGAAACAGCTATAAACATCCATTGAAAATCAGAACATGGAACGTACAAAGCATGAATCTGGGAAAATTGGAAGTTGTCAAAAATGAAATGGAACGCATCAACATCAGTATCTTAGGCATTAGTGAGCTGAAATGGACTGGTATTGGCCATTTTGAATCTGGCAACCACATGGTTTACTATGCTGGGAATGACAAATTGAAGAGGAATGGTGTTGCATTCATTGTCAAAAAGAACATGTTCAGATCAGTCATGGGGTGCAACGCTATCTGTGATAGGATAATATCCATGCGCCTACAGGGAAGCTCAGTTAATACCACTATTATTCAAATTTACGCACCAACCACAAAAGCCAGTCAGGATGAAATAGAAGAATTCCGTTTTGGAAGAAGTGCAGCCAGAATGCTCCTTGGAGGCCAAGATGGCCAAACTTCGTCTCTCCTACTTCGGACATACTGTCAGGAGGGACCAGTCGCTGGAGAAGGATATCATGTTTGGTAAGGTGAAGGGTCAGAGAAACAAAGCAAGACCCCCAATGAGATGGATTGGCCAAGTGGCAGCATCAATGGACTTAAGCGTGGCAACAGTAGTGAGGTTGGCCCAGGATTGGGCAGTGTTTCATTCTGTTGTGCATAGGGTCGCTATGGGTCAGTACCAACTCTATGGCACCTAACAACAACACAACAGTGCCAACTCTTTAAATAAGCAAAGTTATTTCAATATCAGTAGTTGAATTTACAGTTGAAATAAAAGGTTATTGATCTTTCTCATTAAATTTAAAACATAACTGGTAAACACATAGCAATGTTGTTGTTGTGAGTTGCCACCAAGTTGGCTCCAACTTATTTCAACCGTATTCATAACAGAACAAAATGGTACCCAGTCCTGCACCATCTTCATGATTATTCTTACGTTTGAGTTCACTGTTGTGGACATTGTGTTACTCCATCTTATTGAGGGGTTCCCTTATTTTCTTTCATTAGCCCTCCATTTTATCAAATATGGTGCCCTTTTTCCATGATTGACTTTTACTGATGTGCCAATGTAAGTGAGTTGAAGTTTCACCATCCCTGCTTCTAAGCAATTCTGGTTGTCTTTTGTTTGTTCTTCTGACAGTCCACAGAAAATTCATTAATCTTTGCCAACACCACATTTAGAATGCATCAATTCTTCTTCGCTCTTCCTTTTTCATTATCCAACTTTAACATGCATTGTTGTTGTTGTTGTTAAGTGCCATCGAGTCGGTTCCGACCCATAGCGACCCTGTACAGGGTTTCCGAGGGTGTAAATCTTTATGGGAGTAGAAAGCCTCATCTTTCTCCGGCGGAGCAGCTGATAATTTCGAACCACTGACCTTAAGGTTCGCAGCCCGTAACCACTACGCTACCAGAGCTCCTTTTAACATGCATAGGAGGTGATTAAAAATAGATCAGGAAAACACATAGCAGTAACAATACCAAGCTTTAGCCTAGCAGGACAAGATGCTGCTAGAATACATTGTGATTTAAAGTAGGGGATGATACCTACTTGAATTGTACACATAAACCTATCACTAAAAGCACAAAAACCCCATACCTCCTTGAAAACTTTCCTTGATCCATAGTGCATTTCCAAGGAAAGGGGTCTTGTTTACCTGTGTTTTGGCTGTACTCACATACAGAGGACACAACTTTTGATGGTGGCTTTGTCTAACATAAAGAGAGGTGATTGTAAAATATCTAAAGATAGAAATGGGTAGAAATTTAAGCATAGTATATGAGGGAGTTTCAAAAGGTTCATGGAAAAAATATTGGAATTAAAAGATAATGTAATTTTCCCCGGAACTCTTGAAACCCCCTGGTATGAACTTTTTCTTATGTTATAAAAATACCTTTGATTAGCCCAATAAGTATTTGGAAACTTCTCTTCTCAAAATTAATTTTAACTTGCTGAATTCTATGAGTTTTTATTATTTTTCATACCATTTAAGATTATATTTTGTCAACCTAATTTGATTATTCCTAAGGTCATGTCAGCCTTATTAGAAGGGAAAAACTAATCTTACTGAAAGGAAGAAAACCGCAATTTCAACTCCATGTATGCTACTGGATTTTCTTACAAATTCATAGATACTTCCCATTGAAATGTCTTACTGTAAGCGCATGGGGAGAATAATGTGGTGGTGAAATCACTCATGTTGCTTGATGAGCTCTTACATTTGGGAGAAATAAAAATAACTTTGTTTCAGTGAAGCATGGAATTTAATTGACATCCGATCTTTTCCCCTCATGCATCTGGTGATCTGGTGATCTTACATCTACAGTAGAAAATTTAAAACTAGAAGGAGACATAATGCAATTAAATTTTCTTTTAAAAATGTCAAAGCCAGTAAATCTCAGCCCCATTAGCTGACACACAGCTTCTCTGTCCTTACTGGGCTGCTGTTATTACTGTGTTTCCATCCAGTGCCATCTTCACTTCCCATTTCAAGGGGGTGTGGTTTTTACAGATCTGCAGCTGCAACTTTCCCCATTGCTGAACAAGTCATTTATGGCTGACTTGTTTGATACCTTAAGTGACTCCATGAAAGGTGTCTTAGGCCCTCTTGAAGGCACTGATCCCCAGCCACTTTAGAATCATGATTTGGTATCATGGTGGAATTTTACTGCGCCTTTTATATTATTCCTCCTTCTAGAAAACACTACATGGTACTTAGAGTTTATGCTCCAGATTAAGTTTAGTTTTGTTTTGAAATTTTGGTACTACCACTCGAAGTATCTGCAAGTCTTATGGCAGACTTGATCCATCCATGACTTGCCAAGAAATTGCTTTTTACTAAGCTGCTCTGTGGTCTTTATAGGCATTTTATTAATTATGATCAATGCAAAACTGTATCATATTTTCGTTTGACTTCTCCTACAAGTAGATTGGAGATGAGGATTTGCAGGTAACTAGGACTGCAAGGTCGGTTTGAATTGCAAGGTCGGTGGTTCAAGGTCACCAGCTGCTCCTGGGAAGCCCTATACGCGGTCTCTATGAGCTAGAATCAGCTTGATGGCACTTAACACCAACAACTGTAAGTGCTTGGGAGGGAAGTCAAAGGAACACTGGAATGGGAGCTAGAGTGAGAAAGGAAAGGGAAGGAAGCTATTAAAACCATTTGCCTTGGCATCAACTCAGACTCCTTGGGGACCCTATATGTGTTAGAGTAGAGCTGTGCTCCATAGGGTAGTCAGTGGCTGGTTTTTCAGAAGTAGATCTACAGACCTTTCTTCAGGGTAGACTCTAACCTCCAACCTTTCAGTTTGCAGTTGAGTGCCTTAACTATTTCAACTACCCAAGGACACCTTAGAAACGAGGGCATATTATCAAATCAGTTACAACTGTAGGTGACTGGGCTTAATTCCACTGTGAAATGCTGGGACCCCATGGCCAGCACATACCTCAGAACGATCCCACCCAAAGTGCAGGGACGCTATGGGATTTACTCATCAATTCCCAATAGTCGCTGGGTGAAATAAAGGGAAGGAATTAATTCCTAGACGCTTGTGGCTTACCACAGGGGCAGTCAAAGCTGCCCACACAGGCCAAAGAAAAGACCCACATGCAAAGGAGTGTAAGGGCTGGTGGTTGAAAGTAAGGTTAGTGTGTCCCGAAGTAGAAAGGGCAAAGAGTCAGGGAAGGGCAGCCCATACACATCCATAGTTCAGATTTGAATGTGCACTGACAGAGGAATTCTTTTAAAGACACATCCTTATCTGAAATGAGAATGAAAATTAATGACTATTGTAGATGAGCACTCCTCTTGTCAGATCACCACACTGTCATCTACCTGCTTTACTGGTAAACCAACAGAAAACAGGGTTTTCATTATATTTTAGAGTGTAGGATAAATAAAAGGTCAGCGGAGACAAAGAATATTTTAACTGACTATATATATTTTTAGAAATATTCTGGAATATTTGCAGATTTATTAGAAAAATTAGACAGTGGTACCACCAGTTCCTATTAAGTCATTTCTGATTACGACCACCTCATGTGTGTCAGAGTAGAACTGGGCTCCATAGGGTTTTATGTGGCTGATATTTCAGAAGTAGATCGCCAGAGCTTTCTTCCAAGGTGCTTATGGAAACTGCCAACTTTTAGGCTAGCAGCTGAGTATTAGCTGTTTGCACCACCTAGTGACTCCTAGGTAGTGATATTATGGGGTTTTCTCATGTCACCAAAAATCTCTTCATTTTATAAAGAGATTGGCTCTGTGCTTCCTTTTGTTGTTTTCAGGTGCTGTCGTGTAGACTCCACCTCATGCACAACAGAATGAAACACTGCCCAGTCCTGCGCCATCCTCACAATTGTTACTACACTTGAGCCCATTGCTGCTGCCATTGTGCCACTGGGGGGTCTTCCTCTTTTTCACTGACCCTCCTCTTTACCAAACATGACGTCCTTCTCCAGGGACTGGTCCCTCTTCATAATATGTCTGAAGTGTGAGAGATGAAGTCTGGCCATCCTGTGCTTCCTTTAAATAAACCTGATTAAACAAAATTAATAAGAAAGTACTCTTTCCTTTGAAGGAAAATTAAACTATGAAGAAGGTACTCCTCTCCCCCACCCCACACCCTTTAAACCTCCTCTAGTTCCTATTCTCATTTTGATCCCAAATTTTCTTCTTATCAGTCCCCTTTAAGCTAGTAGTAATGTGTGGAAATCTCCTTCAAGTATGGAGCTGGGCAAAGAGTGGCTTTTCAGTTTCTCAAGGCCAGCAGAGGCGCCTGTGGTATTTATCTGGTATTGTTGTTGTTGTTGTTAAGTGCCGTTGAGTCGATTCTGACCCATAGCGACCCTGTATAGGGTTTCCAAGGAACAGCTGGTGAGCTTGATCCACTGACCTTGCAGTTCAAACAGCTTTGCCGTCTGGTGCGAATGCATCACAGCGCCACATCTGGTATTGGTGGTGGTGGTCATGTGCCGTGGAGTCGGTTCCGACTCATAGCGACCCTGTACAAGGTTTCCGAGGCTGTAAATCTTTATGGGAGCAGAAAGCTTCATCTTTCTCCTGCAGAACAGCTGGAAGTTTCGAACTGCTGACCCTGAGGTTCGCAGCCCGATTCGTAACCACTACACTACCTGGTGTGGCGCTGTGGGCTAATGCGTCAGACTGCAAAGTCATTTGAACTGCAAGATTGGTGGTTCAAGCTCACCGGCTGCTCCTTGGAAACCCTATACAGGGTGGCTATTGGGTCAGAATCGACTCGATGGCACTTAACAACAACAACAAGGGTTGAAAGAAGCAGACGATTTTTGTCTTTTTATCTTGTCATCCTTAATTTAAAATCTCAAGGTATTGACTTGAGTTTCATTTTGCCCATGTCTGACTTGTTGCTTATGAATTTGATTCTCATCTCCAAATTCATTATCACACAGTAAGCTATTTTCTTTCTTGTTCTTTTATTGTTAGAATTTAAATCATGATTCCTTGCTTAAAAAAAAAAAAAAAAGACTTTTGCTACATACATAATAAGCTAAAATAAGGAAAGATCTAGTACTGATCAGTTCCATAGCAGAATGTATTTCCTAAATTATTTCCTCATAATTATATGAGTGGCATAATACAGTTATTATGTGTCATATAATGTATTTGAATCTTTGGGTACTCAAAACTTTTCCTTTAAAACAACAACAAAAGAAAGACCAGGGAATAGTGATTTTAAATGTATGTAATTGTACTGTTCCTCTATGACAAGATAGAATTTGTAAGTACCATTTCTGAGTGAAAATTGCTTTCAGTTTTATGATGAGATTTTTGAGGATATGTTAAATAATAGAGTTGCGTGACTATTGATCTCAGCCTTCATTTGTTAAAGTAGAATTTAAAATATATCCAGGGATTTCCTGTATATGTTTTACATTATATATTTTAAGCCATTCAGTGTAAGGAAAGCCATTGCAAGAACTTCCCTGTGGTATGCATTGTGGAAAGCAACCCTTAGGAGTCTTGTTAGCCGTCATTCATCTGTGTGGTCATTTCTTTCTTTAGACCACAGTTTGGGAACTCCGGGACAAACTTCGACAGAAGGCATTTGTGAGAGAAAAGAGTAGTTCAATTCAAGAAGCACTTGTCTTCCACTTAACTTTTCTAGTTGAAAATGATAGGCCCAAATGCAGCTCTGTAGGATGGGAGCCAGCTGCTTGTGAAGAGGCCCACTGCTCTGCTTGCCTCTGGAGGGTAACCCAGCACATAAGCACCGCTTCATCACTGGGGTTGCAACCCAGGACCCTCCACTTATTGGCAACATAACTTTAGACAGACTCCTTAACCCTCCTTTGCCTTTCTTTCTTTTACTGTAATTAAAAGTTGGCTGCCATTAAGTCAGTCCCAACTCAAAGAGACCCTATATGTGTACGAGTAGCACTGTGATCCATAGGGTTTTTAATGGCTGACTTTTGGGAAGTAGATTGCCAGACCTTTCTTCCAAGGCGCCTTTACCCTTAACAGCCAAGAACATTATCCATTTGTAAAATCCAGGGACTCCATTTTGTAAATAAATATCATAAAAGTACCTACCTGTTAGGGTTTTTCTGTGATGGTTAAGTAACTTAATATATGCAAACCACTTTTTAAAAAATACCTGCCCTATGGTTGTTGTTGTTATGTGCTGTTGAGTGGGATGTGACTCATAACGACCCTGTATAGGGTTTTCCAGGCTCTAAATCTCTACAGGAGCAGAAAGCCTCATCTTTCTCTCTTGGAGTGGCCAGTGGATTTGATCTGCTGACCATATAGTGCCATTACCAGGTTTACAGCCCAACATGTAAACCATTACCAGGTTTACAGCCCACTACACCACCAGGACTCCTGTCATATGGTATGTGCCATTGAATTTATTGTTATTATTACTAGGTAATAATATGATGCATTCCGCTGCTAACCACAAGGTCAGTGGTTCAAACTCACCACCTTCTCCATGGGAAAAAGAAGAAGCTGTCTGCTCCCATAAAGATTTACAGTCTCAGAAATCCTATACAGGGTCTCTGTGAAGCTGAATTGACTTGATGGCCATAGGTTTGTTTTTTTGATTTTATAATCTTGCAAAGGTCTACAGGTACTTCATCATCAGCATGACTCATCTCTTAAATTAAGGGTTTATGCCTTATTTAGAAGGAGTTCCAGTAGCATAGTGGGTTACGTGTTAGGCTCCTAACCACAAGGTCATCAGTTCACATCCACCAGATGCTCCATGGGAGAAAGATGAGGCTTTCTGCTCCCATGAAGATTTATAGCCTCAGAAACCCTATCCCAGTCGCTATGAGTCAGAACCGACTTGACAGCACATAACAGCAGCAACAGTCTTATTTCAAGATGTCAATACGATACTCTTCCAATTCTGTCAATGCTACTGATTCCCATCACTTTACATCTCATTCCTGTTTCAGTGACTTCCACATATTTGCACAATTCTGGATTCTAGAGCCCTGTGATATACAGAACCAGCTTGTTGATGTTTAAGGTGAGAACCACCTTAATGCCTCATAGATACCTCAAACACAGAATGTCCAAAATTGAACTTAATATCACCCTCCACTTCCTACTTGCCCACTAAAACACTTTAAAAAAAAAAAAAATTCTCTTCTTCCTGCTTTCCTTATTTTGGTTATGGCATCATCAAGGACTCTGTTACTAAAATTAGACATTTTAGAACCACCCCTACCCCTTTATTTTATCACCATATCCAACCAGGCATCTACCAGGTAATATATGATCCATAGCAGCAGCATCTTTCAGATATAGCTATTGTTTTCCATTTCAACTGCAGTCACCCTGGTGTGGACACAGCCATTCCCCCCCAGAACTACTGTAGTAGCCTCCACATTGATTTTCCTGCTTTACATTATTCTTCGTACTGCCATCAAATGATCTGCTGAATCTCAAATCTGATTTCTGTCATTTATCTGACTGAGACCCTTCTTTGACTTTCCCTACTAACCCACACAATCATGTAAAAACCATCAGAGAAACTAGCACAGTTCAGCCCTGGCGTCTCCTTCCCACCACCTGTCATGTGTCCCAAACCACATTAGATTACTCACCCTTTTTGGAAAACAGATGTTAAGTCTCCAGACCTTTGCATCATCTATTCCCTATGCCTGGAACACCTTTCACCACTTTAAACACCTGCTGAACTCATCCCATAAGACCCAACTGAAATATCACTTCTAAAATTCTATCATATAAAGTTACGTGTTTCTGTGACATCCGTTGACTCTGGATAGCCTGTCACAGTAGTTGCTGTTGTTGTTGTTGTTGTTGTTAGATACCATTGAGTCGATACCGATTCATAGAGACCTTATGCATAGCAGACGAAACATTACCCGATCCTGAGCCAACCTCACTACTGTTGCCACGCTTGAGTCCATCGATGCTGCCGCTTTGCCAATCCATCTCGCTGGGGGGTCTTCCTCTTTTGCTCTGACCAGCGACTGGTCCCTCCTGACAATATGTCCAAAGTATGAGAGATGAAGTTTGGCCGTCCTGGCCTCCAAGGAGCACTCTGGCTGCACTTCTTCCAACACAGATCTATTGGTTCTTTTGGCAGCCCATGGCACTTTCAATATTCTCCTCCAACACTGTAAATCAAAACAATCAATTCTTCTATGGTCTTACTTATTCACTGTCCAGCTTTCACATGCATATGAGGTTATTGAAAATACCATGGCTTGGGTCAGGCTCACCTTAGTCCTCAGGCTGACATCTTTGTTCTTCAACACTTTAAAAAGGTCTTGTGCAGCAGATTTTTCTAATACAATATATCATTTAATTTCTTGACTGCTGCTTCCATGTGTGTTGATAGTTGATCCAAGAAGAATGAAGTCACAGTAGTAAAGATACAGTATCTCTTAGATATGACAGCAGTTAACCTTAACATAAATACATAAATCCATATTTGTTTTTATTTTTATGTAACATAGATACATAAATAGCTACAGTTGTAAACTTCCCCCCATGTTGTTAGTAATATCAGTTGACTATTGTAGCCTATGTAGTGTATATGTGTGTGTGCAGAGCTTATTCCCAAGAGCAGACTAGGAGTGATTCAGCGCTGGTACCACTGTTATATTGCAGAAACCAAGTACCTAGCTTGACTACCAGGTTGGATTTTAAGCATTGAGGTATTAATAAAGTATAGGAGGAGCTCGTGCTGCAGTAATAACAAACAACCCCCCTTCCCCAGATTGCAGTTGTTCATAACAAACAGTTGTTTTTCACGGGCCCCTAAGCCTGCTGGGCATGGATGGCTTAGCTCCAGCAAGTCAAGAGTGGTCTGCTTCATCTGTGTCATTTGAGACCAGAGTAACCTGGAACATGTTCTTCTCATGGTGATTGAAGAGGTGAGGTACAAAGGCCAAACCAAGCCATACCATCATATTCAAGCTTCTGTTCATGTTTTATCTGCTAATATTACATGGGCCAAACAAAGCCAGTCATGTGGCCAAGCCTATGTCAAAAGGAGTTAGGAGAGGCACTCCTGGTTTTCCAGTGGGAGGTACTGCCAAGTCATATGGTAAAGGGTGTTGATGTGTAATTCTAGTACAGGGAAGCAGTGAAGAATCAAGAACAAGAATCTAATCTCCCACAAAGGTCTTACGATGCTGAAGTAGATTGTAGGAATGTCTACTTTGAAAACAAACTGTTTATTACCTCTATAAAGACAAAGAACACTTTTTGATATTGCATTTACAATGATATATTTTGGAATATGGTCTAATTATAACTATCCTTGTTTTTGTTTTTTCTAGAAAATTGAAGATGTTTGGATGGGGTCACCATCACCCATTCCTGTGAAATACATAAGCTACATGCCCCTTTTAAAGGATGTGTTTGATTTGGAGGAGGACTAAACCATGCCAATTTTTGTCAGCTTTCTTTGATTTGCTGTTCTAATTTTGCCAAATTTATTTTAGTAGATATAATTTCATTAAAAGCAAAAAAGAAACAAGATGCATTGTATTGAAATTCATAAACCACCATTAATCTTCTTTTGTCACTTTAGATTTTCAAAATATCATATCATATTACTGATGTACTGGTGCTATTAAAAGTGCCATTTGAAGAAATGTCTAGCATTTTTATTAGATGCCTGATTTATTAACACCAAAGAGTCTTATGATAGTTTTCCATCCAACAAAATTTGATTCATTCCAATATGAAAAGAAAATGAATTTTTATGTTTACATATGACAAAAGAAAATCAAATTATATAGGAGCATTAAGTTGTAATTCTATTAAATATTTTCTGAAATCTCCTTGATGTATGTGCATTATTTATATAATTAAGTTTCATAACAGCCTACCTCATCAAAATAACTCTTCAATTTCTCTCAAGGGTGAAGATACTTATTTTCTGCAACTAGTGAAGCTATGAGAAGAAAAGGTACCCCCCTGCACATGCATACATGAAAATTTGAGAGATAAACTGAAACATATACAGTGTTTATATTTTTAATGCCCTTTTCCCAAGGGAAGTCAGCTTGTTAGTTTAGGAATATATGCATGTATATGTAATTATAGCATGACCAAAAATGTCTTAAGACTAAAATATTGAGGGGTGTGAATGCTGAAGATTTTGAGAGATATTTTTTTATTCGTTTCACACACACGCAACCCTCCCCTCCCCGCTCCCCCCCTCCTGAAGTTAAAAAAAAAAACACCTAAAACTGTTAAGATTTTTTTCCTCCCTGGATTTTCTGTAGTTCTCCTTTTATTTTTGAATCTTCTAGGCTTAAAACATCATGAGTTCATGACCCTGGTCCTCTAGGAATTCTGTGTAAGCAGTCTATCCCAGTGCACCTCATTCTTCGGGTTGGGTCCCAGTTGTTTGATGCTCTCAGAAACAATGGAAGCCCATCAAGAAGGGACTGCTCCATTTCCCTTTCAGGGACTGCTCTGAAGAGGAGTAGCAGGAGGCCATTTCAAGCGCCCTTTCAGTCTCATTATTCTTTCATTCCACATTAGCAGCAGCAGTTCGCCTAGAAATGAGCTGGTTTCTTGGCACTCAGATGTACAACTTGCTTGACAACAATGACGCTTTCATTTTTTGAAGTTAACCAGTAAACTGTGCTTGTATCTTTAAGCCTACACTAACTCTGAGTGTGCTATTGTTAGATCAGGCACCATTCACCTTTCTGATAAGCCAGAGGACTCAGTTTATATACTAGAACCATCTACCCATAAAATCTCATTTTGATGACTTGATTTTTGCCCTAGGTTTTTTTTAAAGACAACTGACAGTGCCAAGCCATTTTGTCACTTTAAGATTTCTTTATTCTCCAGAGAGTAAGCTTTTAGAAAGATGACACTTTCCTGTGACTTTTTGAGCTGACAGATTTGTCACTTACCTTTTCAACTTTTCAGTTAGTTGTCTTCCCTTAAGATTTTAAATATGCAGATAATTTAGCCCTTTTACAGACTCATACAGTTCATTTGAGGAAGGGGAAGAGTAAAGGAAGAGATGCAAACCAGTGATATACTCCTGAGTTCATGGTGGGGCAACTGCTCATTCTGTTCCATAGATGTGTCTTTCTGCCCTGGCTGTTGGCGGTCCAAGCCCACAATTAGCAATTAAATGGCCATTATAAGAATCATGCCGATAAACATGATACATTGCTGTCATATAGACACTTTAAATAATTATTCTTTTTATAACTAAGCCATATACTGAAGAAAATTTATAATTTAGAGATAATATCTCCATTAGTAAAGTTTATGACCCAATAAACAGTTCCCACTAGTTAATAAATGCCAAAGCCGTAAAAACAAAGACTATTAATGTAATAGAATTTCTGTATCTCCCACTTTTGCTGGTGGTCTGAGGCACTGAAGGGAAATGCTATCTTAGGAAAAACATTTATTCTCGTTATATAAATATCAATGAATTGTCTTACAATCCATCTGGAAACCTCCCAGCCCCCCTTGGTCCCAGGTGGTTGAGAACAGTGGATGCATTCTGCTTAGGTTTCAGGGAGCAGAAAACTCTGGTATTCAGCACAAATAAACCCTGTGACTCAATTTTTTGAGGGAGGTAGGGAGGAGAACTGGGATTTCTGCCTTTTCTCTTTTTAAAAAAAAGAGACATTCTAACTATTATCATTATTCCAGGGTAGCGATTTTTTTTTTTTTTTAAAGCTTCACAGCCTTTGCAAATACTTATATTTTTAGTTGCTAACATTTTCTCACTTTGACAGAATAGCAAGCACTGCCTGTGGCTGGCCGGGTGAGTTGAAGGTTAATATAGGCAAACCTTTTGTACTAAGAAGTAATTGTTGTTTTAGTATTCTTGGAACCGTGGGAATGATTGATAAAGTCATTTGAAAGCCCAAATCACAGCTTTTCAGAAGAAACTGATTAAAAGCTGTTGAAGTTCACATTAAATTGTTTGCTGAGTCACTGTTGAATATATGGATACTGTCAGCAGATAACTAATTTCCAGTGTCTATTTGCCTATTCTTTTCAAAGTAACGATTTGAATCAATTGTAACCTAACTAAAAACTAATGTGAATAAATCTGTTGGTTGATTTTAGTGCTCACTAAAGTAGCTAATTTTTTTTTTTTTTTGTCAACAGAGATGAGATCAGGAGTGCTGTAATTGTAATGCATTATAATGCTTTTTTGCCTGCTTTATTCCAGTTATTGCATTGTTCATTCGATTCTGTAAATCTCAAATATTCCATTTTTGTTAGTTTTGTGTTTATACTATGCTTTTTAAGATTGTGAAGTTCCTGGGGGAGGGGGACAAATAGTTTACATGCTTGACCTTAAATCTTCACAAGGGCGGAAAGCCTCATCTTTCTCCCTCGTAGCAGCTGGTGGGCTCCAACCACAGACTTTGTAGTTCGCAGTCCAGTGCTTATTGTATGGAGCCATTTTGCTCCCTTCTTTCAAATAGAAGGAAATGATTGATGAAGCAAATGAACTCTCCCTCATATAAGAACAATATTGGATTTATCCAATAAAGATAAATCCAACAACTTGAATTTATCTCGATTTGAGTGGGGATTACTTCATAACCTTTTTAACTTGTTTCTCCATTCTCCTCCCCCTTCCTCCACACTAACATTATGATTGTGCTCTAAGTTCATTAGCCTTCAATAAATCGCTTAGTCAAACAGTAGGTCTTTCCACAATATATTTTTATGATATTGAATAATGCAAAACACATTGAAGAATGAACTGTCACTCCTCCAATTATGTGTGTATTATCTTTAGTTAAGAATATAATGTCCTGAACTTTTAATACCCTTCAAAATTGTTCTAACAATGACCGCTCAGACAAATGTGGGTATACTCAAGTAATGAGTCTCTTCCCTAATATTTGCTTGTGCAAAAATCAAATTTTGCTTTAAGTTAGAAGGCAGGTTATAACCTTTTTGAAAATAAGTCTTTAAAAGTTGACTTAGAATAGAATCTTCAGAGACACAGTGCTCTTCAGTTCCCAAGAGAATGTTATGTGTGAAACTGGAAAAACCCTTGAGGTAAGATCAAAGAGACTGTTAAGCAAATAATAAAACGGTATCCATAATAGAGCAAACAGCTTTATTACTCTGCAATTAGTTGAAAACAAATTGTAACTCATCCCTCACCTACCTTCTACCAGGTTAGATATTGGTTTAAATATGCATTTTTATTCAAAGGCAATTAAGTTCCCTAAAACTAAGAGTTGTGAAACACCTTTATCAGTAGAGTGGTCAGAATGTGAAAATGCTGATCACCATGTACTTCTTTGCCAGCAAAAGTTGTAAGGGGACTTCTGAGCCCATTATGTCATCTGGTGTGTGTGGTACAGGAACCCATGGGTCAGCACTGCTGCTCAGAAGCCACTAGTAACAGCTAAAATATGAGACTGATGAAAAGCTCCATGGTGCGCTGCAAGCAGGGAATTAATGACTCACTGGAATCAGTAGGAGCCCTATTTCTAAATACTCATTAGTTTAAGCAGTGAGAACTGGTGTTACGCATGTTAGAGAGGGAAAGGGGACCAGTACTCCTCATTGTCTGTTTTGAACAGACAAACTCAAAGTAGTGAATGGTTTAAACACATCAAACCAAGTATTCATCCATCTCCTGGCTTCCTGAGCATGGCTTTGCATCTGTATAACGCCAATAATAGAGGACATACTTATTACTACTCTATTATAATAGGAGCTCTGGTAGCGTAGTGTTTACAAGTTGGGCTGCCAACCTCAAGGTCAGCAGTTCAAAACTACCAGCGGTTCCACGGGAGAAAGATGAGGCTTTCTGTTCCCATAAAGATTTATAGCCTTGGAAACCCTGTGCAGGGTTGCTATGAGTCGGAACTGACTCCACGGTATTTAACAACAAACAACAACATTATATGTGGCACTGTAGGATAAGCACTAGACTGCTAACCATAAGGTTGGTGGTTCAAACCCACTAGCTGCTCCTTGGAAACACTATACAGGGTCGCTATGAGTTGGAGCTAACTTCATGCACTTAACAACATAATATTAAATTGCAGAGTAATTGATTTGTTGTTGTGAAGTGCCACTGAGTCGGTTCTGACTCATAGCAATACTGTATAGCAAGGGTGGGGAATGTCCAGCCCACAGGCCATATAAAGTCCGCAAAATCTTTTGGTTTGGCCCTGCCAAGGCAACTGCAGCTCCAGCAACCACACTATTGTTGTTGTTAAGTGCCGTCGAGTCAATTTTGACCCATAGTGACCCTTGTATAGGGTTTCTGAGGAGCAGCTAGTGAGCTTGAACCACCGACCTTGCAGTTCAAACCGACTTTGCAGTCCAGTGCATTAGCCCACAGCGCCACACAGGACTCCAGTAGCCATCACATTAGGGGTAAGTTAATTTAAATATTTGACCAAATATAGCAGGCAAATTTTTAAATTGATAATTTTGTATAGTCTGTGAATGATATTTTAAATTTTCATAGAAAATAGGTTCCCTACCCCTGTTGTATAGGGCTTCCCAGGAGCAGCTGGTGGGTTTGAACTGCTGACCTTGTGGGTCGCAGTTCAATGACTGACAGTTTGGTGAAAACACAAAAATACATTCTCATTTAGAAATAGTTCCACCAAAGTATTCTTTGTGTTTGCTCTTTGCTCCTTTGACTATATAAGAACATGAGACTAAAATAAGAATGCCATAAAATTATTTTTGTCTGTTCCTTCACACTTACTACCATGCTTTTTCTTAATTGCCATGAGGCCACCACTGCATGCAGAATAGGAGCTGGAAAAAAGCCATTTCAAACTGCTGCAAAGGTGCCCCATTTAACCTATGACTCAAGGGTGAGAGATGACAAATGTGTAGGGAATAGAGGCAAATCTGTGCATGTAGCTCATGATTAACACTCTGAATGTTATCCTACTGGAATGAGAAATTACTGAAAAATTTTAACCTGAGGAATGAGCGCAACATGTTTGTATTTAACAGTTTTTGACAGTGTGTGTGAACTACTAAGGTAAGTCAAGAAATACTGCTACAAATCGTGTTGTTGTTGTTGTCATCGAGTCGGTTCCAACTCACAGTGACCCAATACAGGGTTTCCAAGAAATGACTGTTGGGTTTAAACTGCCAACCTTCAGTTAGCAGTCCAGTGCGTATCCTACAGGACCATACCAGGACTCCACAAATCATAGAAACCTTTATTAAACAAAAATATTAAAATGTGATGCTATTGTTTTTCAACATATCCTCCATATAGGTCTATACACTTCTGAAGACAGTGTTTCCATTGCTGTAACACTTCGCCCAAAGAATTCTGCAGTCTTTGCTTTTCACACGTATACATACACCCACGAAAACATCATCACAATCAGGATAGTGAATATAGTCACCATTCCAAAAGATTTCTTTGTGCTCCTTTGTAATCATTACCTACTGTGCTTCCCTACCCTGCACATCATGTCATCCTCAGGCAAACACTAATCTGTTTCCTGTCTCTGTAAATAAGTTTGCTGCTCTTCAATTTTATATACAGGTGGTGGTGGTGGTAGGTGTCAGTGAGTCAGTACCGACTCATAGCAATCCTGTGCACAACAGAATGAAACACTGCCTGGTCCTGAGCCAACCTCACAATTTTTGCCATGCTTGAGCCCGTTGATGCTGCCACTTTGCCAATCCATCTCGCTTTGGGTCTTCCTCTTTTGCTCTGACCCTCCACCTTACCAAACATAATATCCTTCTCCAACGACTGGTCCCTACTGACAATATGTCCGAAGTATGAGACATGTCCTGGCCTCCAAGGAGCACTCTGGCTGCACTTCTTCCAACACAAGTCTGTTTGTTCTTTTGGCAGCCCATGGCACTTTCAATATTCTCCTCCAACACCATAACTCAAAAGCATCAATTCTTCTATGGTCTTCCTTATTCACTGTCCAGCTTTCACATGCATACGAGGTTATTGAAATACCATGGCTTGGGTCAGGCTCACCTTAGTCCTCAAGCTGACATCTTTGTCCTTCAACACTTTAAAAAGGTCTTGTGCAGCAGATTTGCCTAATGCAATACATCGTTTGATTTCTTGACTGCTGCTTCCATGAGTGTTGATAGTTGATCCAAGAAGATTGAAATCCTTGACAACTTCAATCTTTTCTCCATTGATAAGAATGTTGTTTATTGGTCCAGTGGTGAGGATTTTTATTTTATTAACATTGAGATGCAATCCATACCAAAGACTGTGCTCTTTGATCTTCATCAGTAAATATTTCAAGTCCTCTTCACTTTCAGCAAGCAAGGTTGTATCATCTGCATATCACAGGTTGTTAATGAGTCTTCCTCCACTCCTGATGCCACGTTTTTTTTTCATAGAACCCAGCTTCTCGGATTCTTTGCTCAGCATGCAGGTTGAATAAGTAGTAGTCCCTACTTATAATGTATTTGAGTTGAAAGGAAAGCAACAACCCGTGCCGCTCATCAACCACACCGCACACCAGACAGTCTGTCTAGAGACTTTTATTCAGGGTTAGGAAGAGGAAGGTGACCTCTGCCGGAGAGAGAAGGCAGAAGGCAGAAAGAAGGGGAGAAGAAGAAGAAGAAGAGGAGAAGAGAGGACAGAAAGAAGAAGAGGGAGAAGAGAAGAGAAAGTCAACGGGAAGGGATTGGTCTCTTAAATAGGTTCAACAGGAAGGGAGTGGTCATTGTTAAGGTGATTCAGCTGTGGCCTATCAAAAGCCATGTTGCCCTTTAAACTACGCACCTTGTAGCTTAGGATGGGGAAACAGACAAAATGGAGTTGGAGGGAGGGGAGAGGGAAGAACCCGGAAGGTACAGCCTAAAATGGCGGACCTGATATTGTAACACGAGTTGTGAAGAACTGCACTTACAGCTGTCGGTTTGTTTTTGTACATCTTATCATTCTTAATACCACCACTCCTCAATTTGTCATACTTTTGTCACTTAGGTTCCAGCTAAGCTTACAGACTAAGACCAACTAGGAAAAAGGACAGGTGAGTTACTTCTGAATGTTAGCCATTGAAAACCGCATGATTAGCAGTGGGACACTGTCAGGAAGCATCAGATTCTTGAATATTAAAACATTATGAATAGCACCAGAATATTGACACATATAGTGCCATAAGATGAGTCTTTCAGGCACTCAAAATACCACTGGGGAAGAGCTGCCTCCTCTAAGTAGAGCTGGCCGTGATGATGCAAATGGAGTAAAGGCTTATGGGCCTTCATTTGCTGATGGGGCACAACACAAAATGAGGAGAAACCACTGTAAACATTCATTAATAGAATATGGAATATGTGAAGTACAAATTTTGAAAAGTTGCAAGTGGTTAAAAATGAAATGTAACCCATAAAGATGACTATCCTAGGCATGCTGTTGTTTTTGATAGGTACTGTTGAGTCAGTTCCAACTCATAGTGACCCTGTATAGGGTTTCCAAGAAGTGGCTGTTGAGCTTGAACCACTGACCTGGCAGTCCAGCGCATTAACACAGCACTACACCAGGTGAACTGAAATGGACTAGTATTGGCCACCTTGAATCTGACAGTTCTATAGTTTACTGTTCCTGGAATGACAAATTGAAGACGAATGGCACCACATTCATCATCAAAAGAACATTTAAAGATCTATCTTGAAGTATAATGCTGTCTATGATCAAATAATATCCATATGCCTATAAAGAAGACCAGTTAATGCCACTCTTATTTGTTTTCACACCAACCACTAAAGCCAGTGATGATGAAACTGAAGAACTCTATCAACTTCTTCAGTCTGAAATTCAACATGTAATCATACTGATAATTATTGGTCATTGGAATGCAAAGGTTGGAAACAAAGAGGAAGGATCAGTAGTTGGAAAATAAGGCCCTGGTGATAGAAATGATACTGGAGATCACATGAAAGAATTTTGCAATACCTATGTCTTCTTCGTGGTCCTGGTGTGGCGCTATGGGTTAATATGCCCGACTGCAAAGCCGTTTGAACTACAATATCGGCGCTTCAAACTCACCAGTCGTTCCTTGGAAACCCTGTACAGGGTCACTAAGGGTCGAAACTGACTTGACAGCACTTAACAACAACAACAACATGCATTCTTCGTTGCAAATATCTTTTTTTTAACAACATAAAAGACACGTTGTTGTTGTTAAGTGTTGTAGAGTCAATTCTGACCCATATCGACTCTGTATAGGGTTTCCAAGGAGCAACTGGTGAGCTTGGACCACCGACCTTGCAGTTCAAACAACTTTGCAGTCTGATGCATTAGCCCACAGCGCCACACCAGGACTCCTAAAAGCCACATGTTATTGTTGTTGTTGTTATGTGCCGTGGAGTCGGTTCCGACTCATAGCAACACTGTACAGGGTTTCCAAGGCCATAAATCTTTACGGGAGCAGAAAGCCTTCTCTTTCTCCCATGGAACAGCTGGTAGTTTCGAGCTGCTGACCTTGCGGTTCACAGCCTGATTCGTAACCACTACGCTACCAGAGCTCCTTAGGCCTCACCTAATGGAATACACAGGAATACCATTTGCTACATCTATGGGAAGAGATGGCAGAAAAGCTCAATATCATTAGTCAAAAGAAAGCCATACAAACCCCCTTCCAAGATTGAAACTCAAAGGGGATTATGAGCAGGCATGTAATCTTGCTGGCGACCGCATTGGTTTACGGATAAGTGGAAGTGGGGGAAAAGCAGCAGTGAAGATGTGGGCTGAATCTGACCATGTTATGTAGACTCTCGTTGACCTGGAGTATGGTAAGACCTAGTTTTCCAGAAATATAGTGAGACCCGGGGACTCCAGAGCTCATGGACAAGGACATAGCCACAGAAGGCTAGAGCTGAGAGTGAAGCATCTAGCTGATATGAAGTGAGGAGAGATGCACAAGAATGCCCATACTTGCAGACACTACCCATTTGACCTAGCTTCAATGACTGGATGATCAGAACTGGACTAGAGGAAGATTTAAAAAAAAAATTAATATAAAGAAAACAAATGTAATCACTACAATTTTTATGAACTTGATCTATACTTATGGATGTAGTAGCTTAAAATACCAACCAAGAGGAAAGGGATCTTCACAGCAGGGATCATTTCCATCCCCTCTGTATACAATGTTTATAGGGATGGGCAACTTAGACATTGGCTACCTAAAATGGGGGGTGCTATAAAAGAATGAAGTGACTGGCTTACAAATTTTCAAGAGGGAGTTTAGTTTCAGAGGGTGCAGGGGAAGTTAGAATCTCTACTGAGTGGTTTTCATCCTGTCTAGATGGGGATGGTGAAAGGAGATGGGGATAAGATTCTTATGATTCAATAGTGAGTAATTGTTATGACTGATTGCAAATGTGGCAACTGTAAAGACAGAGGTTTTGTAGCAAAAAGGGAGGAGTGGTTGATCTAGGAGTGGAGAATCCTGGGACCATCAAGGAACAAGAGCAGGAGCAGAGTGTGGGACCCTATTCAGAGAAGCAGTGACACCAGAGATGGAGGCAGAGACAATGATGTGGAGAGATGGAGCAGCTGGGGACTCTAGACTCATGGAGGGAGAGGGGCTGTGTGCTGGTGGCCAGGTTGACAGGCTTGCAGGGTATGCTCTTTGGTTGTTTGAATGATTGTATATTCCTGGGTGTTTTGGTGTACATACAAAACAAAGCAAAACGAAAACCCAGAGGGAATATATACAAATATATTTGAATACTGTTGCACATATACAAATATATGCAAACACTGTTGAATGATGATGCATGGAGGGGATTGTAATCATTGCAATGAAATGGAATATAATAGACTGAGTATAAAACTGAAGTTGCAACCCATAGCGACCCTGTATAGGGTTTCTGAGGAACAGCTGGTGAGCTTGAACCACCAACCTTGCAGTTCAAACGGCTTTGCAGTCTGGCGCATTAACCCACAGCGCCACACCAAGACTCCAAAACTGATGTACTCCCATGTAAATTATCAATCAATTCACAATTAAAAACTTACAAAAAGGGCCAGAATCAGCCAGTGGAACAGATCATCAATTGCTCATATGCAAGTTCAAGCTGAAGCTAAAGAAAATCAAAGCAGTTCCACGAGAGCCAAAATATGACCTTGAACATATTCCACCTGAATTTAGACATCATCTCAAGAACAGGTTGGATAAATTAGACTCTAATGACTAAAGACCAGAAGAGTTGTGGGATTACATAAAGAACACCATACTGGAAGAAAGCATAACGTAACTAAGAGAAAAAAGAAAGAAAAGACCAAAGGATATCAGAAGAGACTCTGAAATTTTCTCTCCAGCATCAAGATTCTAATGGAAATGGAAGAAATGAGGCAGAAAAGCTGATCTAAAAATTTCAAAGGTCAGCTTGATAAGACAAAGTCAAGTATTATAATAAAATGTGCAAAGACCTGGAGTCGAAAAATCAATAGGGAAGAACACACTCAGCATTTATCAAGCTGAAAGAACTGAGCAAATTATTCAAGTGCAATACTGAAGGATTCGATAAGCAAAATATTGAATGATGCAGAAAACATCAGAAAAAGGATGGAAAGAATGCATAGAGTCACTATCAAAAAGATGTAGCATATGATCAAGCACCAATAATACGGAAGGACTGAAAGTCATTGGCAAAGAACAAGTCTCTGGGTTTTGATGGAATACAAATTGAAATCTTTCAGCAAACCAACGCAGTACTGGAGATACTCACTCATCTATGCCAAGAAATTTGGAAGACTTGGAAGAGTTCCATATCTGTATTTATTCCAAAGATTAGTGACCTAATGGAGTGGGGAAATCATCAGACATTATTATTAATATCATATGCAAGTACAATTTTGCTCAAGATAATTCAAAATCAGCTGCAATAGTACATTGGCAGGGATCTGATAGAAGGTTAAGCTGGATTCAGATGAGGACGTTGGACAGTGTTTCCTTCTGTTGTTCAGAGAGCATTACTATGAGTCAGAAGCAACTCAATGGCACCTAAGAACAGCAACAGCAATCATTAGTAATATGCATAACATACAGTGTTTCCGCACATAATTTGCTGAAGTTAGTTTCAGATGTTCACTCATAGATGTCCATTGTTATGGTTTACTGTCCAAAACACTGCTGTATACCTGGTTATAATAAAAAACTCAGAAAAAGGTATTCTATTTATGTCAGAACCATCTTATAAAGAAGTCATGAGAATAGAGCTCCATCTTAAATTAAGGACCATACCTCTTTTTTGTATTACTTTCAGCATTATTTTGAGATAAATCCATACTATTGCATGTATCAATACTTAATTTCATTTTATGGCTGAGTAATAAGTAGTCCATTGTACAGACATGTTGTTGTTGTTAAATGCTGTTGAGTCGGTTCCGACCCATAGCGACCCTGTATAGGGTTTCTGAGGAATGACTAGTGAGTTTGAACCTTGTGGTTCAAACCAACTTTACAGTCCAGCACATTAACCCACAGCATCACACAAGGACCTTACCTATTCAATTATCCATTCATTCACATGTTGATGGGCATTTTGTTTTCAGTTTTAAACTATTACAAATTAAGCTACTCTGGCATTTCTATATAAGTCTTTGTATTGAATAAGAGCATCCAAATTAACAGGGCTCCCAACATGAAATACTGCCTATGCTAAGATCTGAGGCTAAAACTCCAGTTTGAATCCAAAGGAAACTCTATGTCAGAAATATAATCTGTGATTCCTGAAACTCTCCACTTTACCCTGAGAAATGACTTGACAAACAGTTTCAGTGAACAATGTAATTTTGCTTGTTTAAGGCTTTGACTTGCTGCTTTGGATACCAAGTCCAAAACAATTTTCAGAACAGATGCTCGCTCACTCAAAATAAATTTAGGAATTACTCATGTCCTCCTTGCAGTCACACAAGGAGGGTCTCATGACTGTTTCAGGGCTAGATGTATCCAATTTAATGATGACTTTGTGACTTAGGAAGAAAAATTAGAAATGTATGTAATCTATTACCAATTGGATGTATTCTAATCCAATTTTGTAACCGTCATCTAAATGTCATAGTCACTGAATTTTTACTGTACCTAAATTGTTCCCCCCTTGAACCAGAATCCTCTGGACCTTGTGATTCCCAATTTGCAAATTGTTTTGTCTTGCAATAAAAGATTTATATTTCATTTCAGCTAGACTGCTGTTTAGCTTTACAACAGTATGAATATGTGCTTTTATTTTTCTTAGGCAATACCTAGAAGTGAAATTGTGGTTGGTTCATTTTGTCAGTCTTACTGATTTTCTCAGTGAAGCAATTTGTGGTTTTATTGTCTTTAGTATTTTTCTGCTTTCTATTCCATTGACTTCTGCTCTGATAATTATTATTTCCTTTTCATCCTCAGTTTCTATTGATAAAAATATAATGTGAGATGAAAATGTAATGGATGGGATTAATGACTGTAGAAATCTATGATTAGCATATGTCAAAATATAGCAACAGAAATTATCAAAATGGAACACAAAGTGTAAAAGATTGGAAAAATAAATAAAGAGGACATCAGTGACTTCTGTGACAACTTGAACTGCCTTAATATGAAATTTTACCAGTAGGCCTAACATTTTTCAAATTTTATGAAAATGTGAACACAAAATTTTAAACAAATACCAAATACAAGCAGCATGAAGAAAATTAGATCAAGAAATATCATAAACTGCTCAAAACCAGATTTACAGAGAAAATTATAAAAATAGCCCCAGAAAAAATGACATGTTATATACAAAGGAAGACAAATAAGGATTTCAGCAGAAATTTTTGTTGTTGGAAACAATACAAGCGAGACTATTATGGACCAACATTTAAAAAATACTAGAATAGAAAAATTGACAACCTAGCATTCTATACCAGTGAGAATGTGTTTCAGAAATGAGGGAGATATAGGGAACGTTGCAGATATGTTGTTGTTAGATACTGTTGAATTGGTTTCGGCTCATAGAGATCCTATGAACAATAGAACAAAACACTGTCTAGTCGTGCCATCCTCACAATTGTTTAAACCCATTGTTGCGGCTGCTTTGTCAATCCATCTCACTGAGGTCTTTTTCACTGACCCTCTACTTAAACAGGCATTATATTCTTCTCCAGGACTGGTCTCTTCTGAAAACATGTCCAAAGTACATGAGAAGTCTTGCCATCCTCACGTCTAAGGAACACTCTGGCTATACGCCTTTCAAAAAAAAATTTGTCTGTGTCTTCTGGAAGTCCATGATATATTAAATATTCTTCTTCAACATCATAATTCAAATGCATCAATTATTCTTAGGTCTTTCTTACCCATTGTTTAGCTTTAGCATGCATGTGAAGCACTTGAGAATACTCTTATCGTGGTTTGTGCCAAATATACCTTAGTCTTCAAAGTGACATCTTTGCCTTTTAACACTTTAAAGATACCTTTTTGCAGCAGAGTTTTCCAATGCAATACATCATTTGATTTACTGATTTCCATGGGCGTTGAATGTGGATCCCAAATCCAAAAACCAAACCCACTGCCATTATATCAAGTTGTGACTCATAACAACCCTATAGAACTGCTCCATAGGATTTCTGAGACTAAATCTTATGGAAGCAGACAACCTCACCTTTCTTTCTTAGGGCAGGCAGGCCGGTGCTTAACCAGCTGTAGCACTAGGGCTTCTATTGTGGATCTAAGAACAATGAAATCCATCATAACTTCAATCATTTCTCCATTTATTGTGATGTCGTTTATTGGTCCACTTATGAGGATTTTTTTGTTTTATTTGTGTTAAGGTGTAATTTATATTTGAGACATTAATCTTTTGTCTCCATTAGTAAATGCTTCAAGTCCTCTTCACTTTCAGCAAGCAAGGTTGTATTATTTGTATATTGCAGGTTATTAATGAATCTTATTCCAATCCTGATACTGCGTTCTTCTTCATTTAGTCCAGCATACAGATTGAATGAGTATTATGAAAGGATATAACCCTGATGGAGTCCTGGTGTGGCGCTGTGGGCTAATGCGTCAGACTGCGAAGTCATTTGAACTGTAAGGTCGGTGGTTCAAGCTCACCAGCTTCTCCTTGGAAACCCTATAGCAAGGTTGCTATGGGTTGGAATAGACTCAACGGCACTTCACAACAACAACAACATAACCCTGATGCATCATTCCTAATTTTTAAATGCACTGTATTCTCTTGTTCTGTATGAAAGACTGCCTCTTGGTGTATGTACAGGTTCCTCACGAGCAGCTCCCGTTCTTCACAATGTTACCCATAATTTATTATGCTCCACAAAGTCTAATAATGCCTTTGCATAATAATTAAAACACAGGTAGACATTTCCGGTGTTCTCTGGTTTCAGCCAATTCTTCTTCAGAAGCAATTCTTTCAAAACGGATCTATGTTGTTGTTAGGTGATGTTGAGTAGTAGACCCTTGTCTCTATGAGTCCAGTGCTGATCCTACAGTGTCACACCAGGACTCCTAATTACTCTATAGAGTTAATGTAATGCCAATCAATTGTGTTTGTAGAAACTGACAAAATGATTCTAAAATGTATATGAGAAGGTAAACTAATTCTTATGGCAAACGAAAGATTATTATCAGGAGAATTATACCAAGCATTTAATGAAGACATAATGTCAGTGTTTCATAAACTTCAAGAAAAATTGAAGAGAAAGGAGAATTTCCCAAGTTATCCTATGAGTTGAGAATTATACTGTAATACAAAACCAGAATAATTTTAGGACAAAAGGCACAACACTGATCAATATGCCTCATGACTGTAGATGCAAATTTCCTTTAAATTTTAGAAAAACAGTCTGGTTTAACTAGGGAATACAGGTTGGTTTAACATTTGAAAATCAATCAACTAACAGATTAGAAAGGGTAAACCATATAGTCTTCTTAATAGATTTAGAAAAAGGACTTCACAATCTAACACCCATTCTGGCAAACTAGAAGTAAAAGGGAACTTCTTAACGCGATAGAACGCTTCTACAAAATGCCTACAATTAAAATCATATTTATAGATGAAAGACTGAATGTTTCTTTCTAAAATAGTGAGGCAAGGATATACTCCCTCATCGCGTCTGCTCAAAATTGTACTACAAGATACATAGATGGCAAATAAGCACTTGAAAGAATGCTCAACTTAATTGGTCATTAGGGAAACTGTACATTCAAACCATAGCAAAAATATTCATACATACCTATTGTTGTTATTAAGTGCTGTCACTCATAACAACGCTGTATAGATTTTTTTGAGGCTTTCAATCTTTTGGGAAGCAGAAAGCCTCATCCTTCGCCTACACAAACATATTAGAGCATCTAAAATTATACGATAGCAAATTTTGAGGACGTAAAGCAACTAGAATGCTCTGGTGGAAATGTAAAGTGGTACAATCCATATGTAATACAGTTAAACAGTTTCTTTAAACTTACACCCTCTCAGCTGGGTTACCGCTTACCAATTGCTCTGAAAGGGATCACATTACAAGGTCCAGGATAGAGTGGAAGTAAAATATGGAACAAAATTTAAAATCATAAAAAGATCAGGCTAATTAGTCAGATAAAGACTAGTGGAACTCCCAAGACTAAGGCCCTTAGTCACCCTTAAGGTCTGAAAATGAACTCACCCTCACGGCTCAATTTTCACCCAAACAATAGATGCCTCTATGATGTGAACAATAATACTAGAGAGGTACTTACTCCTTAGAACAATCAATCATTCTAGATGAAAAGGGCAACATTTGCCCAAGAACAAAGTTCAGAAGGTAGGAATAATTAAATAATCATTAAAACACAGGTAGACATTTCTGGTGTTATCTGGTTTCAGCCAATTTTTGTTTGGAAAAGAAGAAGGAATGGAAACAGGAAACACAGGGAAGAAGTAGGATGAGTGATGCTACATTGTGGGGACTGCAAGCAATGACAAAAAACAAAATGTGTATGAATTGTTGAATGGAAAACTGATTTTCCATGTAAATCTTCACCTAATTCACAATAACAA
>NW_006408580.1:5907621-5914827 GCF_000296735.1 Chrysochloris asiatica
TGCCAAGATGGCCAAACTTCATCTTTAATACTTCGGATATATTGTCAGGAGGGAGCAGTCGCTGGAGAAGGATATCATGTTTGGTAAGGTGGAGGATCAGAGAAAAAAAGGAAGACCTTCAACGAGATGGATTGGCCACGTGGCAGCGTCAATGGACTCAAGTGTGGTAATGCCTCACCTTTCTCTGGAAGAGCTGCTAGTGGATTTATACTGCGGACCTTGTAGTTAGCAGCCCCACACATAACCCATTACACTACCAGGGCTCCTAATGTTCCTTAACTAGAGGAATAAATTAACAAAACTGATAAAAGAAAGATTTGAGGGAAATCCTAAAAATATTTTGAAATTAAACAGCTAATTTCTAAACAAGAAATAGGTCAAAACAAGAAATTGCAAGGTAAATTAGCAAATATTTGAACTAAATGAATGCATCAAGTTTGTGGGGTGCAACTAAAGCAGTGCTTTAGTTTTTTGTTTTTTTTTTTCCATTATCAAAGCAATTGATAAATTAGTTAGGAGCTATGGCACTGTAGAATAAGCACTGGACTGCAAATTACAAAGCTGGCAGTTCAAATCCACCAACTGCTCTTTGGGAAAACTCTATCCAGGCTTGCTAAGTATGAAAACGACTTGATGGCACTTAACAACGACATTGTTGAATAACAAGACTGAGATATTCTATAAGTGGCCTGAAATATAAAATATAAAAATATCAATATCATGAAAAACCTAAAAAGGAGACAAACCAAAATGAAACCCACTGCTTTCAAGTCTATTCTGACTCATAATGATCCTGTGGAACTGAGTGGATTTCTAAGGCTGTAAATATTTATGGAAACCAACTGCCACATCTGTCTCCCATCTGTCTCTTTTGGTTAGCAGCTAGGTGTTTTAATCACAGTGCTACCAGAGCTATAAAAGAGAGACTGTTGTTAAGCATCATTGAGTCGATTCCAACTGGACACACTGCAACTCTGGAGAGGGTTTCACAAGGTGGGTGACATGTCGACCCCGCAGGTATCAATCCAGTGCTTATCCTAAAGTGTCACACCAGAACTCAGGGCCAATATACAATTTAGTTCTAGATCAATAAAAATAATGCTATTAAGGATACAATTGAGATAATTAAGGACATATGAATATGGACTATTAATTAGATATCAATGTTATATGAATGTTGTTTCCCAAATATTTTGCTTATGTAAGAACACCCCTTTTTTAGGAGCTGCATACAGAAGATTTTCAGATGAAGTTAAAGTGCCAAAATGACTACACCTATCAAGTGGTTCAGAAAACAAGGCAAAGAAGAGAGAGGAAAAACAGAGATGCAGAGAAAACTATTAAAGGAAATACATCAAAATATTAATCATTTGTAGGCTATGTGGGAATTTACCGTATTATTTTTAAAATAAATTTTCATAATTTTAATTTTTCTCAAAATGAAAAGTTGGGAAATGATAAATATTAAAACAATGTAAACTTGATTTAAAACTTTTAGATGCGTTATTACAAATGGAAATTTTTAAAAATTTAAACTTATGGTACATATGTTGTCATATTGTTATCACTAGAAATACTAATAAACTTTCAGATTTCAAAAGTGTATTTGTACATAAGAAAAAAAATGTAAATGAGAAAAAAATATCAGTGGGAAAGACACACATTTTTGTGGGGAGGTAGATAGGATTAAAGAGTGAATGTTAGGCCTAGGACTTTGTTTAGTATTAGAGTCATGGTTAGGACTAGTGTTATGGCTAAGGGTTGGGCTCGGTCTAGGAGTAAGCTTGGTCTAGTGTTTTGAATTACAGTTAATTTTAGCTCTTTTTTTTTTTTTTTTCTTGAAATCTACTTGATTTACTCTTAATTTGAAATTCTGTACTTACATTATTCCTTGTTTTTGTTGTTGTTGCTGCAACCATATCTAGTTCTCTATTTTCAGTCTTATAGGTCTGTTTTACTATGAATATTTCTATATCTGGGTTGAGTCATATTATCATGTATATTAGTCTCAGATTGTTGTCTGCCATTGTTGGGTCTCTATCCAAAGAATTACCTATAGAAATTTTTGTAATATTGGTCTATTTTTTACAAATTCGTTTCATTTCTGTTTCTCTTTGATAGACAATTTTGCTAGGTATATGATTCTTGGATGACAAAATTTTTTCTTTCAGATTTTTATATATGTCATCCTGCTTGTATGGTTTCTGTTGAGAAATCAGAACTTACTCTTATTAGTTCTCCTTTGTAGGTAATGTTCTGATTCCCCTAAGTTGCTCTCAGAATGTGTCTTGGTATTTTTCTTTGGGGATCCAACTTGTTTGGAGTTCATTCAACTTCTTGAATGTCTACTTTCTCGTCTTTCTTAATGTTAGAGAAGTTTTCTTCCAACAATTCTTGGACACTATTCTCTGTACTTTTTTTTTTTTTTTTTGGTCTCTTCCTGTTCTGAAATTTTAATCATACATAAGTTATTCCTCTTAGGCTTTCTTCAGATTTTTTTTTTGTTATTGTTGTTGTTCTTTCTTCTTATGTTCCTTTGTTGTTGTTGTTAGGTAATGTTGAGTCGGTTCCAACTCATAGGGACCTTGTGACAATAGAACAAAAAACTGTCCAGTCCTGCACCATCCTCATAATTGTTAAGTTTGAGTCCATTGCTGCTGCCACTGTGCCAATCAAATATTTGTTTCTCTAACAGATTGTTCCTTTAGCAGATGAATACTGAGAAAGTTTTCTTCAACCTCAGCAATTTGGCTTTTCATTGATTTCATTTTAACGTCTCTGCCCTTTCAGTGAATTACTTATTTCTGAAGTCTTAGTGTTAATCTTCTAACTTTCTAATTACTGTTTTTATAGAGTTTTCAGTTTTCATTTATTATATCATTTTGTTTCTGTACAGAAAAGTTTTCTGTAGTTTTACCTATGTTTTTCTGATTTCATCTAGTGTTTTCATGATCATTCTCTCAACCAAGTGAAGCTGCCTAAATAGCATTCTTTTGAATTCCTTAGCAAGCAGCACTGACTCTGTATTTTGGTCACTTGTTTGAGTCACTCTGTCTTGTTTCTTTGTGTAAGATGAAATTCTTTTTTCTCTGAGTACACTGTGGTGTTGTGTTTATATCTAATTTATGATTGTATATTGGTGTGTCCTTTGGCTCCTGGTGGATGTGGCAGAAACTGGAAGTGTGAATACAGTTTGCTGTTCACTGTTTGTGTTATGTTCACATGCCTCCAGAAGCAGGAGAACTATGCTTGGTGCCTGACCCTTGACAGAGCAGAGGCTGTGAGCAGGCGGTGCCTCTGACACGGGGTTGATGATGGCAGGCCCATTGCTACCAGAAGAGCACAGGAACAAGGAAGAATTGCACTGCATAACCACTAACCTTCAGCCATATTCCATGCCCGTAGGCCACTGTATTGACAGCCACATGCATAAGACCAAGATGACAGTGCTTTTCCATGCCATCCTGCCATCCACCCATTTCTCTTTTGTCTCACTGTTTCCGGTCAGCTTCCCAATTCCAGTTGGCACACAGTCCACCTCTCTATCCTATCCCTTGAAGCTCAGAATTGCAGGGTCACCATCTGTATCTGTTTCACTTTGTTTCCCATGTCTTTATTGCAGAGGGTTGATTAAGTGCATCTGCCTACTCCACCATCATACCCTGGAAATTTCAAAAGACATACATTTTTAAATAAATTGAGTAGAATAAAAGTTAGTTAGACAAGAAATTTATATAACACACATGACCATGAATTACATGTGGATTAAAGCTAAATGTGAAGATTCCATAAACATTTGTTGGCTAATCATATTCTAAATAGAGAAAAATTTTCTAGGTACAAAAGAAACTGAAGGCAACAGAAAAAAGATGAATAGATTTAATAATAAAATTAAAACTTCTGGGCATCAAAAACTATAAGCATAAAATTAACAAGTAATTTAGCCAAATACAATAAGCAATGGGTTATCAGATTTATCTTCAATATGCAAAAAATATGTTATACTCATGTGATAAGGAATTTTGCAGACTGCTGAAAAACAGGAAAGACTAGTCATGAAAGAGAAATAAAAAATGGCTGACAAGCCTAAAACTGTATTAAGCCTCAAATGTAGTCAAAGCAATGTAAATGAGTTATTTATAATAACACTGTATTTCCATAAACCATTGTAATGCACTTTAAAAAGTGGTAATTCCCTATTGCTGAGGAAAATGGATGGGTATAGAAATGGGTACAACCTTTCTGAAAAATAATTGAGGAAGATCTGTTTAGTGTTTTATAATATCCGTTCCCTAGTAAGACACACTGTTGTTGTTGTTAAGTGCTGTCAAGTTGGTTTCGACCCACAGTGTCAACTTTGTGACTCAAACTGACCTTGCAGTCCAGTGCATTAACCCACAATGCCACACCAGGACTCCTAGTAAGACATATTAAGGAAATAATCAGAGATGCAGACCAATTTTTATGCACTAAATTAATCTTTGTAACATTATGTAAAACATTGAATATATGAAAATAGCAGAAAGGATTTACAATTGAGGGCTCCTTAAATCCATTTAAATATATGCAAAGAACCAATATGATGCAGCCATTAAGACGGTGCATATGAAGCACTTTTTATTGACATGAGGAATTATTTAAGATATCATAAGTGGGAAAAAAATAAGAATTTCAAATTCTATATCAAGAACATTTCAACTCTTTAAAAACAAATGCCTAAAAATTAAAAACTTTTGTGCATCGAAAGACTTCACCAGAAGAGTAAAAAGGGAACCCACAGAATGGGAAAAAATCTTTTGTAATGACACATCCGACAAGGGACTTATTTCTAAAATATATAGGAAACTACAACATCTCTACAAGAAAAGACTAATAGCCCAATTAAAAAATGGGCACAGGACATGAACAGACACTTCACCATGGAAGAGATCCAGGCAGTCAACAAACATATGAAGAAATGTTCACAATCACTAGCCATTAGAGAGATGCAAATCAACACAACAATGAGATATCATCTCACACCAACAATAACAGCAAAGATCAAAAAAGTAGAGGACAATAAATGCTGGCGGGGATGTAGAGAGACTGGGACACTCCTGCATTACTAGTGGGATTGCAAAATGGTCCAACCTCTCTGGAAAGCAATATGGTGCTTCCTCAGAAGATTGGGAGTACAAATACCTTATGATCCAGTAATTCCTCTACTTGGTATTTACCCATAAGAAATACGAGCCATAACACGAGTAGATATATGCACACCAATGTTCATAGCAGTACTATTTACAATAGCAAAAAGATGGAGACAGCCAAAGTGCCCATCAACTGAAGAATGGATAAACAAACTGTGGAAGAAAAACACAATGAAATATTATGCTACCTTGAAGAATAACAAGGAACCTGCAAGCCACTGCATAACATGGATGAACCTTGAGGACATTATCCTGAGTGAAATTAGTCACAAAAGGAGAAACACTGCATAGGACCACTGTTGTAAAAGACTAAGGAAAAGAACCCATACTTAAGGGGGGGGGGGGCTATTCTTGGCTGGTTTCTGGGATGTAGTGGATGGGGTGAGGGGCGGGAAGGGAAGGTGGCACAAAGGGCAGGGAATAGACACAGGATAGTTTGGGTGTTGGGGAGGGGGCAATATACAAGAAGGGAGAGGGGAATGGAAGAACAAAGTGGATGGGAGAACAATTAGGCAGGTTTGAATGAGCTAAGTGGGATAGAGGTAAATAATGATGTATGCACAACCTTGGAAAACCAGGGCTCTGGGATGCAGGGATTACGGCATGGTTGGAATGGGGAAAAGGGTGTAAATAATGTTAAGATGCTTGGCTGTCTTTTGAATCTTGGTTTCCCTTGCATAACATTATAAAAAAGTCACTTGAAGAGGAGAGAAAGGAATAGCCAGAAATATCACTATAGAAAGCTTGTAAGTCCGTCTTCTGCCTATAACTGATAGGAATGCCTAAAATGGGGCTACAATGTGCCCAGTGAAGGAGGCTTCCTGCAGAGCCTCTGCATTACATAAGACTATAGATGGAATCCTGAACTACATCCAGAATCTTCTGAGGTGGGAAATTTCCACTGAAAGGATGGGCAGACCAGCCTGGAGCGGCTAGAAGAACAGAAGATACTTCTCGAAGAAAGACCTACAGCAAACATACAAGACAGTATAGGCAGACTGACTGATTACTACAAGAACAAGCAAGCTGCTTGCCCAGGAGACATCAAGGCAAGTGGTCGGGTCCCCTCAGAGCAAACCCCCTCCCAAGACTAAGAATCAATAGGAATACACACTCTGATTGGTGACCACGTTCGTTACTAATAAGGCGAAGTGAGGGAAAAATAGCAATGAAGCTGGGAGCTAAGCCCTACAACGTTCTATAGACTCCTGTGAACCCGGGTGGAGATCTGGTTGGCTAACAGTGTGGCAAGACCTGGGGACTCTTTGGCCCAGAGTCTGTGACATAGCCACAGAGGACTAGAGTAGAGAGTGAAGCGTCCAGCTGATAATAAGAGAGGGCATATGCACAAGAACACCCACACTTGCAGATAATACCCCTTTGACCTAGCTTCAATGACTGGATGAAGAGAGAAGAGAAAAAAAAAGAGCAATCGGAAACAATCTGATGAACTTGACCTACACCTATGGATGCAGTAGCTCAAAAGAAGGAAAAATCTTCACAGCAAGGATTATTCCCACCCATGCATACACAGAGTAGACAGGGATGGGCAACTTGGACATTGGCTACCCAAAATGGGGGGAGGGGATATAAAGACTTACAAGCTTTCAAGAGGGAACCTAGATCCAGAGGGCATGGAGGAAGATAGAATCTCCACGGAGTAGTATCCAATCTGTCTAGGCAGGGCTGATGAAAGGAAATGCGGATAGGTCTCTTGTGATACAATAGTGAATAATTGTTATCAGGACTGATTGTGAGGGTTGTAAATGTAAAGGTAGATGGTTTGTAGCAAGGAGGGGAGTGATTAACTTTTCAGTCTAGGAGAGGAGGTCCCTGGGACCATCAAGGGAGAAGAGTGGAGAGTGCGACCCTACCCAGAGAAGCAGTGATGCCAGAGATGGAGGCAGAGATTATGTGAAGTGGAGAGATGGAGCAGTTGGGGACTTTAGACACAGAGAGAAAGAGGAGCTTTGTGCTGACGACTGGGGGGCAGGCTTGTAGGGTATACCCTTTGGTT
>NW_006408580.1:5914927-5915501 GCF_000296735.1 Chrysochloris asiatica
ATTTCTTAAAAGACTCAGTGATGGCTTTAGGTTGAAACATGTGGCAACTATTTGATGAACACCTAAAAATTATCAAGAAATAAAAATGAAGACATTTGGAGAGAAATAGTATATTCCTGGATAGGAAATCTGTTTACAGTTAAGATGTTATTTACCCCCAAATTAAATTGCAGGTTTAACATAATACAAATAAGAATCTCAATGACATTTGAGGGGAGAACTTAACAAAATGATTTTTGAATTATATATAAATTATATATATATACACACATATGTTGTTGGTGTTATTAAGTGCCATTGAATCTGTTCTGACCCATAGCAACCCTGTATAGGATTTCCAAGAAGCAGCTGGTGAGCTTGAATCATCAACCTTGTAGCTCAAACTGACTTTTCAGTACAGCATATTAACCCACAATGCCACACCATACACATATATACGGTGGTGGTAGTTATGTGCCATGGAGTCGGGTTCCAATTCATAGGGGCCCTGTACAGGGTTTCCAAGGCTGTAAATCTTTACAGGAGCAGAAAACCTCATCTGTCTTCCATGGAACAGCTGGTAGTTTCAAACTGC
>NW_006408580.1:5916201-5917131 GCF_000296735.1 Chrysochloris asiatica
TACTCCCGTAAAGATTTACACCCTCGGAAACCCTGCACAGGGTCGCTATGGGTCGGACCCGACTCGATGGCACTTAACAACAACAACAACAACAACAATCGCACATTTAACAGCTGAAAAACTAGAAAACAAATGGTTTCCAGACATTGCCCAATAAACTGATCAGGATGTAGAAAAGGAGACAAATTTGGTGAGCTTTATGATTTTCTCATACTGTCTAGAAGCAGTATCAGAAGAGTGGGGAAAGAAAGGACTGGAAACAAGAAACACAGGAAGGAAGTGTGATAAGTGAGGTTACCTTGAGGGGATTGCCATCACTGGCAATCGGAGATGAAATGTACGATTTGTTGAATATAAAATTGATGAACTGCTCTGTAAACCTGCACTCAATTCACAATACAAAGTTTTTATAAAGAAAAAAAATACTGTCTTTCTAGAATTCTACACTCAGCAAAAAGATATTTTAAAAATTGAGGCAAAACAAACTTTTTGAGGAGTAGACAAAAACTAAAGGAGCCCGGGTGACACAGTGGTTAAGCTTTAAAAAAATGGCCAATTTGAACCCACTCAGAGGAAATCATCGGACAATCTCATTGATATCCCATGCGACTAAAGTTTTACTAAAGGTAATAGAGAAACAGCTATAATCATACATTGACAGAGAACTTCCAGAGGTTCAAGCCAGATTCAGAAGAGGCCATGGAATGAAAGATATCATTGCTGATTTCCTATGGATCTTGGCTGAAAGCAAAGAATATCAGAGAGATGTTTACCTGTGCTTTATTGACTACGCAAAGCCTTTCGATTGTGTGGATCATGACAAGCTATGGACAGCATTGCGAAGTATGAGTATTCTGGAACACTTAATTGTGCTCATGAGGAACCTGTACCTGGACCAAGAGGCAGTTGTTCGAACAGAACATGGGAACA